>NW_005841943.1:651221-654441 GCF_000455745.1 Alligator sinensis
GAGCAGAGCTCTGAGCTCCCACATCCCAAACTACTAGACTCTAGAAGACATCTCTGGTCCAATGAATATTCCAGAAAGTGGAATACCTTTCAACAGGAGAGACCCTTCAGTGCTCTACAATATGGGAAAATTTGGGCAGTTAGACACTCTGGTGAGATGTGGAACATTGGGGTCCATGGCTCTGCTCCACATCAGAATGGGGATTTGAAAACTAGTCTCCTACCTCCCAGCTAAGTGCCTTTACTACTGGGTTATTAACAAGAGAGTCCACATCTGGGTTTTTTTGGTGGGAAAGGGCTGGATGAGGATTCATGGCAGAGAATTCCAAGCAGAGGGAATGACCTTTGTAAAGCTCAACCTTGTCAACATTTCTTCCTAGGTGGCTTAACTGGCCACTTGATCATCCCGCTGGCTTCTCAGGATCTCGTTCTTAGATGTTTCGTGCTCCCCCCCACATACTCATCTTGAGAACTTGGGCAAGGATTTCACTGGGCAGCAGAATGCCTCAGAGTTGAGCACTACAATACTATGGTGGTACCAGAAGCAAAAGGCTACATCTGTAACTCCCTCCTGGTGGCTTTGCTCTGCAGGGACCTTGTCACCCACAGGCACAGGACAGATCTTGGGGGACTGTTCTTCCCTCAGAGAATTCAGGGGGTAACACTGCAAGTTGAAGCTTGCTCTCTCTCTCTCTCAATAGCACACAGACTTTTCCCACAAAGCTGTACGTGATTCTATGAACTCCAGTGAGAGCATTTCATTCAACTCCAAAATGCAACAGCTGCTTAACTTCTTGTCCTTGGTTACTGTGTTGTGTTAAGTGCTCAAACCAAATGAAACTGCAGGGGAAATTGGTGACCTCTCCTTAAATACCACCATAGAAGTCAGAATTGCTTTACAGCCCAAATCTTCTGCCCAGCAGCCTGCTGAGAAGGCAGGATAAGCACTGAGCAGAAAAGGGACTAGAGGAGTAGTGTCAAGGCAGCTTTCCCTTCCAAGCCTCTGGACCACATGCAGGCAAGCTACTTCAGCTAATAGTTGAATCTCTAAAAGCAGTGCTCATTCACTGCAGGGAGCACCTAGGATCCATAAAACACTAAATCCTCTCTGGTCTGGCAATGTCTTAGCCAAATAAGAACCACTGAAGCCAAGTACCATGCTGCTCAACAGATTAGGACACTGGTTCTAGAATGACACTTGACTGATGCCCTCCTGACTACTCCCATTCTGGGCAGCCAGGAGCACTATCCTAGCTTCCAAAGAATTCCCTTTTTGTCTTCTGCTCCTCCTATCACAATCTAGCTGGCACACAGTGGGCTAACTGGGGTCACAAAAGTCATTCTTAAAGCCATATTCCAGCCTAGGCAGGGAGTTACCCAGTATGAGCCTACTATGCACCCAGCCTCAGAAGAACTGTGTTTATTTTCTATGACACCTGAATACAAATGTTTACTCATTTCTACAGATAGGTGGAAACATTGAGAACTGGCTCACCCAGTGTTTCCCTTAGTATTGAGGATTTGCAACCAAAATTACTTACATCTGTTTGTATTATGCTGCCCCTCCCCACCCCTTCTCCCCCCAGTCTTAGGTAAAAGTCTGAATGATCTCATGAAGTCTCACTCACTTCAGTGGAGCACGGGACAGGGATAGGGGAGGAGAATCAGAGGTCTGTTCATGCCAAACCACTTTTATGACAGCATTCAAAGACTTCACGGTTTGGAAAAGCTCTGTATCATATAAGTTTCTTTTGATAAACAGATTAGTAAAGTTTATCACTCCCTTCCAGACTTTGTTCAAGACACACATGGACAAGTAAGTCTAAAGGCAAAAGCATGGTGCACATGCACATGCCCATGCCTGCTGTCTAAAGGGATGTCAGCTGCACTTACCAAAATAAATATCTGCCTGGATAATTAGCCAGAAGTGGTTGTTTGCATTTATAGTCAGTGCATAATTGACCAGCTCTTTTACTGTAACAGCTACTGCTTCAAAATCCACCGATTGGAGGCTACGAAAAGAAGTATATGTATCATATTAATACTGCATTTAAACAAAACCACCTAGTTTCAAACCTCATTTTAAAAACAAATTTATGTTATATTTCAATAAAACTGAAAGATAAAAAGGAACCTCAATAAAAGATTTACCCCAGTTTAAGTGTTAACTTTATGTTACCCCTATTCGTCTGCTGTAATGAGCCCTGGCGGGTACATCAAATACAGATTTAGGACAAAAATATAGAGCAGCATCTGTGACTGACACCACGAGAACCTCCAAGATGGTTGGCTTTTCCTTGTCGCAGATCTCATTTTAAGAAGCTGGACAAGATGCATTTTAAATCAATACTGCTTCAGATTCACCCTAAGACCTGTCTGAGCAGTCCTAGATGACAACCTCCAGAGGCAGGAAGTGCCCCAAACTGACTGGAATGGGAATATTACCAGACTTAAGTGCATCTCTTCAACAGCCTCTGCTAGTGGAGCTTGAAGGGATTACATGAGAGGGATTAAACCTGTCTCACTGCCCCAGGTGAAAAAACCTGCCTTTACTAGTTGGAGACATCCTTTGAATCACTGCACCACACCTGGGCCCAATGCTTTTCATGTGCCAATGTACAGCAGCCGTCAAGCACAATTCAACAGCCTTCATCAAAAAGGAGCAGCAACAGGGAAATATTTGTGGCAAAATCTGATTTGCTGCTGATTTAGGAAGGAGCCTGTGTGGGTCAGTTTGCTTGTCTCTAGATTGTGTAAATAATACTGCATTTGCTCAAATATAAGATGACCCTGAATATAAGACAATGTCCCAAGTATTAGATTATATTTATGCAAAATGTATACATTTGTTATGATGTTCCAGGTGTAGACTTTAAGTATTGAAGAGATGTCTCGAATCTCACCCTTGCACTGCTATAGCGGGGGTGGGGGTGTCGGGTCAGGTACTTCCCTTGCTCTGTCGCACCCATTTTTTCCCCCTGTAGCTTTCCTGCCCCCTTGCTATCTGCACCCCCTACTCCCAGCTCCACATAGCCTCTGCCCCTTCCAGTCTCTGTCTCTTCCCTTCTCCCCCCTCCACCCCAGTCTTTACCCCCTCGCTGCTCCCTGCCTCTGCTCCTTCCTCTCTCCTGCTCCAGCCCAAAGCATAACGTGTGGAAGCTCAGCCCTTGCCTGCCCATGCAGCAGTGTTAATGCTGATGACTGACTGGGTCAGGGGAAAG
>NW_005841943.1:655224-672101 GCF_000455745.1 Alligator sinensis
CTGGTCAGACCACAGTTGGAATACTGCGTGCAGTTTTGGGCGCCGCACTTAAAGAGGGATGTGGATAACCTGGAGAGGGTCCAGAGAAGGGCCACTCGTATGGTTAAGGGCTTGCAGGCCAAGCCCTATGAGGAGAGACTAGGGCACCTGGACCTCTTCAGCCTCCGCAAGAGAAGGTTGAGAGGCGACCTTGTGGCTGCCTATAAGGTCATCATGGGGGCACAGAAGGGAATTGGTGAGGTTTTACTCACCAAGATCCCCCTGGGGGTTACAAGAAATAATGGCCATAAGCTAGCAGAGAGCAGATTTAGACTAGACATTAGGAAGAACTTCTTCACAGTTAGAGTGGCCAAGGTCTGGAATGGGTTCCCAAGGGAGGTGGTGCTCTCCCCTAACCTGGGGGTCTTCAAGAGGAGGTTAGATAGGCATCTAGCTGGGGTCATCTAAACCCAGCACACTTTCCTGCCTATGCAGGGGGTCGGACTCGATCTATTGAGGTCCCTTCCGACCCTAGCATCTATGAATCTATGTGCACTGTGCCCATGAGAGACCCTAGTGGCGCAGGAGACAATCTGCATCTGAGTAAGCGGGAGGGATGGAGCGGGGAGCAGAAGCTACAGAGGGAAAGCAGAGAAGGGGCAGGAGACTACAGTGGATATGACTCTGGCCCCCACCTGAACTCAGGGTCAGGAGTCAGAGCTGCAGCAGCTGCCTGTTCCCCACTCTACTTCGCATGCAAATATGAGGGGCTTCCCCCTCACTACTGACTGGAGGAAAAAACCTTGTCTTATATTTGAGTAAATCTGGTCGTTTTTGTTAGAAATTGAGTAAATGTGGTCGTACACTTGGGTCCCGGCTCCGGTGCAAGACAGACAGGTGAAAGCCCATTGCACCCCTGTGAGCCCAGGGACCCCCCCAAGAGACCCTAGGACCTCCAACCAGCCCCGACCTGCCCACAGTTAAGCAGGGGCCCATAGTAGGAGGGACATAGCCCAGCAGGGAGGCAGCTCAGTGGAGCCGAGGAGGGTCAGGCCCTCCCCCGGCACCTACTTCGCCCAGCCTCCCAGGGAGCCATGCGTCCGGAGCCTCACAAACAGGATGTGCAAACAGGCGCGCTTCTGGGCCCGGTGCATGCGTTTGTGCAGGAGGGTGTGCAGGAGGGCTCAAGGCCCTGCCAGTGAGCCCTCCTACCTCCTCCTGGGAAGGTAGTCCCATCAGTAGTCGGCCTACCAGTAGCACGATGCGGATGGGCACATGCCGTACCCCAAAGGTCCCCTCAGAGTCTGCGGCCTCCCCGCCAGCACCTCAGAGGCCTCCACCCAGACGGAGCCCCTGGTTCTGGGCTCCACGCAGACGGAGCCCCTGGCTCTCAGCTGCGGGGCTGCCTGGCACGTTTCTAGGCTCATAGGACCGGGAGCATGGCCACCTCCCCTTGTGAGGTTTGCTCCACTTTGGAGTCTCTGGGGCACCAGACAGAGGAGCTCCAGGCTGCAGTCCAGAGACTGCATGCCATCAGGGATGGCGAGCAGGAGACAGACTCCTACTGCCAGGCCCTTCACCCCCTGGAGGTGGAGGGCAGACCAAGGTCACCTTCCAGGACAAGGGAGGACTCGGGGATCTCTCATACTGTCCAGCCAGGGGGTTGGACCAAGGTGGTCAAAGGCCCCAAGGCCCACCACACCAAGGTCCCCTCCCCTCTATGGCTTTGCAACAGGTACAAACCTCTTGCAGTCCCAGTAGAGCCTGCAGAGATGCCAGCTCCTGCAGGCAAGGGAGGATCACCCACCCCAACTCTCCCTAAGACAAAACGCAGAGTGGTCGTTGTGGCAGACTTCCTCCTGTGTGGGACTGAGGGAGCCATCTGCCACTCCGGCCCCCTTGCCCGGGAGGTCTGCTACTTCCTGGGGGGGCCAACATCAAGGACATAGCAGAGAGGATATTAAAAATTATCCAGCTGTCCGACCACTACCCTATGCTCCTTATCCATGTGGGCACAAATGACACGGCTCGGAGCAATCCCAGGCGGGTCATGAGAGACTACAGGGCTCTGGGAGTGGTGCTTAGGGGGCTGGGGGTGCAGGTGGTCTTTTCCTCGCTCCTCCCAGTTGTGGGTCATGGGCTGATGAGGGAAGAGATGGGTCGAGGTAGTCAACCAAAGTTCTGCGGCGCTGGTGTTATTGTGAAGGCTCTGGCTTCCATGATCACAGTCTGCTCTTTGGTGAGAGAGGCAATGGTCTGCTGGTGAGAGATGGCCTCCACCTCACTCTGCTGGGGAGGAGGCTCTTTTCAGCCAGACTGACTGACCTGCTCGACTGGGCTTTAAACTAAGCCTGACAGGGGATGTGGGGATTACTGCCACCACAAGCCCACTGGGCAATCTTTCTAAATCCAGCAGGCTAAGGCACTTAAGGGAGCCCACCCCTACCCTAGCCCTGGAATGATCTGTAGGGAAGGCAGGGGCCCCCAATGGGACACAAGTCCCATTGTACATTGGTGTACAGGCAAGTCCTCCCTTGCCTGTACACCAATGCCAGGAGCTTGGGGAATACAACAGAAGGAACCGATGCTCCTGCTAAACAAGAATGATTATGACCTCACACGGATAACAGAGACCTGGTGGGAATCCACCTATGACTGGGCCACAGGTATAGATGGCTATACCTTGGCTATACCCTGTACAGGCGAGATTGTACAGATAAAAGGGGTGACGGTGTAGCTCTCTGTGTCAAGGACAGCTACACATCCCTGCAAATTGACATTTGCACTCAGGAAGGAAGACTGGAGTCTCTCTGAGTTAAGATACATGGGGAATGTGGCAAGGGAGGCCTTAATGGTAGGAATCTCTTAATGGTAGAGCACTCAGCCAAATGTGATCAGTTGCAAAGCGTCCTCATGTCCGTGGACACGCTCTACCTGACTCAAGAAGTCTATGGGCCAACAAGAGGTAAAGCATTACTGGACCTGATACTGGCCAAAGGGGATGATCTGGTCAGTGACCTAAGAATTGATGGAAAGCTGGGTGACAGTGACCATGAGCTGATCACTTTTACTATCCATCGCAATGCTGGCAAGTCAGTCAGCCATACAGAAGTCCTCGACTTCAGGAAAGCTGACTTTGACACGCTCAAGAGGCTCGTTGTCAAGGCCCTAAGGGACCATGACTCGACTGGAAGAGGAGTCCAAGAGGAGTGGTTGCTCCTCAAGGGAGCAATCCTGACAGCACAAGGGATAGCCATCCCATCTCGGAGGAAGGGTAGCAAAAGGGCACAGCAACCCCCTTGGCTCAGCAGGGAATTTGAGGTCCTATGCTTCAAGAGAGAGACTTATAAAGGAGGAAGGCTGGAACTACCACCAAGGAGGAGTACTCAGCACTGGTCCGTACCTGCAGGGAGCAGATCAGGAAAGCAAAGGCTGCAACTGAGCTCCATCTGGCTTCACATATCAAGGATAACAAAAAGTCCTCTCTCAGATATGTAGGGAGTCAGGGGGGAAAAAAGCAAGGGTAACATTGGACCCCTGGTGAACCAAATGGGACAGCTGATAAACGACACCCAGGAAAAGGCCAATCTGCTCAATGGGTACTTCGCATCAGTCTTTCATCAGTCCAATGGGAACGCCCTGCCTAGCAAGACGTGGGATGGCCATGGTGAGGGCATATTTATACCTAGCATCAGCGTTGATCCTAGTGAAGGATCACCTTGAGAGGCTGGACACCTTCAAGGTCAGCTGGTCCTGACAGATTATACCCTGGAGTACTCAAGTAGCTGGCAAGTGTCATAGCCCAACCATTGGTAAAAATATTCGAAAACTCATGGTGCTCAGGTGAATTATCTGAAGACTGGAAGAAGGCCAATGTGGCCTTCCATCTTCAAGAAAGGGCAGAAAGTAGATCCCGGGAATTACAGGCCAATCAGCTTGACCTCAATCCCCAGTAAGATTCTGGAGAAAATTATCAAAGAGACCCTACTGGATAAACTGGCTAAGGGCAACACCCTGAGAGCACAGGTTTGTCGTGAGTAGGTCTTCCCTGACCAATCTCATCTCCTTCTATAACCAGGTAATGTATCACCTGGACAAGGGAGAAGAGATTGATGTCATATACTGGACTTTATGACCTCCACATGGAAAAACTGGCCAACTGTGGCTTCGGTTACACCACAGTCCGATGGCTGGGAAACTGGCTCCAAGGTCGGACCCAGACAGTAGTGGTCGATGGTAGCAAATCATTATGGGGCTCTGTGACCAGTGGCATCCCCCAAGGCTCTGTCCTTGGACCAGTTCTCTTTAACATCTTTAGCAACGATACGAACATTGGTGTCAGAAGTGCACTGGCTAAGTTCGCCGATGACACTAAACTTTGGGGCATAGCGTCCGCACCTGAAGACAGGCTAGGGATCCAGGCTGACTTGAATAAACTTAGTAAGCGGGCGGATAAAAACCTGATGACGTTCAATACCAATAAATGTGAGGTACTCCACCTCAGGGGAAAAAAAGCCTGCAGCATACTTATAGGCTTGGCAGTGCTATGGTTGCTAGCACCACTGCTGAAAGACTTGGGGGTCATGACTGACCATAAGATGAACAAGCAAACAAAACTCTGGTTTGCATCCATAGATGCTTCTCAAGTAAATCTCAGGATGTCACTCTCAGGATGCCATCCTCCCGCTGTACTTAGCCTTGGTGAGGCTGCAGCTGGAGTACTGCATCCAATTCTGGGCCCCACAATTCAAGAAGGACACTGAGAAGCTTGAGAAAGTCCAGAGGAGAGCCACGCGCATGATCAGAGTGCAAGAGAATAGGCCTTATTATGAGAGTTTTAGAGCCATGGCTCTCCTCAACCTTGAAAAGCACAGGCTCAGGGGGGTCCCACTGGCTGCTTATAAGTACATAAGGGGTGTACATCAGGACCTGGGAGAACGTCTGTTCACCAGAGTGCCCCAAGGAAAAACAAGGACCAATGGTCATAAACTCCTCCAAGACCATTTTAGGCTGGACATAAAATTTTCTTTACTGTCTGAGCTCCCAAGACCTGGAATAGACTCCCTCCAGAAGTGGTGCAGGAACCTACTCTGGCCTCATTCAAGAAACGCTTGGATGCTTATCTTGCTGGGATCCTTTGACCCTAGCTGACTTCCTCCCCCTGGGGCAGGGGGCTGGACTTGATGATCTTTGAGGTCCCTTCCAGCCCTAACATCTCTGAAATCTATGAAATTCCACCAGTAATAGCAGGGGAATTAAAACGCCTATGGCTGGTCTAGATTAAAATGGTCCACAAGTACTTGCTCTATGATGAAGCCCTCTAGCACTGAGGCCATGCCTTTGTGTGTGCAGTGCCTAGCAGAACAAGGCACTGGTACCTAACTGGTGGTCTCACTGTATCATAATAAAACATAAATAAGTATTTTCTGACCCTGCTCATGTTAACTATCTTGCTGCAAAATCCTAGGAGGCAGTGTAGTTTTTACTGAGATAGACCAGCATGCTCAACACCATATCCTTGCCTGTGAGTCATGTCACCTACCTACCTTACCTCTCACCTTTGCTACCAGGTGTTAATTATTCCTCTGTAAGCACTTATAATTACAACTATGCAGTGAAGATACCTTATTTCCAGTAAGGGTATCTGAGGTTAACAAAACAAAAGCTAAAACATACATTTAATCCAAGCTTATTTCAAGAGGTGGCATTACATAGATATTTAATAATATTATTTACCCTACCCTCTCTGCCACTTTCCATATTTTGGCAAGATAACTCTTAACATCTCATA
Organism: Alligator sinensis; assembly: GCF_000455745.1. Classification (NCBI taxonomy): domain Eukaryota; kingdom Metazoa; phylum Chordata; order Crocodylia; family Alligatoridae; genus Alligator; species Alligator sinensis. Next base: position 660,995 of record NW_005841943.1, read on the forward strand.
GAACTGACATCAAACCAAATGATCAAATAAAAACAGTTTCCCTTTTTATAACAAACAAATCTCAGCATCTTGTACTTGTATCTCTAGCAGGGATGTAAATAGCTGTGAGCAAAAAAAACCCAAACCAAACAAACAAACCCCCCAAAACCACACAATCCAAGCTCCCCAAAAGACATCAGAGAGTCAGTAACACCTTCTCATAACAGAAGGTATTAACATACAATAGCTGGAATTAGATTAACCATACAAATTCATCATTTGAAAATATTGTTCTTGAGTTATCTTACTTGGGAATAGATGATGGCCAAATAGAAATATGCTCTGCTGCAATATCGTTCACAATGTCTTCCTAAGAGGAGAAAGACAGTACAACAGAAGTTACTGATGCAAGCACCTGCTTTAAAAAAAAAAATGGAAGGATGACAATGATGGTAATGATACTGTACTCACCCGGACATTATGAAGCTTGACAAACAGGGACAATATCGTAGTCAAAACCAATGGTTCCTATGAGAGACCAAGAGAGGGGGGGAAAAAAGAAACAAACAAACTTACAAGAATAAACAACAGTCCATTTTCTCCTCCTCAACCTCTGGAACTGTCAAAATCCCTACTTTCATATAATTTTGTTAGGACTCCTGCAATATACAGAAAATTGTTCACAACAGTTGTGTGGAAAGACATTAAGTAAGGGAATGTATCCCAAGTAGTTGAGTAAACAATCTTTATTTTAGGCCATCATGTATATTTGCCTCTCCTCTGGCTGATTTGTCTCTAAACTGTGGTTCTCAATTAAAACACATTTCTTTCTGATGTGTGCATGCTTTCACTGTAATCCAAACAGCAGCTACCTTCTCATCCCCAAAACTGCTTAGATTGTGTTGGACAATACAGCACATAGAGGCCTTCAAGGTAAAGAGGAGGAAGTTGGTTTGAAAGGAAGAAAAAAGCAATTTCACTCAACTGTATTTGTAACAACAGAAGATTCACGTGGTATCTAGGGTACAAGTTTATCAAAAACCCACTGTGACCAAAACTGTAAAGACATATGATATGTCTGAACTAATTTGATTTTACTGTGGGCAAAAGTGGAGCAGACATGTGACATACAACCTTGTAACAGAGTAAGTCACCCTGCTCCAGAGTAAAGTTACCCATAGGAAAGAGCATCAGTGCACTGGTGTATATCAGGCATGTGCTTGCAGCTCTAATCAATGTATTCCCAGGATAGCCATTTGCACAGGACAAAATAAGCTCTTTATTACCCTGCTCCTACTGGCAGGGCATAGTGACAGTGCTGACCAGGTAGCTTCCTCTAGAGAGCTGGTCATGTGCCTGCTGTGAACACCAGTATAAACTTAATTGTGGAGTAAAAGCCCCAAGGTAAACACATTGTGTGTCACCATCCAAAAATCCCTAACATTAGAAGCTGGTGGAGTTTCAAGCAAGTAATTCAGCACAACTTGTACTGGCTAGCAAGGTAAATCTCTAATTAAATCATATGCCATACAAAGCATCTACGTTTCCAGAATTTAATGGGAAATGAAGTCCAGTGAAATATAATACCAAAACAGAAACAGACACTGAAGCTCATAATTTAACTTACCCGTAGCTTTTTGATAAAAGAGAGTAATTCACTCCTAAAGAAAGATACAAACACATACATAAGGAATCAGAATATCATCCATTAGAAAGAACACAGGCAATTAGCCTGATTGACTCTACAGGTGGGAACATTTTCAGTTACAGCTCTGCATATTCAGGATACATGTTCTATTCTAATAGAACTATTGGGCTGTTCCATTTTAAAAGTTTCACAAAATGTCTTTTTTGTTTTTAGTTACACTTTTCATTTAGTTATTTTTCTCATATTTATTTGTACAGAGGGTGAGAAAAAGGTGCCTTGCATACACAAAGGTACTCTGTAGCCCCTTATACTACTGGACAAAAAAAAATTCTCAACCAGTAAACCTTGTCATGTAATCTTCATGAAAAGCAGAGCTACCACCCTGTCTGAATTAGAAGAAGAATCATATCAGGTTCAGTGTCTCAGAGTATAACTAGGCCCTGTTCCCTCTGGCTTCAAGAAATTACGTCACCAAAGCTACTTAAAAGAAAGGGCAAGCCTGCACATTCCAAAACTGCACAAAAATGCAAAGCAACCTGCTTTTTAGATATAAATTAAATTAGTATAAGAGTTACCAAAGAACAGTTCCTGGAGTTCTTAAAGTGCCACCATTCCAAAGCTCTAACATGGAGGGGCTGACCTAGGTTAGAGGCCCCAACAAGTAGCAGAAGGCTTGAAGTAACCTTGAACTTCATACTAGCTGCAAAAGCCTCTCAAGTTGGGAAAAGTGATGATACCTCTGCATTAACTAAAGAGTAGAAGAGGGGTTAGCAACAGGTTTGGGCCAGAGTACCAAAAACACCCCAACCTTGATTTATAAAATGCTGGCGTGCTGGGGCAGATGGCGGGGTAGCTGCAAGGGGCCTGATCTTTGTTACAGCAGCAGCAGCACAGCTGTGGCCCTTTCCCCACCATCCGCCTGGAGACACACACGCACCCACCACCAGTAACAAGCCTGGCTGGGTGCAGCAGCTTGCAGCCTCCACACCGCCTGCTGTGAGCAGCCTGGGCTCCATGGCAGGTGGCAGAGGACAGCCCAGAGTCCAGGCTGGCTGTGGCAGGCAGCCAGGAAACAGCAAGCCCCTGCACTAAGGTCTGTGGAGCCCTGGCCAGGCTTGCTGCTAGCAGTGAGTACACACATAGGCCTCTGGGTGGATGGCAGGGCAGCTGCAAGGAGTCTGATCCTTGTTGTAGCAGCACAGATCTGGCCTGCCCCAAGGCTGATGTGCCAAGCAAAATGCCTTCACGTGTCACACTCTGGCGCACATGCTGGGGGTTGCCAACCCCTGGATTCGAAGATGTTTGTTGACTAATGGTGAAACCTATTGGAGCCAACAAGAAGTTTTTTTACTGACAAGGTGATTCTTGGCTCCACTGAAGTATACTTTCTGAGAATAGTCTTGATTCAACAATCAATAAAGACATATTAATGCCAATACCTAGAAGTTGCCAAGGGCAGTTGGGAGATGCAAAGGTGATTTTTTTTTTTTTTTAAAATCAGTCTTTCAATTCCATATTTGGCATCGTCTTCCAGGAATTGCCTGCATTCAGCAACTGGATTAGTTGGAATGGCTTGGCGGTATTAACCAGATAAACAATCCATGGACACCTACCTGTACATAATGCCCAATGTAGATTCTCTGTGCTTGATTAAGCTTACTCTACCATCATTGCCTCGCTTGTGCTGGTTAGATACACTGCAGATCTGCACAACCACTTCCCAAAGGTCTTTAGCTGTCCGTCTACTTTCCTTGGGCCCTGGAAGTTCTTTGCATGTAGCAGCCAAGAGCTGTCCTAACTATGTAAGATGAAACAGCAAAAGTACTGGGGTTAGAGCTCCTCTGCATTTTAAACAAGGAGTAATAGGGACATTTGATATTTGTGTTAAAGACCTAATTAGGCCTTACTTCGTACTTTATAAGCAAAGGGGGAACTAAACTTTGCAACTGGAAAAGTTGCAAAGTTACTACAGGCTATACCAAACATGTGTAAAAGGGATCAGACTGTTAATACCTTTGTTTTTAATAATGTAGTGAACTCTAGGAAAACTGAAGTTCCCAGAAAACACCACTTCATTCTTGATACAAACACATTTCCATGTCACACTGCAAGACTACAGGCTGCATTTCACTATCCCTGCTATATGGAACAATCGGAAGGCACAATCTGAAGTTAAAAACCAAGGTTAAAAATATGAAGAGTAACTGCAAAGTGGACAGAACGGACCAGAGCAAGAATTTTCAGCACAGAATACAATGTGTGAGCATCTTGCTCCAATGTAATAACCTAACTTTAAGTACATACAACATTGCTGCAAAACCCAAATAGGTTTAAAACTTGAAACTTCAAATGGAATACATTTGAACTGCATGGCAGTATTTAACTTAGTCAAACGATTAAAAAAAAACTGCAAACAATTGAAACCTACACTAGGTAAACTAAATACTCTAAACACATTACAGAATTAAGGCCTGATTCTTAACTCTTCACATTCCCTGCATGTACCACTTAAATACTTTGTGCTTCAACTGTAACTACGGGGAACCAACTGATCATTGTTAATGTCTCACTTATGTTAGATAACTGTGAAGCCAGCTTGCTAGCAAGTTACCAGGTAAGGTGGTTATAAGCTGCGTCTGTTGTCTCAGCTGTTCTTACAGCTTTGGGGCTAATCTTACTGAACCTCAACCAAACTCTACCATACATTTAACATGTACTATATGTCAACACATTTGGTTTATTGGAAGGTCTTCTTTATTCATAATTAAAGTTAGAACTAAACAGGAGAGAAACAAGAGGTAATGACGCATGCCTTTACAAAAACAGGGTCCTTAAAAAAACAAAGTCAGATTTTGGCACCTTACCCCTTTAAGACTGAATATCCATTACCTTCACATAAGGATTAGTCTGCACCAGAGGTAAAGGAACTTGCATTGTTAAGTATTCATTCTCTCTCCAGTTTAACAAGAAGGCAACACATTCTTCTGCTATGACCTGGCGAAGGGGAATATCTAGAAGATATATATTTTTTTAAAAGTTAACCCATTGACTTAAAACTTTGAATTAATTCCATCCCCCCACTCACTGCCCCCTTTCTCCCTGCTGCCCTCCCCCAAACCCTCAGCATAAAATGACAAGTGGCTGGGAAAACATGGAATTAATTACCATTAACACCAGGAATTCTGTGGATACAACTACTCAAAGTCTATCTGCCACAATCAACCCACTTTAGATTCATATATTTTATAGCAGCAAACATGAGCACCAGGAACAACCTCTACCTTCAGCTGAAGGTTTAGATACTCAATACTTAAAAGTCAGGCTCACAGGAATCAGATGATAGCCAATTTTCAGCAGTCATTTGCCAAAGTGGTTCTTGCTAACAGTATAGAACAACAGTCCCCTTTTCAGACTTGGTCTTTTGCTCCATCCTTCCTTTTGGAGAGGTAGTTTCTCCCTCAAATCATCTCCCTTGATCACACACTATCAAACTTAGCCAAGATAAAGCTGCAGCTACCCTAAAATTTGTAGTAGCTCCCCCTGCTACTCCCCCTCCAAGTACTGCCACCCACCTTGCCCCAAGTGCAGCTTGGCTCAGCCCCCACTGGGAAGAACCCACCGTGGCCCCAGCCCACATCTGCAGCCTGCTTGCACCCTGTGTGCAGATCTGGGGGCACCCCCCCATGCCCTCCCAGGGTGCGGGCAACAAATGGCAGGCAATGCCCCTCCCCTCCCTTCCCTGCAAGAGCTGCAGCTCCATCCTGTACCCCATAGTCTGTGCCGTGACTGCTTCTGCTATAGCCTCAAACTTGCAACCTTTGGGCTGTCTACTGCATGCCTTAGCACACCCCAGCCCCCTCCTGAGAGACTGATCAGCAACATTCTTACCAGGTACTCTCATTTCCAAATATCCTCGGACTCTGCTTATCAGATCAGAGGGAGGACGTTCTCCAGAAACTCCTGCTCCTGCTTCATGAGTGTAAATGTCCAAGAGCAGCATTTCATTCAGCATGACCTGACGCAGCTTTGGAGAAAACTCTGTCACGAGTTCCAGGCAAGCAGCAAAAAGCTGCTTTGCATGGACAAAATCCTGTAATAAAAACATAGCAACCGAGAAACACATCGTTACTTCCATTTAGTCATATTTATGTGAAGAAATTTATGTGAAGTTTACATGAAAAAATAAAAAGAGCGCTGAAATATTGCTTAGTGATTCAAGCTTTGGCACTCGTGTAATGCCAGTTGCGGGTCCTTGGCATTGCTTAACATAATCTTTGAATACTGTCAACAAGCTTCAGATTGATGTGATACAGTGTAAATTACCAGAATTCTGGAGTGTTCAAGCAAAACAAAGTTTACATAGAAAGATGTACTGAAAAAACAAACAAATTTGAGGCACATGCTAGGACTCTTTAATCCTATGGTTCATTAGCCAGGGGCTTTAAGGCAATGAACAATTTTTTCATCTAATACACATTTGTTAAAACAGACAGCCAAAGGCTTGGCTAGCTGTAGCACTATGGCATAAAACAAACTTAGGTACATTACTGCATTAATCATTAATATATTTTGGTAAGTCTAAAGCAAGACTTCACATAAATGAATTTACTCTTCCTTACAACTTTCCAGTAAGTTGAGTATTGCTCTTATTTTATTATTGAGGTAGGAAGACAAAGTAGTACTAAATGGCTTGCTCAGGACTGTTTCATGTTATTCTTAGCTTGTTAAATGCACTTAACACAAGAGCAACTGCATGTTCAAGCAGTAGAACGTGTGCTAAGTGCACTTGTGTTGTAGCAAAGTTACGACTTTTCCCATGAGGCGCATCTCCAGACTGTATTAAGTAATATGTGCTCAGCTGTTGTTGGGCTGCTTCATGGAGATAATATGAGCGATTTGTGATCCTCACTCACATGTGACATCAACCAGGGATCCCTCTACTATACTAAGCCTCTAGTCCAGGTGGGACGAGGACAGCTACAACGGTCAGGAGGGAGGATCCTGGTTCTTTCACTTGCCAGGTTCCTCCAGGATCAAGTTGAAAGCTGGGTGCCCACAGTCCCATAGGGTCCCAGGGCTTGGACCAACAATCAGTGAGCAGTGCATGTTAGAAATGGCAATAAACATTACCATGTGATTGGTCAGAACATTTTCTAAACTTTAATACTGCACAAATTTAACATGTACTAAGTGTCCTGTACGACAAAGGCCTCTAATTACACAGAAACCTACTACAACAGTATAGCTATATTTCTTTAAAATAGCATTCTGTTTCCTCTTGTGGGTTACAAAGGATAAATTGCAGGCTTATTGCACCCAAGCATAGCACCATTTTCAGTGTTTACTAGATCAAATACATTGCTGTACAGTAAAATATTCAACTAAAGAACAGCTTAACAAGTATACTGCAACCAGCTCTTACTGGAAAATAGGATGTTCTTATGGGACAATGATTTTTATCCTTAACCATCAAAACATGCATGTATTAATGCCTATATGGTTTGCTCACCTTAATTGCACTGCAGTGTAACCCTTTTGCCATCAGGATGTAGACCAAATCTCTGGTCAAATTGTCCTTAATTCCTAAAATAACGTTGCCATAAACATTTGGTACTTCCCACTAGGAGAGAAATGTGTTAAACATAATTCATAACAGGAAGACTTTCTGGAACTATTAAGCCACTTATAAATGTTAGTGACATTCTTACTGAAAGCCACATCCAAGTTCCAGCTCAACATACACATTTGGGATTTTTTAAAAAATAAATTAGTCTTTGCATCCAGAAAAATCTCATTATACAGATAAATTTGCAGGGGACTTCACATACAAGTAGATGCATTAGTAGTAGTTACCATGAGAAAATATATAAGGAATCCCTACATTCCCTACATGAAGCTTCAACAGAATATTTAAGAGCTCAAAAGAAAAGAAAAACACCCTTAACTCTTCAGGTTAGTTTGACAGTTTAGGATAACTCTTTATATAATATAAAAATGCCATACTGGCTTAGACCAATTGCCCATCTACCCAAGTACCCTGGCTCTCACGGTGGCAATTAGATGCTTTAGGAGGGAGAGTATATGTACACAGCATGTCTAACGTAATCCATTCCCTGTCATACCCTCTCAACCATAATTGGTTTAGGGATAAATCAGAGGATACCCCCCTGACTGTTCTATTTAATAGCTCTCGATTGACCTGTCCTCCATAAAGCTGTTTAACCCAGCGATTCTCAGCCAGGGTGCCAGGGCACCCCAGAGTATTGCCAGGTCTTTTGAAGGGTGCTGTGAGATACAAGAATGTAAGTGAGGTGTCACAAGATAAACAGATAAACTAAGCAGATAACTGCAGGCTCATGCTTGTCCCTGCCTGGATGAGCCCTCATTTTTATTCCCAGGCCCCTCCACAAGGAAGTAAACACTGTAATCTATAAATTAGTTTTTGAAAATGGGTGTGCTCAATTCACAAGGTATGGAGGGGATCATATATCTGTGCCTCAAGTCCAATGAGAGGTGCCTCAAGTCTAAAAAGGTTGAGAACCACTGCTCTAACCCCTTTTTTGAATAAGGCTGTACTATCTGCCTCTGTGTCCATCTGGTAACAAGTTCTACAAGTTAACTACATACTGATAATTCCAGTAGATGGCCCCTATTCTTTTACTAATGACTACTAGTAAATTCCAGGAATTTAAGCCAAGAGCATACAAATTGGTATTTCTTTAGGCATCATGCTTAAAACAACAACAGAGAACCTGGTTTTCCCAACACCAAAGACTGCATCTTACAGCCAGTTACATACTGAAAAAAAATTCTAATTCAGTGAGGCAAGTAACAAGCATAATGGGGGGGAAAATGCAATAATTCTCTGAATTTAGAGAATTTTTTAACAATATGAGTTCTTAGATATGCCTTACCAACATCATCATGAAGACAGGGAAGATGGACATGGAAGTCAAACAAGTTACACAAGATCAAACTGCAGGTTTGTGGCAGAGCAACACTGAGAACTCAGTAATTATGACAGCTAGTCCCCCCTCCTCCAATTACTAATTATATTACCCCCATAAAAGGAGCTTACTGTGTCCTCTCAGCTGTTGTGAAGTACATTACCTTGCAAGAAACTGTCCAGAACTGGCGTTCCGAAGTCATGCCATGTAACTCAATTAAAATCTGACGAATCCTCCAAGGATCCATTGATAATATAAGCTGATGTTCCAGCTGGCCAATACTGACACTTGCTGATGCTAGCATGAAAGATGGGGAGGTCTGCAGTTTTATTTACTCGTTATACAAGTCCTTTGGCACACAGAAAAAATTTAAGAACATAATCCACTCGGGGATCCCATGTTTTGTTTCTCCTGTGAATCGAGCACCTAGTTCATGCCAGGGGCTCCTTATTTTTCTCTATTTCCCTTCTTCACCTTTCCATATGTCACTTCCCTATCACCCTTCAAATTAAATGGCTCCCTGCAATGTCCCATAAGCCAGGGCTCCCCATTTTTCCCTCCCAAGCCAAAGGTTCTGTGTGTACTACCCTGGAATGAAACTGAACGTCACGCACATGGAAACAACAATAAAACTTTATTCACTAGGAGCTCATCAGTTGAGAACACCTAAGGAGAAGGTGACTCTTGCTACACTACCTGGCCACAGTAGCTGTAAAAAAACTGCTATGATCCTATTACATACCAGGAGAGCTACTTTTAGAAAAGATAGAAAAGTATCAGTGCCAATACACCAGATAGTGGTGAGACTGACGAGGGAAATGGCAAACCTATCACACAAGGGACCAGAAGAGCTTGGTATGTTTAGCAAAACAGAAACTGACAGCAGTATGATGCAATTACTCCTCTAATATAGTTATCAACAGCAAATACCAGGAAAAGAGAAGAAACGTTTAAGCTCACAGACTACCCACCTACCACAAAAGTGCTACAAAAACAAGTCAGCCAGAAGTATATTTATGCAGGAGATCAGAAGGTCCTAATCATTAAAGAAGTGGCTCTGCAACAGCATTCCAACCAAAGTAGTAGAAATAAAAAAACCTAACTGCTTTTAAGATGGAGCTTAACAAGTTAACAAAGGGAACTACATGACAAAGTGCCTGCGATAGAGAAGGCGGCACTCTATGATCAAAGAGGTCCCTTCCAACTGTGTGCTCCTTTATTAGAATTCTATGAAACTGACCTGGGATATCATAAAATGAAGTCACAGGTTTGGTGCACAGATTGATTCGAGGGGACCTTTTCCTCATCTGGTCAATGAGCAGCTTCCGTTCATCATCTTTCAGGAGCGTTATGAAGAGCTCATGAGAAGAAATCATAAAGACAAGCTGAAGATCCTCCAAACCCAAACACAAATTCCTGAGCAAGTTTAAAAGATATCCATTAGCAGGACAACTAGCATAAAGTTCTTATTTTTACTGCTTGCATATGACATTTTTAGTAACTTTCTACATTTGCTTTACCTGCAGGTAAAGATTTGAAAGTGATTAAATTTTGTGGAAAATGTACTAATTTGGTCATTTATTTACAGCGGCTTCCCATGGAGCCATTGAATCACTGCAGAGATGTTAATAAATCTATCTATCTATCTCCCGAACATCATCTTGAGATTTGTAGCTGATGGGGAATCCAGGCAGTAATACCACAACATATTTATCCAACATCTCTCTTGGAGGGTTTGTAGCACAGAAAGGAATAGAACGTAGATCGCCCAATTCTTCAGCTAGCACAAATGTGTTAACAGTACATGTATTAACCCCAGTTTCTACTTAAATTAGCTTGGTTAATTCCACCACATCCAAAGAATCCCTGCCTTGAAATGTACTGTGCCCGCTAACTGCTGTTCTTCTGGGTCAAGAACCCAGTTTCTTTTGGGAGCTAATATTTGATGGAGAGGCGTGGAGCATTTCTGAATTTTTTAATAGGATTTAACATGCATAGCCCTTGGGCGGACCCAGCAGTTGCACAATAAGTTGATAGAGAATTTGATTCGTCTTTTGTTTTGGCTGAGGCAATGTTTTAACAGGCTAAGGAAGAAACCTATACAGCCTTCAAGGGAGCAGTGTTAGGCATTTCTCTGTAATAACTCTGGTAGGTATTGCAAACTACATTCATGATTTCTGGAATGGACCACATCCAAGTTTATTTGGCCAGAAAGGATGGGACTCAGAACTTGAAAAAAGTAGTGAGAAAATAAGGATGGGACGGGGGAAGAGAGGAGGGAAAAATGATTTTGAGATGTATGGAAGAGATGGATTAAAAAAGAAAAAGATCTAGTCTCTTGGATAATTCATGAAGAGTTAAACATTCTGTTTTACAAGCTATGCACTGTAAAGGCCAAGTAGTCTAATGCCAGGTACTTACTTGAGAAAAGCGGCCATTTTTCTTTGTGAAGATTCTGAAGCATGTTCTAAATGTATTGACCTTGAACACACCTAGGAAAAATAAGAATTAAATCATTAAACTTCAACAGGAA
>NW_005841943.1:672132-682217 GCF_000455745.1 Alligator sinensis
TTTCAACTGGTTACACATTTTGTACATTTTCCACAAGTTTTGTTCACAGCAGTAATGAACACTATATACAAATTCCACTCATCTGGGGGAAGAAAACTAGCTAGTATAGCCACCCTCCAAATACAGTAAATACTGATATCACGGCAGATGAGAGCTAGTATTTAATCCAGCATATAAAATGACAGAGGTTATTTCACCTTGCACCCTCATTAATCCCTACTGGCTCAGGAGATGAAAGGTCAGCTCCTTGTTAACGATAAAAGGAGAGGTTGAGAGTGATCTCCAGTTATATTTCTCCTCAGCTTCCACTGGCCCTATTGGGAAGCTGACAGGTCCCTCAACTCCTACAATTTTCTCCACCCCTACAGAGTCAAGTTCTTGTTGTTCTCTTCATCCACTTTAGCAAATGGCAAGCTGGATCTGGAGGATATTCTACATGGCTCATTACAAAAGTTTGTCAGAGGAAAGATATCCTGGCTGTTCCTGTTTGAGTTCTACAGAAAAGGAGGGAAAGAAACCCAGTCTCGGCCATCTCTCTCCTTCTGTTTTCCCCCTATTAAAAGACAGTGGGAGAAATCTGAACTGTTTTCCCTGTCTGTTCCTTCTCTCCCCATAGCCTACCAAAGAGGCTTTGGAGGACAGGATACCCTCTTCCTGCAACTGCTCTTTCTGCGCCTATTATCCAGGATAATTCTGTAAAATTTAAAAGAAGAAAAATACCCCACGAATTAACTGAAGGAAAAACACACATGCTGCCACCTATTGGAAATATCAGAAGCTCCAATGTTATGTCTCAAGTAATGTACTTTAAATTTCCCTTCTGTATGTGATAAAAGTGAAACTGTCTACACAAAGAGTGCTCTCAAATGCACAAAGAATGCTCAAAAACAGAGGTGAGAATAGTTTTTTCTAAATTTAGAAATCTTAGGGTGTTTCTTGCAAAAATAATAATGCACTTAAACAAAGCAGACTTTTTAGTTACCAGTTATTTGCAGGCTGAAGACAATCATTTCTTACCTCAAGAAGAAAATCTATTTTTTCTTTGTTGGGTTTAAGGAACAGCTGGTTAAACTGAATGTCAATCATTCGACCCTGCATTACATCACAAACAGTGTTACATGCACAGACTTTGAAACAAATTTCATCCAGAGCATCATTCCTGCATAAATGAAAAAGGGAAAGATTACAGAGCTTTGAGACGTATGAAGATAGGGTTCCAGGTGACATCTGATATTTTAAGCATAGCACTCTCCAGCTCCACAGAAAGAGTATCTACATAGCACTGGCTTTAAATATTTGTATTCTGAGTAGTAGTCTGAACCCCAGTCAGATTAAGACTGCTGTCAAAATTCCTGAAAAGTGCCACATCTCCTCCAGTGCCACTGTTTTTAAATGGTTTGCCTAGTTAGCTTCAACCTTGGCTGCAGGTTTGAGGAAAGTTTTTACGAGGCCTTTACAGACTAGTTACAATTAAAGCAGGGGGAAGAAAATAGGTGTGACAATTCTGCTGTTACAATAGCTGTTCCCTTCTGCCTTTCCACTGATGTTTTCATGTATGAAAATGTAACAGGGATGAGGAATTCTGTCCTGTATGATCATAGTGATATATGTACACGGAGTTGATTTTGCAACAGAATTTCAGTCTAAAAGAAATCAATCATGACCTTTCTCCCAACTATTATGTCAAATGACTTCAGACATAACTAATACACTGAAACTAAAAAGCAATGATATTTCATTCAAGTAAGAATGTCTTACCCTTGTTGAGCTTTTTGGAAGAGTTCTCTCAGCACTGAGTGTCTGAACTGAATAGGTAAACTGAGGGTTAAGTTATCTTCAAGGAAGATCTTCACTAGCTCCTGGAATATAACACACAATTAGAGTATTGTCTCAAAAATATGCAGATGCATATTTTTACATACCTAATGTCTACCTAATGGAATTGCTCATACTAAGTAGTCAAACATTTGTACAAATAATTCACACCCATGTAAGACTTCAGAAAGACTACAAAAGAGTTGTGCTTTAACTAACCGATAATAAGGAAGAAGTCATACATGTTGTACAGCTCAAGAAATGAAAGCACACAGAACTGAAGTTACTCTTTCTACATCCAAGTAAGCCACAGGATCTAGAAGAAAACCTATGCATCTTTTTTGCAAACCACCCCATTATAAGTAGTCTTGTGTGGTAGTTTCATTTATTACCCTAACAAATCTTAGGCATCAACTGGCTGGGGCTTTTTTGGATTATTCAAAGCCAACACATGTTAATATAAATGTACATCAATAAAAAAAAATAGGGTTACACATAGTAGTCAACTCATTCTCAAAAAAGCTCCACAACTGAATTCAACATTTCAACTTATTCAATATGCATTCATAGAACTCCCAGGTGATTTTCTAGTATTCTACCTGATAGCTGCCAGATTTCATACAGCTATGGATTTGACTGTAAGGAGTTGACTGCTGCGATGCACTATCAGAAGATGATGTAAGAACTCCACAAGCTTGACAGTACCCAGCTAACCTCTTCTCATCTATGGTGCAATGAAGTGATGATGAAGCAATCTGTAAAATAAAAGTGCATCATGTTTTAGTTACTTTGTCTTAATGAATTATGGACTTAATCCTGAGTAGTGTTGAGACCAACACATTTCTACTGATAACCACTGAAAAGGAAAAACTTCAAAGATTCAGTTAAATTTGTATCCATTTAAACTTTACTCCAAGCTTAGACAACAGAAGGTAGATTTCATTTTATTTCATATTTGCATTCATGTTTGCAGAAAAGAGTTTTTTGGAAAAGGGATGGCCAGCCTTCAGCAGCAGTGCCACAAATGGCATGGGCACATGGCAGATCAAGAAGAGGACAGGCAGCACAGCAGCAGATCAGGCGGGGAGCAGAAAGCAGAGCAGCAGATCAGGCAGGGAAAGGGGATTTAGAAAGGCACTTAGGGAGGGTGTGGGGCTAATTTGTGGCATGTCTGCCAAAAAGGTTGGCCTCCCAATTGTACATATGGAAACTTTAAAAAATTAAATAAATAAAAGACCCAAAGAAATACTGAACTTATCATATTAAAATTTGGGCTAAGTTTAAATTAACAACTGATAAACATTCACTAGCAAAATGGGTATCTTGTATTACTGTACTCATACATAATTCACATCCTAAATTAATGGCACCCTATGTTTATACATTAAAAATTTAAAAAAAATGAAAACTGCAAGAACTCCAATATCTACAAAGGTAACAAAGCCAAGTCTCGTCTCACATAGTTCCTCTTCCTGTTTTCCTCCTTACGTATATAGACTAACATATTGGGTCAGTAACACAATATAGAACGTGCTACATAGCCAAGTTACTACCAGAGGGAGATCTCATGTATACATTATCCGTGTTAAATACGACTTCTGAATAAAACAGGCAAGAGATAGTAGCTGAACACATTAAAAAATTATTATTTAACAACCTGTTTCTCCTAAAAAAAAAAAAAAAAAAAAGAGAAAGAAAAGAAGAATTACATGAAAGGTTATCTGTCATAGTAGGAACTGGATTCAGTGACCCAGAAGGTCCTTCCAGTGATAGTTTCATATGTCCCTATGAGTGCCAAACATGCCAGAGTCACTTTAACTAGGCCCACCTAACATGACCAAAAAAAACATTCCTATTTCTTTTTGAAGAGACATGTTTGCTTGATAGGCAGGCATTTGGAGAATGTAGGATTAAATGACGTGAGTATAAAGAACTTATACAGCAACATACTGAAAAAAAGATCTGAAACTCTGTTCCCAAGATATGTTACAATCTTTTTCAAGAATTAATTCAACACTCCAAACAAAACAGAAGGGTTCATATAAGATGGACATTTGCTTATGAATTCCCTGTCACCTTTTCAGCTACAATATGCAAAACACCAAACAATCCTCAGAATATTTGGTGCTGCAGACAGACAGACTAAGAGGATATTTTTAGTCCACTAACAGACATAATGGGAACTGGGAAAGCTCAGGACTTATCCCAATCAAAGCCAGTAAAACAAAACAAAACTTTAAAACCTTCACTGGAGCTTACAACAAGGAATTATTTTGAATTGAGAAAAGATCCTCAGCAAGCAGCTCCCACCGGACAATACAGTTACAGTACAGTATAACCCAGGGGTTTTCAACCTTTTTTGAGCAGTGTACCCCCAGCGGCTGGTCAAGGAGCAGGGGTGGTGAGGTGGGGAAAAGAGTAGCGGGAGCCAGGCATGGAGCCAGGGTGAGGGGTGGCCACACAGAGCGGCAGTGCCGGGTGGTAGATGGCAGTGGCCACCACATGGAAACTTCTCCCCCCATGTCTGGCCAGCTGATTGGAGCTTCTTTGACCGGTCCTGTTCCTGAGAGGTGGCGGTGTGGGATGGCAGCACTGCGTTCCCACTCACCCATGCGTGCCCCCTGGGATCTTTCAAAGTACCACCCCCATAGTTGACAACCCCTGGTATAACCTCATAAATCCAGCGTGCTCAGGACCAAGCACTTGCTGGAAATTTGAAAATGCTGGATTTCTGAAACCAGGGCAGTAGCTGGTCATGGAGCAGGGGAGAGGGATCGAGGTAGCCAGTCCTGGAGCAGCACCGCATGTGAAATAGTGGCGCAGAGTGGTGAATGGCGGCGGCAGCAAGCTTTCTCCTCTACATTCGGGAGGGCAGGGGGAAGTGGTGGCTGATCCTGGAGCGGGTGGGGCGGTGGGGGGTGTGCCAGATCTTTGATAATTCCAGATTTATGAGGTTATACTGTATTACTGTTCATTGCTAAATCGGATCATTCTGCAGGTCATCTATTTCCCCCCATAAACTCAGGGTTCACTCAATATGTGCAATCACACACATCAAGATAGAGGTTATTTCCTAAAGAAGAGTAAATCAACAAGCAAAACTACTCTATTTTATAGAGAAGTCAGACTTGTTAGAAGAAAATATCTGGACTTTTCTTTTGGCTTACACATCCTCATTTTGAAGAAGCACCCTCGAAAGAAATATATTGTTTGATTTTTGAGTTTAAAAAATCCAGAAGCTTACTGCAGCAGGGAACAAAGTACCAGAATTTGACAGACGTCTAATCTTCTGTTCACCCAGAAAATGGCCAACATTTGGAAAAGTAATCTTAGGGTATGTCTACATGGCACAATAACATCCATGCAGAAAGTCATGATACCATGGGTGCCAAAAGCAGTACAGACTCATAAATCATAGTGTTTCTTCTTTACTAAGCACATAGTCTGTTTCTCACCTCTCTCTCAAAAAGCTAGCTTAGGTAATTAAATGTGACACTGTAGACAGTCAAAATCATCTATCAGCAGGCAAACAACATGCCACCGATTCTTTAGTCCAGTACATGATTGTATGCATTTATAGTGGGAATGGGGAGGAAAGTCTCTGCAGGTATTTACATAGTGCTCATTTTCATAGTCTTTGAGCAAGTGAATACTGAAGGGCTTATATACTTAAGTTATATCCTGGGAGACCATTTGCTTAGCTTTAAGAAAATGAGAAGCACTGCTGAAAACAGAGTTTAAATATTGTGATGGCTGTGTTTTAGGGGTCCTCTGCCCACAGTAACTAACTAAAGATTATGTTTGGTGCGCTGGCTTTCAAGAAGTTTTAGTTTCTAGATATGTAATAGTTGATCACAGCGTATAACCAAACTTACCTTTGAAATCAATTCTTTGGTTCTAAAAAATTTTTCCTTGGCATTTTCATAGATGGTTGAATTTGTAGAACCCTGCTGGAAGTAGACTGCACCCAAATCATAACAGACCTGAAATAATAATAATTTAAAAACAAGATAATAGGCATTATAAACAAATTTAGAACTCTTATAAAATACATTTCAATTTAACAAACTAGAATATTTATTGTTATATACAAAGGTATTTTAAATTATTCCCAGTTGCTTGATTTATGTAGTAGGAAAATTCTACATCCTCCATTTGTTTTCTCTAGCACTAGACTACAAGTTCTTGCAGCAGAGAATGTAAACTTTCCACATGTCTGGTAGCAACATTAGTAGGACTGATAATTTCCTATATTGGTATCAAGAATGATGCCCTTTTCTTTTCTTAAAAGAGCAATCAGAGTTTGTGAAGGAACCCATGAGCAACAGTACATGTAGTAAAAAAAAAAAAAAAAAGTTTCAATGTGTTTTATTTAAAAAGAAATCCAAGTAATAATTGTGTATGGATTAAACAAGGGACAAAAGAAACCCCCAACAGAAGAATAACGTGAAGCAAAATTATACTTTTGTGATATTTTGTAAGAAAAAAATATGGTAGAAGTGTTATAGGTTGAAACATGCCACATACCTGGCACTGTATTTCTTCAGCACTGATTTTCAAACCAGCTGTGGAACTCTCGGTTTCCCCATTCACCATACCAGGCTCCATGGCTAATAAATCCAGAGTTCTTATAGTGTGGACATACAGATCTTTGTTTAATTTAAGTGCTGCTTCTAGCACTAGGATGGAATCAGCAGCCTGCTCTTTCAACTACAATAGATCAAATACACACACAAATAATTCTCTATTTTAAAAACTTTCATATTGGTTTTAAACTTACCTATTAGAAGTGCACACATCCCTTACTTGTATTATCTTCTTAAAATGTAATCACAAATCATCACCATCAGCTACATTCTGCAACGCCCAAGTAAACTTTAGGCCTCAAAAGATACCAGGCTGAATAATAGGTAGATTCTGATGCACGCTCCTTGTGCATTCAAAACTTTCATTTACGTCACTGATACTTTTTGGTGCACAGAACAAAGGAGTAGTTCTTTACTTTTTCACACAGATGCTATTACATTTTTAGGTGTCATTCAGCAAGCACAGTGGGGAAAAAAACTTACCCATTTATTTTATGTTAGTTTCACTTCCTGGTTTTAGTCCTACAACTTTAGTTTCCAGTTCATTAACAAGTTATTAATGTGACTGGACTATTATCACCTAGATAAAATATTTTATCTAGAAAACCTTTTCCATTTGAATTTTAAAAATTACAGCATTTGTTTTTCTCCCAAATTCTAAGAAAGTTTATAGAAGCTTTACATGAATTTTGCACCCTTGAAGGAAATAGTGGAAACAATTACAGGAAGAAGTTCAACAAATTAATGCAAAGTTTTCTGTCTTATATATAAGAATGTAATTTCCCTCTTCCAATAGTTTATTGTCCAGAGGTCTACTCAATCTGTATGATACCAAAAATACACTGACAAAAATGTGTTTCTATTATGCAATGCAAATTTCTTACAATTCCCAAAGCAGAGAGATATCAATATAAATTATAAAAGCAAAAAGAGGAAACAATGACAAAAGCAAATGTGCTTTTCACCATGTGATGTTTAATAAAAAAGTGAAGTTAGCACACTGCATATATATTATTATAATGCATATCAGAGGGTTAAATCCTTCAGTCTACTCACATCTATATCCAAAATCTAAACAAAAATTAAAAGATAAACACTCACCACTTTCAAAATATTTTCTGTTAGTTCCTTTTCCTGTTGTATCTGGGTCATTCTAGAAAATAATTTTGAGATGGCAATTCAAAATCCTGATGGTAAAGTAATAAGTTCTGGCCCCAGTCAGTAAGACAGTGCATAGGCACTGAATTCTACCCCTGTGGCAAAACTTTCAGCAGTCCTGGACAGACATACACTTGAAGTGCTCCAGTGACATACAGCCTTACGGCCAGCCTCCATGCTCCCCTACCATTGTGCTTCAAAAATTGTTGCAACAACATGCAGCAGTGGTGTTCTCAAGCCAAGGGGAATAATAGTAGGTTGTGCTCAATCCTCTGGCAACCCATGGGGAGAACACAGTAAAGCACCATGGGATTCTGGAAGACCAAACAACCCCATGCCACACTCTGCTGAAGCAGAGAGCTGCTTCGGGAAGTGTTTAAGAGATGTTCTTCATTTTTGAGGATCATTTCTGAGGCACTTTAGCCATTTCTGAAGCAATTCAGCTGTGTATGTCTGTATGTTTGCTGTCTGGAATATTGCAAAAGAATACGGAAAGCTCCAAATAGCACATCTGTCAAGGGCCAGGACCTTAGTTATGGTAAGATGGATTCCTAACAAGAATAATTTCACAGATTCACTTAAGTGTAATATTCTCTTTAGTACAATATGAGAGAGAGAAAGAGAGAGAGATCAGGTTAAGAATAGGCCCTAATAAGTGGAAATTCAGAAGTCAAAAATCTATATATACTCCTATAAAATATTTTTATCAATTGTAAATGTCCTGTTACAAACCAAACCCTGAAGAAATTAAATGTCACCTCTTCATGATTCATTAAAAGCCCAATTATTTCTGATTATTTCTGGTAATTTTAGAATCACGGGTATATTAACAGTTTGTTTTTCCATTCAAAAACTTCTAATGTAGGGCCCATCTAGTCAGATAAGAGCAATAGCTCCAGAGACTTACCCATCTTCCTTAAGAATTAACTTAGGGAACTCTTTTAACAACCAGGGAAAAATATGTTGGAAGTCTAATACTGTTAATATATCTGACAAAATATTTCAGGAACACATGCACAGGGATTTACAGGAGGTAGTTTAACCAACAAAACAACAGCTTGCTCAGAGCAACTTGGATTCTGATACTTAAACTATAAAACACTGTACAATGAAGTATTGTACAAAATACGTTTTAAAAGAATTTCACCCTGGCAGAGGAGGGATCCCATAGTTTAGTCATAGAGGCTGGAACAGCATAACTCAACACATTTATCCAACTTGGGATAAATCCAGGACTTGGAAAACATACCCAACATAGACAAGACCAAGGATTATGCCTTCTGGCTAAAGAAATAGCTACTTTCATGTTTTATCAAACTCATTATAAAGCTATGCATATTGTGATACTTAAAATATCTCTGACACCAAAAATAGTTTTATTTAAGACTTATTCTGAGTGAATTTATTTTATGCTTTCAGCAGTATGTTAACAGTTTTAAAGCAGTGCAGGTCATAATGTGACTTAGTCAAGATGAATATTCAGTTTCTAAGCCATACAATGCTCAATGTGATGTCAATAACACTCAAAAGATTACTTGCTAACTTACATGTTTAACTGAGGTGGACCAGGTTTCACTAGTTTCACAGGAAAACTGCTTTGGACAATGGTCCTTATAGCCCTAAAGAAAAATAAAAAGGAAAAAGTTAAGTGAAAAATCACTAACTAATCTCATCAACTTGATATATGCACAGCTTAAAAATACCTATGAATTTCTGTTTTTCTAAAAACTCAACAATTTGTACATGCTCTGAATGGTAGGGCAAATTAGATATTTAATTCAGGAGCAATCATCATTTCTATGTAGAGGTGCACGGGTCCCATAGATTGGCACCAATATAAAGAAAATTGACAGCATCGGCAATTGGCTTTTTATTGGCTGATGTGCCCAACGATGTCACTGATAAATGCCCCTTGCATGCATGCAGCTGCAGTGCAGCATGCAGGTGGCCAGGAGTGCAGCCGGCAGCGCGGAGAGCAGCGTCTGGCTGGCAAGTCTGTCGTGGGGTAAAGGATGGGGGAGGGAAGGGGCATGGGGGGGAGCCCCTGTGGTGAGGGCGCAAGCGGGGCTGGGGCAGGGCATAGGGCGATGCTGCGGCTCGTTTGGGAGGCATGGGGAGGGAAGGTGACTCCCACTGCTGTGTGCACCTCAGGAAGGCATGGTGGGGGATGTATCCCCCGGATCTGTTTGCAAAGCAAGGGCAGGCTGCTGCTGCAGGCTGCGGCCAGGGCTGTGCTGGGAGGAGAGCTATGGCCAAAAGAGGCGGGGTTGGCAGCCACCCCCAAAATTCACCATAGCCCCCACTCCCAGTGCCACTGCCCCAAGTGCAGCCCTGGCCCAACCCCAGCCCCAGTCTCAGCTTGTCATGGCAGCCTGCCCTCACCCCGCGCACAGATCTGGGGGCGCATGCCCCCTCATGCCCTCCCGAGGTGTGCACAGCGACGGGAGCCACCCTCCCTCCCCGCACCCCCCGGACAAGCCATGGCTCCATCCCAGATCTGCAGTGCCTGCCTCAGCCACAGCTCCC
>NW_005841943.1:682227-702281 GCF_000455745.1 Alligator sinensis
CCATGCCTCCATCCCAGCTGGGCAGTTCCTGCCTCAGCCACAGCTCCACTCCCTCTCTCACTACAGGGGCCCCGTTCTGCCCCACCCTTTCCTTCCCACCACCCCTTGCCTCCCCAACAGAGTTAGAAGCTGGACACAGGCTATACATTTACCTTTACAATTACAGATGATGTGAAGTTTATATCTCTTATCTGAATACATAACATACAAGTGAAAGGTAAAGTTTCAAAATTGTTAGCCAACACTATATATTGTATATACACATAGGGATACCCATCAGAACAAAGAAGTTCAGCTTTCCTTTTAACACCTAATCTGGTACCACTATTAAAGTCCTAATAATTAAGCAAATATTTCCACTTATACTAGAGTTATCATAGTAGCCTAGCCAAGAAGAGTAGTTTACCATCTGTTGTACAGCAGTATAGCCATTGCAGTGGTTGGGGGTAAGCTGGACAGGTCCATGTCTACATGTTTAGTTCCTGGAGGAACTTTGCTAATGCACAGAAGTTCATTCAGCAGCATATTCAGGACAGGAACTGACAAGCTAAAAAAAAAAGGGGGGGGGGGGGAGGGAGAAGAGAGAAAAAAAATAGGATTGTACATGTCACGTAAAAGTCTTGCTTCTAGTTTATATCCTAAGCAACTGCACATACTAATACACATTAAAGACAGAGGGGTTGCTCCCAGTTCAAGACAACCTGAAAGATATGCAACTGAATGACAGTGGACATTATTACCACTGAGGTGTCAGTCTGCTGAAACGGTAGCTACCTTGAGAAGACAGGAAAGCATCACTCTAGGACAGTGTTTCCCAACCAGTGTGCCAAGGCACACCTGGTCATTTCTGACTACATACTTTTGTGCCACAGAATTTTGCCACGGCAATGAACTTCAATAGGTATGAGGATGGGGAATGCCTTAAAAGGTGTGCCATGGAAAATTTTTATTGATGTAAGTGTGCGTTGGGCTGGAAAAGGTTAGGAAACACTGATCTAGGATTTTAAAGGTAGCTGCAATTCAGACTTTGCCATACAGAAAGTCTGTTGTCCAAATAAATGACCACTTCCTGCTCATCAACTCTCAGATTTCAGAAAAATATATTAAAGAATATACTGTCCTTTGGGAGAGGACTAAGGCAACTTACTCTGACTGCACACTTAGAAAAAATACAACAAGCATTCAAGCACCAGAGATTAGTGAGAAATGAGAATAACTAAAAATACATACATAAGAGCACCCACCCCACTTCATAAAATTGGTTCTGAAGAAAATCATATGCTCCAAATTACATTTTAAGTAGTAAGCTTCTATGCAGCTTTCTAAAGAACGCACTGGGTCTTAGACTTTTTCAGTTAAGTTACTGGATTCTTCAAAACTAAAAATTATGAGAATTTAAACTTTGGAAAGCTTACAGTTCAGTAGAAGACAAATGAAGCAAAGATAAGGTGGAGAAAGACAAAGGTTTTCAAGAGTAAGACTGAAAAGTTACTTAGATAAGTCACACGCACATCTTAATACAACAGTTTTTGCTTGCTCTCTTTTTAAATTACTGCTATGTTAATTCATTTTAAAGGCACTGTATTCATCCTCTTTACAGACCTAGGTTCTTTTCATCAAGACTCTTATTTTACATGCTCACAAAAGATAAAACCGCTATACTGGAATCAGCTCAGATACCTCTCTTATGAAGCACTTTAAAACAAGACACAGGTGGAACAAAGGGTAGAGCCCATCACCAGCTTGTTAAAATAAAGAAAAATTTTCACCATATGTCGGTTCACGAGTGCTCAACTCTCAGCCTGTGGGCCATTTCTGGCCCACAGTGCAGCATCATGAGGCTCACTAGGGTCCCCGCAGCCTCAAAGGTTTGATGGCAGACCTGTGGTAGTGTTAATTACTACTCCCCTGCTGCTAAATTTCTAGACCAAATGGCTATACACCATGGCCTTGTGCAGTACATCGATCCTACAGGGCCAGACCCAGGCAGAGCAGAGCTCAAACCCATTCACTGACCTCACTTTTGACCCGCAGACCAGTCCACACTACTTGCTTGGTTTACAAGGCCAAAAGGCTAAACACCACTGTGTCAGTGTAATAATTCAGCTTGAAATGTACAGGCAATACCTTTTCTCTAGTATATCCAAGTCCCATTTTAAATGTGCAGCAACTTTAAGAGCAAGAAGTTTTAAAATACGGTTTCTCTTGTTATCAGGGGGCGGCTGAACCTGGTTCTGTTCATTCAGTGAAGGTTTGGAAGCCTGTTCCAAGAACTGGATAATCAGTTGAACAGGGGATGGATCTAAAAAAAAAAAACAGGAAAAAAAAAACAAAACAAAAGCAACCATTTTTTAAACTTCATTTTTAGAGAAAGACACAAAATACAGCATACTGAAATTTCAACCATGAATGATGTACAAAAAGCAGGCTTTTTGGTAGTATTTTTTTCTTGAAGGCATCATCTAATTGACTAGAGTTTTGTACTGAACTGATCCACCAAATGAGAACATTTCCACGTAGTTTGAGCCCACAGTCTATCCCCAGTCAGGTCAGAGAAGGGAAACAAATGGGTTAAATATTAATTTTGAATAGGAGTGAATGCCTTCAAGCTCTTATCAAAGCTTCTATATCATAGTTATAGAATTTAAGGTCATAGAGAATAGGGCTGGAAGGGAAGTCATCTAGTCCAAACCCCTGCCTGACGCAGATCCCTATCCAACCATCTAGGGGTGCACCGCTAGATTTTTTGGGGAGGGCAGGCACATGTGCCTCCAGATGTGTGCAGTGGGGTGCGCTGTAGCCAGGAATGTGTGGGGCTCTTCTTGGCGAGGGCTGGGCTCGGAGCAGGCACCTGCGGGGCTGGGAGGATGCTGCATCCACCCCAAATTTCACCACTGCTCCACTCCCAGTGCTGCTGCTGCCAGCTGCCCAGCGCAGCCCCAGCTCAATGCTCTGCCTCCACCCATGCACCAGGAAGAGCCGGGGCTGTGCCTCAGCGGTGACACTAGGAGCAGAGTGGCGGTGAAATTTGGGGTGAATGCAGCATTGTCCCAGTGCTGCCAGCGCCTGCTCCGAGCCCAGCCCCTGCCACAAAGAGCCTGCCACACAGATCTGGGGGGCACACGCCCCCCCCCCCGTACCCTCCTAGGATGCAAGCAGCAGCGGGAGCCGCCTTAACACACAAGCCACGGCTCTGCCCCCTCCCCGGCCCTCCCCAAGCAGTGCCTTCCCCTGCCCCCTCCCTCACCGCAGGGGGCGTTAATCTGACCCTGCCACGCCCTTCCCCTCCCCTTGCACCACATGGATTTACCAGCTGGAGGCAGTCTTCCACACTGTGTTCCTTGCTGCCTGAGTGCAGCACAGGCATTTATCGGCCAAATTATCGGACCCATCCTGCCAATACCCGATAGAACCAGTTTTCTTTATATCAGTACTGATCTGATAATCTGACCGATGTATCAGTGCAACTCTACAAGCATAATCTAAACTCTACATAAGACTCCCCTCAATTTTGATGCACGTAAACCTAACCCTCTAACCTACCACACCTAAAGCAGGGGAACCATGATAGCTAATGTCCCAATTCTATAAAATGTTATCAATATATGCTCAAGAGGTCCTGGGCAAAGGGCCAGGCCCTGTGTTACAGAAGAAGGCAAAAACTCCAATTCATACCAATTTGACCATGAGGTAAAATTCCTTCCTGACCCCCAAAATGGCAACTGGTCTGACCCTGAGCAGAGGGGAAGGCTCTCTAGGCTGGAACCTCCGGTTTCAGTCCTAGCAGGAGAATCGGCACACCTCAGTCAAAGTGCCCGGTCTTAGCTGTAGGTAACACCCAATGCTTCTGCAAAGGCTTAAAAACACCCTGACACGTACAGCAGGAAAAAAGGGGGGAGGTGGGGGAGTGGGAGCAACCAGCAATGCCCAGAAGCAGGGCAAATGGTAGAAAACAGGCACAGCCACACCTATATCATCCCCAACCAGTGGCTGCCCAGCCTCTTCCTGAACACCTCCAGTGTTTAACTTAAAAAAATTAAAGTACAATTGTCTTAGTCTCCTTCAGAGACCTCCAAGGAACTTCCTTAATGCAATCTCTGTTGTGCTAACATCCCAGGAAAACACATTTTCCGCATTCTAAACAGAGATTATTTCAGCACCATGTGTTTAAGAGGACACAAGATCTTGACACAAAATATTTTAATTTAAAATCTTGCTTATGTACAAACTTACCCAAGTCCCTCAGAAAACTGTGGGGTTTTACAATGCCAGATAAGTATTTTTAAAAGGGAAATTAATAGTGCCTCCCAGACATTTATTACATAAGGACATAAGAACTGCCAATGGCAACGCGTAGGGCGTGCACACGGGTGCACGTGCATCCCATACGAAAAGGTGCTGCTGACAGTCGCCACTTGCCATCCCTCCGCTGCCAACTCCGCCAGCGGTGTCTGTGGGCAGTCAGCTATCACTGCTGGACGCTGCCGGCAACATCTGTGGGTGGTTGTCAACCCCTGGTTGGCGCTGCCCCCATCACTGCTGACAGTGTCAGCAGCGTCTGCAGGAGCTCCCTGTTTACTACCCCCGCGCTCCCACCAGCTCCGCCGTGTCCCCCCAGCTGCCAGGGGCACACATCGTTCGTGAGAACTGCCACTGGCTGGGTCAGACAACGGGCCCATTTTGCCCATTTTCCTGTGTGTCACAGCAGCAGCAGAAAGGGGGAGCGAACTGGGCAAGACCAGGGTTTCCCCCCTGTTCGTCTCTCACTTGCAGCCTCCAGCACTGAAACTCTGTGAAGTCTTAGTTCAGAGGCCGCCCCGCTACTTCCCAGGCTCGATAGCTACCGATGCCATTTTCTTCCCAGAATTTGCCCAATCTCCTTTTTAAATGTAGCTAAGCTGTCAGCTTCCCCAGCATCTGCCGCCCCCAGTGCCACCCTCCACTGCCGCGCTGGGTGAACAACTTCCTTTGGTTAGTCTTAACTTGCTACCTGCTGGTTTCCTTTGATGACCACTTGTTCTTGCAGTGCAAGAGCCAGTTTCAATACATCCCGACTGGCTTTCTCTTCACCCTCAATCCCTCCCACGCCCCCTCAAGCCTCTTGTGTAAACTGAGCGGGCGGCCGGGCAGGGAAGCCCCTCGTTACTTCTCCTTCCCCAGGCGGGGGCCGCACCCGGGCTCGCGCGACCCCCGGCACTGGTTACGTGAAAGCCCCGCTCGGGAGGGAAGAGCTGCGCCAGGAGCCCGTAAACGCGGGAACCGGCCAGAGCCGACAGGCCCAGGACCCGCGCCCAGGGACAGCGCCGGGCCCGCAGCGGGACGCGGAGAGGAGGCCGGGCGGGCGGGCGAAGCGGGACTGACCGGGCGCGGCCTTGCGCAGATGCGTTTCCAGCAGCGCCTCCTCCAGCAGGAACTCAAACCAGGAGGTCTGCGGCGGGGTGCACGGCCGGCATGACGTGGCCGCCTCCCGGTCTGCTGCCTCCGCGCTCATCCTGCCCCAGGCCCGGCGCCTGCACCCAAGATGGCCGCCAGCGCCCTCGCTGCCCCGAAAGGGGTGGGGTCTCCGCTCAGCCCCGCCCCAGTCCTCCTGTGATTGGCCATTTACGGGGAAGTCGGTGAGGGGGTGGGGTATCTGCTTAGCTCCCCCAGTCTGATTGGCCCTTCGGGGAGGCAGGCGGTGGGGCTCGGGGAGACCCCGCCCCCTCCTAGCGCGGAGGGTCCGCGGCTACTTCCGAGTAGCGTCCTCAGAGAGGGGGCCCCGCGTGGGCTGGGGGTGGGCGGAGCAGCGCAGGTTTCTGTCTTGATGGGTTCCCGGCCTCCTCCGAGGGGAAAAAAAATGTTCGTCTATAGGCACAGGACAGCGAAACCACGGCGGGCATGAGGGGCGGCAGCATCGGACCCGGTCTGCATCGAGTATCGTTCGTGTAGACGTAGATCCGCCTTTTGCCCGCAGGCGCAGCAGGCGCCCCTGCCGCGCGGTGCGGTGCATAGACGGGCACCAGGCAGCCCCACTCTGCGCTCGGAATTGGTTCCGGAAAAAACAGGTATGAAGCGGAACCGCGTTAAGCGGGGGTTGCTTGTATCACACAAGTAACCATGGGCGACTGGTGCCTCCTGCGTCTGGTGGAGCACCCACAGGAGCTGGTAGCAGGGACGGGGCTGGCGAGCACTCGCAGAAGCCTCTGGTGGCTGCAGGGGACGGCCCTGTCAGGAAGGGCACGAGCCCCCGCAATTGCCTATAAGTAACTGGCCAATCCTGCAATAAGTTTAGATCAGCAACACGTTCTCAGTAATGATCACATGATAAATGTGACTACCCAGCTCTAAAGAGCCAACCAGCTCTGAAGTTAGTACTTGAAAACGTGTAACAACTCTAGAGCTGGTTTCTATCCAGCTTTAATTTGAATGTGTAGCCGGGCCCATTTGAATCTTAGCCTACAGAAAAGCCCAGAAGCGATACTGCTAAATTAGCTTCTTTCCCAGGACAGAATTTACCAATAAGAGAATCATGCAGATCTTTTACTGCATTTCATGCACACAAGAGGCAAGAAGGAGAGGTTAGATGTACTGCAGAAAGTTTATCTTTGTTTTCTTTAAATGTACCCTATATCAGATTTTTTTTAAAAAAAGGAAGGAAGGGGCTGCCTCACTGAAGGTTTTACATTCAGTGGTTTTTCTTACTAACACAGCATGGACAAGGGTCCTGCCAGTGTAAAAGCAGGCAATGTACTATTTAAAAAAAAAAAAAAAGTAAAAGGATATGCACAGGTGTGCGCGGTAGGAGATAAATAAGGTAAGAACAGGAGACAATTATTGACAAAAGAAACATTTTATTTAACACTTTGAATCTAGCTATGATTTTACATCCCAAAATAAACAGTTTTATGTAAAAAGAGGCTCCTCCACCTGTGAGGATCAACTTGGTAGGAATCAGTTTAATATTAGGGGGAATAAAATAAGTGTCCTGCATGCAAGCATTTAAATTATAGTAATTCATTTCAGCCTACATAATAAAAAAGGTGTTTCATAAAAAGCTATTCCTGTTCTATGAAAGTCCTATGTTTCAAAGTTTTTAAGAAAGCTCACATATTAAAAACCTTTACATTTCTACCTTTAAATAGTGATTTATACAGTTCATATAAAGAGATTCTGTATTCAGATTATCACTGATGGGAAGGGTGAGCAATTCATATTATATTCATTCTGTACTAAGGGCTTGTGTCAATAAGGTATTTAACTGGCTTTGAGACACTTCAGTATCTTGTAAAATACTGAGTAAAGTTCATTTCACAGCAGTGCAAGGGGTTCCTGTTTCCATCTATGAGCGCTGATTTGAGTGCTTATAGAGTTCTTTCAACTTGTCAAACTTTGTTCCCCACTTTTGGATGTAATCATAATTTAGATCTTCATCAACATTAGTGGAGTCTAAAGAACTAAGGCTCCCTGCTGGAGAACACTGCCCCTCTAAGCAGTAAAAATGAACAGTGTCTGCTGGAAGACTGTCTAGATTGTGATCTGCATCCCACACTATTTGAGAGATGTATTCCCTGAGGTCTGGAATACTGGCATCTACAGAACGAGATTGTTTTCTATGTGGTCGTTCTTGAAGTGAATGTTTCTCTGGACCAGTATGGGTTCTGAAGTGTGGAGCATCAGTTCCTGAGGAGAACTGGGGGCTGTTTTGCAGAGGTTTCTTTAATTCATCTATATCATAAGTATTCTGAAAAAAAAGATAACGCACATATTAAGAGAAATATAAAAGCAGACACCCTATGTAGCAAACCATGGCATTTCTTTAAATCCGCAAATGAAACTTAAGGTAACTGGAGTTCTTCATAAGCTGAAGAAAAGAAAGAGACGGCTTGAAAGGGTTATGCCTTCAGATAGAATAAAATTCCTTTAACTACTCAGAGTAGTTGGGTGAAGGCTGCATGCTTTATAAAACATATTACAAGTAAATTAATTCATTCACCTCCAAGCTACCAAGTCTCAAAAGAACAAGTTACATGTGACACAATGGAGTATCTATGCCAAGTAGCAACAAAGAAGGTTAAAGGTATTTCAGGCCCCAAATAATGATATAGGTAGGTGTGTACCTATACGTCTCTAGGATACATTTAAATGTAGTAAAGATTCTTGATAACAAGCATTATGGGCAGCAATGGGATTTCCCCTGGTTCTCCACACTTAAAAGGATGATGGCTTTGAAGCAAGGCTTTGAATGAGATGGGAAGAACAAAATTAAGGGAACATTTGACATCACATGTGGCAGAGAGGGGGCTGCTATGGAAAGTTCTACACCCCAGTGAACTCACCAATTTCTATTTTTTTGGAACTGATATATTTTAGTACTAGTTTAGAATCACTCTCTCAAATATAACACCCACTACGTTTCCCTCTAGTGCACTATGGCGACAAAGCTTTGGGGGGCACAAACCATGATACCACAGCTATGTTGCAGTAGCAATCTACTCCCTCAGTATAGCGCATTGCTATGACAACATAGAAGCTCAAAGTAACCATGCACCATTGGCACAGTGCGGTACGGGCTGTTACTGCACTGTCATTAAGAAAGTGCTATGTGATGGCACAGTTATAATGCTGTTGTAGGGCCACAGACAGACGCATAGACGCATGCACTGTGAAGTAGCTGAGTAGAGTTATGGCTGCATATCAGAAGAGCCAGTTGCAGCAGTGAGGGGTGATGGGAGGAGAAATGATGCAGCGTGGGATGCATGGAGGACCAACTAGCCCCTTATCATAGAATACCTGGTACCCACACACAACACTGAACAAGTTGACACTGACAGTAGGTCAAAATAGTTCACAGCAGGTTCAAAATAGCACTTGATTTTCCAGATAAAAATTTTGAACTATTCCAGGTAGCTTTAAACCAATCTAACAGGCTGCCCCGCCCGTATGTCTGTCCACTTCAGGTTTAAAATGAATTTAAAAACTCTTAAGTGTTGCATGTATCCATACCCATGTCCTAACGGGCTTCACATTTGCAAGCAACTGGCCTTGATTTAGGGTTGTTGCCTAACAACTAAATTTAATCAGCTTCTACCAAACAAGAAACTGCTCAGTTACTTTGATATGGTCTCTAGAAATGTTTTCCCGCTTAAGTATGAAGTCACCCAGAAGGTTCATCTATGAAAGGAAAAAAAAAAAGGAGAAACCATGTAAACTCATAAATCATTCCACATCACATTTACCTACAAATTATTTTCGTCTGAATGAAGTCATTTTTTCCTAGGATCCTGAAGCACAATCCAAATAAATGCCATTTCTTTTATTGTTAGTACCCACTTATGGTGCAAGAAGCACCCTCTTCAGTTTCCCTTCTATTTCACAAGTTCTTATACTGTAAGTGCCATGTACTTTAATGCACCATGAGCCTGCCTTAAGGAGATTAAAATCTAATAAAAATATATGACATGAGAAACAGCTTTTGGGTAGCAAAGAAGAACAAGGTTTATTTAAGCAACATTATCTGGATCCTGTAATCCACAACACACATTTGAAATCTCCCCAGGTGTTTGAAATGATAATTCCTTGCTTTTTCAAGATGCCATTTATCTGAAGGGAAGACAAGATAGCCATTTGGGCATGGCTAGCTAGCTGTTTTAAATATGGTAGCAACGTTGTTCAATACCTGGTCATGTTCTCCACCTCCTTCCTCATTATAATTGAAGACATTTTCTCTAACATCCTCCCAACTTTCATGAGTTTCACGAATGTGGTAAATTCCTCCTTTCCGAAACCCTGATGTCCCCCATTGACTCCACACTGTATAGGAGACCAACAGAGCTGGAATATATACAGATATTTGTTATGTGGCATATGCCTTTCTGTGAAACACAATTCAATATGAAAATAATGTGATGAAATTGGTTAGCATTTTAATGCAATGACTGCATTCCCAGATAAAAATGCATTGTTTTATCCCCAGTATCTAATTAAAACAAAAGTATGCTCTTCTGGAAGGTAATGAATCATTTATACTGTATCTTGCATCATAAACTTCATTAAAAGGGTATTTTACTTACCTACAGGAATCCATTAGGACATTTAAATAGAAGGCATTTTGGCCAATCTCTGGCCTTTCACCAGTCCTAAGTAAATAAGATACCCAAAGTAAGTAAAACACTGTTTTAATGAAGATTACAAGCGTACTATCATCTGAATCATTACTTTTCTGAGATATGTAACTTTTTCACTGCTAGTATGGAAGGTAATATTTACTTTAAGCAAGAAGTTAAGCAATGGAGTTTAAAGTAGAATTTAGTTATTTTCATAGTCCTAGATCCAAGGTTATCCTTCAATCATCTTTAAAACCATTTGAACATCAGCTATTCCTGAACTACAGAAATAAGGAGAAGAGACTATTTACTATCCCCTCTGAAGGAAGAATGTGCCAAGGTGCAGCTACCTGTAAGAGCCCAGATCCTAGCAATCCTTCGCTAGGGTCAGAAATAAGTGAGAACACAACACTCCTCCAGCCAATACAAAATGGATGTCACTGTGGTGGTTTCCAAGACCTTCACCAAATTTAAGTTTTTGATTACTATGGGCTTAATATAAAGAATTCATATCACTGCAGAGGGCAAGATGGAGTGATTAGGAATGACCTAAAAGATGCAGCAGAAGAGATAAGTGCCTGCCAAAAGGAGTGTCCACAGGGGATGCATACACATGACCAGAGTAAATAGGACTAGATGCTGAAGCAAAGTTCATTCCACAGAAGTCAGTCAGGACCCACTGGGAAATTTCTGCCTAGACTCCTCTGATAGGAAGCCTGATTGAAGTACAGTTTTCACAGAGGAAGGCTGTGTGTTTGTGGGGAGGAGTGCATGTGTAGAGCTGGGAATGGTGGAGGGAGCAGCTTGAATCTGAACGAGGATGCCTATTATGCAGTCCTGGTGGACAGACCACAGATTTTTCCCCACAAAACTGGTACCCTCCATTCATTATTACTGAAGTGACATGCCACCATTTCAGGATTGCAATGCAGCATAGGGTTAGGAGAAAAATACTTTATTTCCTACCTAAGAAGACAAGGAGACACATGCTGATTGCCAGGATTGAGCCAGAACTGAGTCCCACTGGTCTTCCTGCTTTCACTTGGCTGATTTCACACCATCGTCCTTTGTAACCCTCAGGACATCGACAGACAGCTTTGTCTTGGGACTGTGCCACACAGGTTCCCCCATTCCTACAAGTCCAGTGTCCACAGGGTGAAGTGGCACAGCGCTTGAGCCCCGTAAGGTTATCTGTCACCTGTACTTTGCCAGCCGGGCACCTGCATGATGAAAGTTAAAGGTTCTTATAAGTGGCAGTGGGGCCAAGAATTGTGTTCTGCTTTGTAAATGCTGTGTAGTAAACATTGTTCCTCAATTCCACATGCTGCTTTCACTTGTTTCTTCAAAACAAATAATAAAGGCATTTAAAATAAATCAGAAGACCATGTCACTGAAAGACATGAACACAACGGGCATTCTAGGTATTGCCTAGGCTAGTCTGCCCCTTTTTGCTTCACAGCACTGTCATAGCACCCAAGGAAAATGCAAAAAAGCTAGGCAGATACCTCCAAGAGCTTTTCTGTAAAAAAGGGAAGCATCCCAGATTACAAACAAGACCAACTCTAGCAGGAGAAGTGTGATACTTTCCTTTCTTCCAAAAGTATGGAATCTACAGAGAGGAAGCTGGCAGGATTCAACGAAGGGTAAACACTTGTGACAGCAACAGTAGTGACTTGGACATTCTGGGTGGAGGATTCTCATCCCCACCCAGTCACTGGTCTTTTTGGGACCTAACTTGGGTAGAAAAAGCATTTGGTACACTTGTGTTCCTTATCTTCTGATACAAAAGTGGAAAGATAATTCTTAACAGCAGAGACTCTCCTTTTTTGGCAGCAGAAGGCAGGCTAATTGCCACGTGATTCCCAAGCTTTGGAGAGACCCTTGGGATGTCTGCCATAGACATGAATTGAACACAGGAGGAAGTTTTGAACTTGTCCTCACAAAACCCTTTAAAAGCAAAGACTGGTTTGGGGGCCCCTAAGTGCTGAAGGTGACTGATTTCCCCATACCTTCCCCAACCTAATCAGCTGAACTACAGGAAACATTTTAACTGTAATGGACACTTCTACTGGTTTTATGTTTAGTAAAAGCTCCTTTTAAGACATCTGTATTTGGATCCACATGTAACCTAATAGTTTCTCCTCAAAGGCACAATCCAGTTTTCTCTGATTTTAAGTGACTCCAGTGTATAAGCCAGCCCATGTAGGAAATGTGCTTTCAGCATATGACCAGTTGTTACTAATTCTCATTAGTGTACGGGAATAAGGGACAAAACTTCTCCAAACGACATTTTACTCAAAAGGCCTTTCATTTCCTTCTCACTACTTGGTCTGCTGAATGTTGTTTGAAATGCCACAGAAATATTATTGTACTCACAAACATAAGATGGATGCCAAAGGATTTAGGGGGAAACAAAGTTTGGTCCAGACAGACATGCAGAGAAAGGTGTAGAACTGGTTCTTGGGATGCTTTCCCTGGCCAAAAGCTGCAGTAGCAGCAGCAAGAAGTTTCACTGATCGCTGCAGTCTGCTCAGCCTTTGGTAGATAAAGACTGGATCCCAAGAAAACCACCCCACACTGGCAGTGGAAAAATACTAAGTATACCTGCACTCATACTTTCTCCACAAATCTACACAATGCAAAGGACTGTAACAGGGCTGAGTACTGCAGGCGTTGGAATGACAACCAATGGTGACGCCTCGGCGCTTCAGAATTAAGCCAAACTCTGTACTTTTGCCATCGACAAGAAGAGGATAACCATTCAATTGGGCATCACAAAGGCAGCCTACATTGCGGCAGAAGAACACAAAGAGAAACATCATGTTAGACAAAAACTCCCTCAAAGCATGAGGATATTACAAAATTAACTGTGATCTACAAGATATTCAGGATCCTGACCTCAGAAAATGATCCCTTTCCCGTGTACGTGTGTGACAAGGTATTTTAGCAGAATTTGCAGAAATCTGACAAGGCTGAGCCACAAGTGCTTCTGCTATGGCCTCAAACTTGAGCTGGCAACCACATGCCTTAGTTCTTGTGCCACCCCAGCCTCCAGGATACAAGGGAAATATCCTCATGTTTTACCTTAAGATGCCCTTCTCCAAGGGCATGTTCCTGTGTGCCCTCCTGCTTGCTGGCCCTTCATGACATCATACTGAGTCTCCTGTGGAGCTTGGAGGCCATCTGTTGCACAGCAAGAGCCTTGACTAGGTCCCCCCCTTCTTCCACTCTGCTACAGTCTGAGTCAGGTGCGCAAGGGGGAACCACCCCAAGGGGCAGTGATTGTTTTCTACTCTGCCAGAAGCTCAATACAATGAAATTCTCACTGGGCTTAGCCCAACCCTGTGATGAACCCTTGAACAAACTACCCCCTCATACTAGGCAATAAATATTTGGATGCATCTGTGACAGGCTAGCTGGTAGTGACTTAGCCCAGGGGTTTTGAAAGGGTAAAAGATGATCGGAGGGCTTGGGATTCCCTTTCCTCACCAATCGTAATGATTTTCCCAGGGGCTTTGAAGGGGGAAAAGATGATTGGAGGACTTGGGATTCCCTTTCCTCACCAATCAGGCCCCAGAGACTCACCCTCCATGTCCCCTGATTGGCCCCTTGGGTCACCTGGAGGGGGATAAAAGGGACAGCACAGCTGACTCAGGGGAGACCAGCAAGGGACCACAAGGAAGGAGCTTCAAAGAGCTGGGCCAGCGGGGTGGAAGCAGTTGTCCCAGAAGAGCCTGAAGGAGTGGGACCTGCAGGCAGCAGTTGGACCCTCAGCAGCGTGGCGTGCAGCCGGCAGGAGAGGCTACCCACTGGGCTCCAGAATTGCCTATGAGAGACTGCAGCCAACAGGAGAGGCTCCCCAGCTCCAGCAAGGATCTGAGCAGCGACCTGAGAGGTTCCCAGCCCTGCTTCCAGCTCCTCCAATAAGAGGCCAGGCAGTTCGATGTGAGGCCAGGGATCCTGGAAAGTCAAGACCCCTAGCAGCTTGGCACAGTACCAGCACCGGTGACTGTGGTAGAGTTTCTGTCCACCACGTGGGATATCCGAGGTCAAGTCCCAGTTGGGGTGAGTGAAGTAACAGAGAGAAATTCTTGTTGCAGTGGAAAGGGGCCATTGTTTTCCCCCTTTCTCCTCCTCCAGGTACCTAGACCCTATATTCCTTGTTATTTGACATTTTGTATTTTGTGCCTTTTATATTTCACCAACCAGTATTGTTTGTTCTGCTGTTTGTGTTTTATATTTTGTTAACCTTGTCTTTTGTCAACTGGATGAATATGTCCATGATTGTAAGTGTCTAACCTTCGTTGAATCCTGCCCCCTCGGGGCATTGTAGTGTCCCCTATACCCCCCTGGTTTATACTGGTTATGTTCCCAGTACTGTTCTCTCATTAAAAAGGTATATGGTGAAGTCCCCATTGGTGTTCTGGCTCTGCTGTATACGGGGAGGAGAGTCCCTACACCTCTCACAGCGTTTGTGCACCTGCTTTGATCCCTTCAATTGGAGAGGGGGTACGTCTTGGAGTACCACCCGGGTTACACATCTCTTCCTTTTCCCTTAGGACTGGGGCTGAGGTGGTGTGAAGGCCTCTGGATGGTCCTCCTTCAAGACTTTGGGAGTAGATTGGAACATACGTATTCCTGACTTGTTGTATTTTGTGAGTATCAACACTGGGAGATGTCACAAATCAAAATTTACATCCATAAAAGGGCGGAACATTAACTCTGAATTTCCTGCCATAGGCTCAGATCCTACATTCCAGAGATGCTCTAACCTGTGGTTTTATGGTCTCCAATATTCCTCAGAATGTCACTTCTGTGGTTTTAAATTTCTCTTTAAATTTCCATGTCACCTACCTTGAAAATCACTTTCTGAGTGGTTGGGAAGGTGGTTTCCTAGCACAACACTTGCCAGATCCATCTGAAACCATTTGTCTGTACCCACAAATGCAGTCACTTCATGATCCCCTCCACCATTGTTAACACGCAAGGTAAATTCATTGTTATAGCGCTCCATGGTCAGCAAAACCCACTGGCCATTGTTTATGCGTAATGTGTTCAGCCTCAGAGAGTGTTCTTTGTCCCCCAAGTTGAAGTTAACACCAAAACGTCCATCCACCATCTGCAGGCACAAAGACATGCACATGTTTATGCCAGAAGTGCCTGAGCATTATGTAAAAACACCTAAATTCTAGTCAGTTTAAAGTGCTCTCTAACCCTGCCAAATAGTACTGCTCCAGCTGTGTAAGAATCAGTCCTCAGAGAAAATGGCCATCTTTGAGGAATAGGCATCTTTAAAAATTCAGAAAATGCACCTGCACAATCACTGTGTTACATGGCAAACTAACAGCAAAATCAGAATGGCTTTTCGATAGCTTACCTCTAGTCTGATGTATCCATTTCCATGTGTGGATGCCATGCTGAGAAGGGTGCTGAAGGCAATCCGGGTGCGCACCATGAGTTGGATCTGGGTGGTGTGAGCGCTAAGAATGTTTTTCAGATCATAATGAATCCAGCTGTCCCGTCCAAATGCCCACTCTGGGAGAACTACGTGCAACACATGAAAAATAGTAATTTAATCATCTTAATACTTAGTATTCCCTTAGGTACCTTCACTGTAGAGTGTTGCAGGTTAATTAATCCCAAACATGAACATTTTTGTTCTAAATAAATGCTGACCAGGGCAAAGGATGCTGTGTACAAACACAGATTTTCAAAAAGAGGTAATAGCAAATACAGGAAGTCCTCCCTCAGTGACCCCCCACTTATGCAGTGCCCAAAGTTTGTGTCCTGCTTGCCCACCCATCATTACTTTACTATTTTAACCAAAGCAAATCAAAACAATTCTGACATTAGTAGGAGGAAACTTGGCCAATTTCTTCATCATTAACTAGAAGAAATGTTAATGTAGTGCTTTCAGTTACTTCTTGGACCTCTGTTTAAGATTAATTAAACAGAAAAAAAAATCAGATGGAAGATCCCCCTTGCACTGTTCAGAGCAAGTGTCATTAAATCAGACAAATGCTGGCACTATAATTCACCAAGCACTAATTTAACCCCTATCCTTTGCAAGTTCATCTATGTTTGCTTTCAGCAGAACTTAATCACAGAATTAATTTGTCCTAGTAAGTAAATTGGCACGCAGTAGGTCTGTAATTTTAAACTTTCAATAAAATAAAATAATATGTTAAAGCAAAACTGATCCTGAATTTTTAATCTTTTTTTGTTTTGTTTTCCCATGTGGGGAGGAGAGAAAGGAGACAGGTTTTCTACTTCAAGTCCCATCATGGCAAAATGGCCAATTAGGGAGCCAGCTGTGGCACAGCAGGATCCCTAAATGGTATGTGTATCATAGCACAGAAGCCCAACAGAGCAGGGCTTAAGGAAGGGCCAGAGGAAGAAGATTTAAGTATAGCCTGTCATTTTATGCTTGGTTAAAAACTTGAACGGCACCTTTAGACAGGCACAGAGTAATCGCAGCAGTGGAAATTTTGAAAACTTCTCCAGAACAGCTATTTCTCTCTCATAGTCTTGGGCAGCTTCCCAGTGATAGGATCTTGCTGGCTTGTGTAGGTGGTAACCTGCCAGATTTGTACTGCAATGCCTGTAAGCTAATGGGACTGCACTGAGGAGGTGCTAGAGCAGGGTCGGGCAAAGCCCAGCCCGCAGACTGGATCAGGCCTGTGGCAGACTATTTCCCATCAGCCCCTGCTTGTGACGCTGTGGGACAGCACAGGACCAGGGCTTCCAAGGAGACTGGTAAGGCATGCAGCTGGGTGGGGAGCTGCTCCGGGACTGGGATCTTGCAATGGTGAGCATGGTCTGGAGCCAGGGCAGAGCTGTGATCTGCCCCAGGCAGGGGCATGAAGGCAGCAGATCATGGATCTGTCCCGGCTCCGGACCATGCTCTTACCGCTGCAAGATCCCAGCCCTGACCCGCGAGCAGCTCCCCACCCAGCCTTAAGCCCTGCCAGCGCTGCTGGGGCGAGTCTCCACAGATACCCTGGACCCATGGTGTCACAGGGCCATTGCTGGGATTTCCATGGAAACTGGCCCCAGTGACATGGGCAGGGGCTGCTGGGAAATGGTGGATCCAGCCAGCAGCCCAACTCCATTTTTCCCACCCCTGTGCTAGACGTACTCCCTGCTCTTAGTACCACATCATGCTGTATTCTCTAGGTGCTCAGGGAAACCACCCATGCCCCCCACCTTCTCCTCCTCCCCAAAAAGGGAGATGATTCTTCTCTGAAGGAAAAGCCACACAAGCTCTTTCCCACCCCTCCCTGCATATGAGCAAGCGCTGCCATTACAGGCTCCCGTGCTGATAGCAAGCTAAGGTAAGAAACACTCAAGTACACAGCCACCTGCCTTGTTAATGGACTTTCCTCTCTTCCTCCATTACATGGATAGTTCTCATGCAGAAAACTAAAGAATGATTACGTACCCAACACTAAGTGTGAGGCCTGTCTTCCTTAGGAGAGTCCATCTTTGGTGTGAATTCTTTAGGAAGGCAATGTCTGTTGGGGTCACTTTTATTCCTTCAGCTACAGGAAGCAAGAGAGGGCAGAGTAGATGCAACCCACACTTGGTTCCTCTGCCAGTCAGATTCCCGTGAAAACAGGTCTCTGACTAACAAGGATGAAGAAACTGTCATGAAATCTATGTAGATAATCTCAGACAGTCACTAAAGGGCAAGTTACTGTACTTGGAGCAATTGTCCATACAGATGCCAATCTTGGCAACTCAAAATCAGCTGCTCATTCAGTTGGAGGTAAGCAGATAGTTCTTCATAAATAGAGATTACAAGATTGCCCTGGCAAAATTAGCATCTGCCTGCTGGACCCTTGAACCAGGAAGTAGTGAGCAGTAAACAGGTGCATAGGGCTCCCCGGTGCTGCTCTACTTAAAAACTGACATGATACGTAAATAGGCTTCAGAGATTGCTTGGGCCCTGGTGAAAGCCTGTAAATTGTAATAAATTTGCTATCCAAGACCTGCTTGGATAGTTTGCGGAAGGATGTGGCTTGTTCCTTAACCCTTTCAGTGCATGTCAAAAAGTCTGAACACCTGAATGGCTTCCCATCTAGTTAGGTCAAAGCTCTGCTGAGTAGGGAGTTAGCAGCACTTGGGCCCTGTTAACAGAGAACCAGGTCAAAATACAAAAAAGGGGAGGAGAAAGGGGCCATATAAGCCTGAGCCTGAGGCTAGGGGTTCAGACTGGCTCAGATCCTCACAAAGGAAAGGAGCTCTGGGTTTGGGGGTGTAGAAACCCTGCGGACTGTGCTGAGCGACTTCAGGCTCTAAAGACAGACTACACCAAGGTAGTCATATTAACATCAAGGAGTGGGAGGTGAGAAACAGGAAGGCTGGGGAGCACAGCAGGCAAAGCTGAACTCCAGTGGGTGTCTGGGACTGGAGTCTGACCCCCCAAGCCTGCTACACCTTGCCACTGCACTATCATCTAACATGTTTAGCTTCATCTCATCCAAAACAGAATGTGGTTTAGAGAAGATAACCTGATTGACATGGAAGCTAGAGACTGCCAACTTTGAGTGAGCTGTAAGGGTTACTTTCCTTTTCATAGACCACATGAGGATCCCTCCTTTTCTCCCAGCTCAAGGTTATCAAACTTAATTAGTCCTAGAGGCCAATACCAACTTCCTGTCCAATCAGTCCTACAGGCCAATGCCAATTCTCCCAGTGCCAAATTTCTGGTCCCACAAGCACCCATGCAGGCCAGGTGACATGTCTCTTCAGGCTAGATCTGGCCAGCAGGCCATATCTTGAGACTGTTGTCCAAGTTGATGCATTGGCTATGAGGCAAGTCATTTTCAGACAGATGTTAACAAAATCATAAGTATCAAAGTAAGCTATCAGTCCAGTTAATGTCAAGTTAAGGCTTCATGCAGGAATAGAAACCACAGGCAATTCCCTATGGCAAGAGTGTAAAAAATACAGCCCATAGTCCAGATCCAGCCCATGGAGTTGCTTCATCTAGCTCGTCAGGGCCTGCTGTGGAATCTGGGGTCCTGGTGGACATGGTTCTTAGCAGCAGGGGAGCAAACAAGGGCAGTGTGATGCCACTGGTGACCAGGGGTAACAGCCTGCTGCCTCTTTGCACCCCTGCCACATCAGGCCTGGTTTGCAGCTGCTTGCCCCACTGCCTCACTGGTGGATGATGGTGGTGGCCACTGCTGCTGCCTACATGGTAGCCATGGCCCTCCACAGTAGCTGTGGTGGCTACTACTACCATGACCACTACTGTAGCCAAGGCCATAGCCACTGCCTCATTCCCTGGCCTGGATCCAGCCTGTCAGAAGCCCCCATGATCCAGCCGGTGGCCTAAGAAATAGCACAGTCTTGGGATATGTCTCCTGGGGTATGTTTTTGAGTTATGCAGTAGGCACACTAGGCAAACTCCACCTTCAAAGTTTAAAAAGAATGAGCTCTAAGGATGGTTTTCTGTCCATCTTTAGGAGACTCCTGACAGCCTCTTGCCTCTTTCTAAAGACGGTTTGCTAGGGAGTTTGGTGCTGCATCTTGGCTCATGCAAGGTACTTTGACAGAGACCCTCGGCAGCAGGGCATGGCCCTGACCTCCTGAGACTGCTGCCTATGCCACATGGAGCCAGCCCAGCCTGACAGCACATGGGGCACATGTAAGCAGGACCCAGCCTGGCCCGAGGGAGCACGGCTCTTGCATGCGGTATTGGGGGCTCCAGGTAACAGCAAAAGCAGCCTGGTCCTGCCTGAAGAGGTGTGCCCCCAGGCCAGGTGGGGCTGGGCCAGCTCCATCTAGCACAGGTGGAGGTCTCAGGTGGCTGGGGCTGCACCATGCCACCAGGGGGGTGTGGGCCATGAACACCCTGACAGGCACTGCTGCTGTGGAGGAGGCGGGGGGGCAGGAGTGGAGGGGCAGGGGAAGGGGGCTGTGCACCATGCTGGGGACAGGCAGGGGATCCACCCCTCCTGAGGA
>NW_005841943.1:702357-720612 GCF_000455745.1 Alligator sinensis
ATACCCCCCCTCTGAAGATTACTGGGAGGAAGAAGGTGCTATTATTCCCATTTTACAGACACAAGGGTGGCATCCTTGGATGTTTGCTTCCCCAAGGCAAGAAGCAGTAGCACACCCTGTGCTGCTGCTACTTGTCCCCAGGGAACGCCTGCCCTATGCGCCCTCTGGCACATGGCAAGTTACCCCGGGTGGGTAGGGAAGACTGAAGCCAGCACTGGGCTGACCCCAATAGCCTTAGCTGGGGTCCTGGGGGCTTCCTGGCGCTGCAGCAACAGCAATCCTTTCACTCGGAGCCTGGCCGGCAGCTGGAGCATGGCTCCAGCCACCCAGGCTCTGGTTTTGGGCAGTGCATACTGCCACCACATGCGCCATTTTTTTTCCACGTTTTTTTTTACCCTGGGATCTCCCAGAGTCAAAAACCACCCCTCCCTGCACTACTACTTTGCAGTATGGAGAACAGCTGAATGTGTGGTATGTGGTGCCACAGACGTGTCTGCAGTGCTACATACCGCACTGCCATGCTTATCTTGACACGGCCAAGATGGTGGAATGATTTGTCCCACATTACACTGGAAGCACATGACAGCAGGAAATTGAACCTGCATCTCCAAGTTGACACCTTAACCACTGAACGATCCCTTGTCTCCTGTGGCCACCATGAGATCTTAAAACATGCAGTTATTATTGCACTTTGTTTTAGAATTAAAGAAAAAACAGACTTGAAATGAATGGTGTACATGAGCCACAGAAAGAAATGTTCAGAATGCAATTTCTTCCAGCTTTCACTCCCACAAGTAGTGAAATAATGCTCTGAGAACAAGTCACACACAAGTTAAAGCAAGTCGAGCTAAGACTATCATCCATAACATTTACTTTGTGCAACAACAAAGAAATCTCTGCAAATCTAAATTA
Organism: Alligator sinensis; assembly: GCF_000455745.1. NCBI lineage: Eukaryota > Metazoa > Chordata > Crocodylia > Alligatoridae > Alligator > Alligator sinensis. The sequence continues at coordinate 703,270 of NW_005841943.1, forward strand.
CTCAGAGGGAAAGAATGACTTGCTGAACTAATGTCATCCTAACACTGGTATCAACAATTATCTATCCCATTATCTGTCTTGATTATTTCCAAAGATTCATTTCTCTCCCTTAGGATTAATTTCTCTCTGAAACTAGCCATACCTTGATCACATTTTGGCCCAGCATATCCAGGGTAACAGTCACAAGTAAATGATTCCCATTCATCAATACACTTGCCATGAACACCACAGGACAGTGCCCCAGCCCTTTGACACATTCCATCAGTCAGAGCACAGCCAGGAGCACTGTTTAAAGACTCTGCAGGGTTCTCCAAATCATACACCTAAGAAAGGACAAGAAAGAACGAACCACCACCTGAAGCAGCTTTAGTCAGCAAAGTTATCCCACCAAACTATTTTCTTACAGCCTGACCTTGCTGTCAATGATGACATTCCGTATACAGCCAACAAATCCTTTGAAGTGCCTTTGTAAATCATGGGACAAACTCTTAACTCCACCCAGCTGTAGGGGTTGGTGAACACTGAGAAATCTTCCATTGTTGGGGAGATAGGGAAGAAAAAAGAATTAGTGGTACACAACTCAGATTAAGAGCATGCTGATCTGATCCTTTACTTTCTTTTTCTTTTCTGCAGTTTTGTTGTCATCTTGTTTTGTTTTTACCTTGCAGTTCCTGGAGTCTCTTCTGAAACTTCACAGGCTGATGAATCTATCTGAGATATTTCCTTAAGATCATTGTCCTTGTCTTCAAGTGTAACATTTATGCAGTGGTCAAGAATCAGCTGCACTTTCTAAATGGAAATTGCATTGCATTAAAATTATTGTATTTTTTTAAATTATAGATTTGATTCCACCTATCAGAACAGGTCAGTGCCATTAATTATAAATTACAATGCAAGAAAATCTACTAAATAAAACCAAGTTTTTACCTGAAGATCTCAGAGTTCGACACAGGTGCACAATTACACATCAGGATTCTTATTTTATAAAGGAGGAATCAGGTATAGCAGGTTTGATACTTCACTGTGCTCAAGTAGGGAAACTAAATCACAGCTGCCAGCCCCAGCATAAAAACTAAAACCAGGATGCAATGGAGTAGAGTGGAATCTCATTTCTTCTCTCCCCTCAGGCTATGCCATATCTGCAGCTCTTGACATGCCCCCCACCTTTTCTTACAGGCAGTTCTAGCACCACAGGTAAGGAGCAATCTCTATGATTAGCAGAGATTCCTCCTACACAAAAGAGGAAGGAATGATATCTTTGGCCTCTTTAATTTTGCTTCTTGTTGCATAAGCACCATAAAAATCGAGCTGGTGGATCAGAAAAATTAAGGAATTTGCCCTCAGGACTTGGACAGACATATCAATATGTAATGCTACCAGAACAAGGTGCTACCAGGGTGTGCACATGTGCACAGCCTCCTGGCTGGAGCACTACAAAAGTTGCCTCAAAGGTGAGCTCTCCAGCTGGGTGGCAATAGGGGCCCACTCCTTTACTCTCCTCACCTCAAAGAAGCCTGTCAATGAGGCAGCCTCTCTACTGCAGCTGCCTGCAGCTCTTGCTATCATAGCAGCCTAATCACCTCTTGCAGCCCAACCTGCTGTTGCCACTCTGGTGCAGAGCAGGGCAGCCATGGCTCTGTAATAGCTGCCAGCTGCTCTCCTTTGTTCCCCAGTTAGAAGGGGGAAGGAGATTGGAGCGCTGGGATGCAGGAGGTCCTAAAGACCCTCTGTAGTGCTACATGAAATTGTCCACATATTTATTGCATGTAATGCTACAGAATGGCAGCAATACAAAGCAGTTTCTGCTTGAAACAGGAACTTTTTAATGGTGGATCCACCATACTACAAACAGCCTAAACATAAGTACACTAGCTTTCTACAGCTCTATAAGGGCACTTATAGATTACAAAAGAAACGTGTATCCAAGACCCATCGGTCAGCCACTTGAGAAAATGTCTGGAATTTGGCTGGTCAAATTACCACAATCCTAGGCCCTAATCGCAAGCCAATGTTCCCTCCACAACAAGTGGGGTGGAAAACCAAACTAATAAATTGTGCACATTGATAATATGGTGATGAGGTAACCAGAAAAGTACTTTGACAGACCAGCTGCTTATTGGAGGAATCTTGAATATATACAAGTTCTATATTTCATGAATATATATCAGATATCTGAACTCAAGTTTTGTAGGATTAGTTGTATGTACACTTGCCTTTCCATTGCTTAAAACTTTTATATTATGCCAGCGACGATCTGCAACATTAACTTTCTTTGACAGCTGCAGGAAAAGCACCCCAGAGCCATGACTCAGAGTTAGTGATGGGACACCACCAGAGAGCTCTAAAAGGAAATAATGTTACTGAATAAGTCTTTTCCTGTACAAAAGCCAACCGCATCACTATTAATATCCTAGTGAACTAGCAAACTAAACATAAATTTAAAAATAACTTTAGCCCTTGAATGAGGTACAGATTAAGCTATCCCATATACCTTGCATCTTTTAAAACCGTGTTTTTCTCTAATATCTGTACCATTAACTAATGCCAGGAACAATCATAAAAAATGAACATACTGAAGTATTAGTTGGCTGTTTTGCATTTTCATTGTTTTCTAAGGACATTTCCTTAAGAAGGCATTCAAAAATTATAAATACAAGTACAGTAAGTGGAGGCCTAAGTTCCTCTCTCTCTCTCACACCCTTCCCATGCCAAAAATATTTTTAACCTAATGCAATGAAATCCTCCACTTCTCCAGATTGCACATTTGCTACTGGTCCATTGTACAACAGAAGGCCATCTGCCACTTCAGTAATGAACTCCAAAGAGATACGGCTGTCAAAGCAAGGCTTGATGGGAGGGAACCAGGCATAACCATGCCCTCTGAAGGTATGTTTTGTCTGCTGGCATTCAGGTCCATGAAAATTTGGAGGGCATTTACATCTGTAAAAAGAAAGGAAAAGAAAATAAATTTGTTTCTTCCATCCCCAGCATGAAAACTTGGAATACCACCCCTTAGGGAAGAAAAAATACTTATTGCAGAGCAGAAGTCCTCTATTTGCACTTTGGTGATTCATAATCAGCCTTGTCTCTGGTGATTAGTAGTATATCTTCCACATCATAAAATGTTCGTTGCTCACTTATTTTACAAGTGCAATTTAGTTTTAGCTAACAGTTCACATTTTGTCCACATAACAATCTTATTAACTGGAATATTCTTAAACCAAGGCAATATGTAAAACCACTGTTTACTGTCAAGTGAAGAGAGATTTTTGGCTAGTTAGCATGATAGTGGTTTAATGCAGTAATCCTGCACACATGCTGAACTTTATACTAATATATATGGAAACAGTTATCTTTTCTGGACAGTTTATGGTCTAAACAGGCAAATCAGAAAAGGGATATAGAAAAGGGATTAAATTTAGAAACAGTGATTAGGATGATGACGGTTACATTTTGGTAATACCACTAGGATTTCAAACTATTTTGTTTATATCAGTGCTCTTCAATCTTTTTCCCTGGCAAGCCAGACTGGCAGGTGCCTGGTCTGTCCACAGGCCAGATCCAGCCAGTGGTTCCAGTCTGGTGCCCAAGGCAGGCATGGCAGGTGCCAACAGGTCATGCAGAGGGGGTCAGAGGGCAGGCCACCTACAATGCAGCCTTACAGGGAAAGGAGCTTGATCGAGCTCCATGGGGGGTAGGGGGCATGGCTGGGCCCAACCCAGGCCCCACAGAGAGAGAAGAGGGTGTGCTGCAGCCCTGCAGAGGGAAGGGAATGTAGCTTGGCTCTGCAGGAGGAAGGAGGCATGACCTGGTCCCAATCTGGCCCTGTGGGGAGGGAAAGGGGCATGACTAAGCCCCATGAGAGGGATTGGAGGTCCAGAACTGGAAGTGGCCCCATGGGGGAGCGGGGTGTAGCACACACTGATCAGCCATGCAGGGGTTTGGGAGGGGGGAAGGTTAATGGCCACCACTCCCCCACTATCAAATTTCTGGACCCAGGGGGAGCCCCGTGGGCCAGATGCAATGGTTCAGCAAGCTGCATTTCGCTTGTGGGCCAGAAGTTGAGCACCCCTAATTTATATTACTAAAACATCGCTGGAAAAGGCTTTTTGATAGTGTGTAAGAGATTTAGGCAGGGATGAAGAATGATGGGAACATAGATTATGGCAAGTGGGAAGAGGGAAAGTGTAGAAGAGAGGTAGAAATGGTAAAGGAAGGGTCAAGACTAATTGGGCGAAAGAAGAGCATCTTTCATACTTCACAAATTTCTGTATGCTCTAGCACGTACGGTAGAAGAGACAAGTGGGCAAAGGGAGAACCCATCACCAAGGAAGACATGGAAAATTAGGGTAAAAAAATGTCCCAAGATTAATTCTCAAAGCTGAATGAACGAGAATGGCAGGAAGCTCTGAAGAGTCTCTATGTTCCCCTTTACTAAGATATACTGTGTTTAATGCAACTGAGCAGTATACTGGCACCTGTTTAGAACTGTACCATGGACAAGGCTTTTACAATTTCTGTTTAACATGGAACAAAGTGTTCCTCAACCAGCATGCTGCGAGAACCTGCCAGGGGTGCCACAATGCCAGCACCACCACCACTGCTGCCAGGTGAAGCTGTGAAGCATGCCTCAATTTTCAAAAGGCAGGTCAGAGCTGAACTGAGAAGTAGCTGCAGCAAAAAACTATGCTTGCCTGAATTACAATATGCAGCTCTTGCTGGTTCAGCTCTAACGTGCCTCCTGAAAAATGAGGTGTGTGGTGATAGTGACCATGCCCTGGCACCCCTTGGCTGGCCCCCCTCTTCCCTCCTAGGCCTCATGTGTTCTTTTGCCTAGACCCTGTTGCTCCTACCCCCTCAGCGCTTTTCATGTGTTGTGCATGCAGCTCAGCACCTTGTTGCTGCCGCCTGGGTGTTCCTGGATTCTGTTCATTAGGGCCACAATACTGGAGTTGGGGGGTGGGGGGCAGGGAGAAGGGGAAGGGAAGGGAAGGGAAGGGCAGAATTGTTCTGGGTTATCTAAGGGAAGAAATTGGGCCAGTGGTTCCCAATCTCCATTAGTGACCTGGAGCCATGTGTAGGGAGTCTGCTGCTGCACTGGAATTAGATCATGTGTTCAGTCAGACAGAACTAGGGAAGCACTCCCTGCCAGCTGCCTGAAGGAGTGAATAAGGTATAATTATAATTTCTATAATCCATGAATAATATACTAGTTAATAATAAAAACAATGTTTATAATATAATATTCATATCAGCTCCTAATGGGGTTCTGCTAAATTCTGAAAATTTTTAGAGGAGTGCCTTGGATCTGAAAAAGTTGAGAACCGCTGATATACAAAGGGGAAATTAAGGTAAGAACTATTGGGTAGTTGCTGCTGCCTTTCCATTGTAGGGATGGCTACAGTCAAGTGTCGGTGGGGAGGGTAGAAGTAGCAAAGCAGGTGTGAAATGCACACACATTCTTGGGCCTCCCTGCAATGAAAAAACTGTCACACATTTGAAGGTATCACTTCCTCATCTTCCAAGTTTGCCATTATGCTGTAGATGAAGACTGGTCACCCCGCTCCCATGCCCAACATAAAAAAATAAAAAAGCAGAAATAGAGTTTGTCATTGATGTGCTATGCAACTAGTTAAACCAACTAATAAAATACATTTAGATCACACAGAATATGCATTTCTTGCACTTTGACACCACAGAGGGGAGCAGGGGGGACAGATCAGTAGTGAACGTAAGTACCTTCTAGAAAGGTGAGACGTCTTTGCTTTTGTAACAGGGAGCCAGAGGACTCCTGTTACTTTAAGACAGTGGTTTTCAACGTTTTTTACTTGCAGATCCCTAAAAAATTTCAAATGTAGGTGTGAACCCCTTTGGAAATTTTGACTGAAGGTACAGATCCCATTGAATTTTAAGTATGGTATTCACATACTTTTGATTAATCAGGAGTCATAAGTTGCGGACCTCTTAGAAATGATCTGTGGACCCCCATAGGGTCCATAGACCACAGGTTGAAAACCACTGATCTAGAATAATACCTGAAAGGCATGGGCATGGTTGTAGGGGCAGAAGGCGGCCACAAATAGTGTTTAAGGCAACTGGTGCCCTGGAGCACTGACAGGGCCAAGGGGTGCCCCACATAGGGCACTGAAGAACAGGACTAGGGGTCAGCTGGGTACAGGTGGGACTCACTTGTCAAGGCAGGCTAGGGTTGCTTAGGGACCCTGGGGCAGCCTCCCTTCTACAACAGAAAAACAATTCCATTGAGGCGTGGCAGGAACAGGAAAAGGGAGGGTACACTGGGAGATGGGTGAGGCAGGAACCATGTGGCCACCAAGGGGCATCATGGTCACTCCTGGGGCATGGTCCTGCTTTATTCTGAGCTTGCAAACACAGCAGCCAGTACAAGATGAGATGTGCTTTAACAATATACATCCACACATCCTTCCTACAATTGACTTAGAAGTATGTGCCATGGAAAACTTTACTAACCTGTAACCCAAGTCAGTGTCTATACATGTGCCACCATTAAAGCATGGGTTTGTCCAGTATGCAGAACAAGAGAGATGCTGGCTCTCCCGAGCAGCACAGATGCACAAGGCACTAGTCAGGACTGTAATAGACACCAGCGAGATATTTCCAGCAGTAGTGATAGTGGGTACACGGCTGTAATTGTATGTGCTGACACAGCCAGTGCTGCGAGTGCAATTTGCAGTCTTGCACTCATCTACACCAACCTGTGTGATGTTCATGTTCAAGATGTTTTGCAGCTGTAGAAGAAAGTTTGTTTTATTGATATCATTTTTCACTGAGAAGCTCAGTACTTCTAAGTGTCAGAATTACAGTCTTGGAAAACTGCCTCTTAACTATTAATCCAAAAGAGAGGTGGGTCCTCCCCTCCTTGCCGCTTTTTCCTATATTAGCCTTAAGACTAAGACAATAGCATATTAAAAAAGTAGACACACTAATGTTTTTTTTCAGGGACTCAAACAAGGTAGGAGAGAATTACATTTAGGCCCCTACACCTAAGTTTGGCACCTAACACATAGCATGGTGTCTGCAATTAAAGTCACTTTAATTGCAGCAATAACTGGAGATTTAGGTAAACATCTAAACCACTTTAAAAACAAAACAAAAAAGAGAACTCCCACATTTCTCTAAAAGAACAAGGTTATTCTGCTTTCTGATCAGAGAAAGATGAAATGTTTGACTAAACATTGGAGTTCCAGTTACAGAGCCTTTCAATAGAGAGACAAAAGTGGGGGGGAGAGAAATATCAAGAATTATGCACACCCCACTTTTGGACTATGTCATAGCCTCTGCAGAAGGAGCTGTATATTCTGAAGATTGGAATATTCTGAAGATCCTATAGGAAATTCAATAGCCTAAGGGTAAAAATTTTCAATGTTGTGTGCCTAAATTTAAACCACAGGTCTCAAACTCATTTGGTCCTGTGGGCCAGATCAGGCCCATAGACTGGCCCTGTGTGCAGCATGCATGCCAGCCCTGGTGTTGTGCACTATATGCAGTATGCAATGCATGCGCAGCCACAGCCCCACATGCCATATGCACTGCATGTGGCGTGCAGGGCCAGCTCATGGGCCCAATACAGATTGGCTACAAATCGGGTATGCAGGGCTGGTCTGGTGCAGGTGCCACATGTGCACAAGGTTAAGTTCTGCACACCACATGGAGCGTACAGAGCTGGGGCTGGCACATGCTGCATGAAGTGAGTGAGGTTGGTTTGAGATCCACAGGCCAGGTCATAGGGCTCTGCTGACTGGATCTGGCTTGCAAGACATATTTTTTGACATCTCTGTTAACAGTTAAATGAGAGTCCAATATTCAGACATTTCTCCTAGAGTCTACACATCAGAAAATTAGATAATTTCTATTTGGATGCTAAATGTGATCTTAAGACAAAATTTCCAAGCATGCATATTTGAAATTTTTAGCCAAAGTGCCAGAGAAATACATTTAATTTAGGAGAGTCAAATATTGCAACGTACAGCTTGGTACTTCCCACCTCCCAAATCACTGATGATTCAAAGGAAACATTACACTAGGTAAGAGGTATCAGATTTTAATAGATGCAGTAAGAATCAGAAGTTCATGAAAAGGGAAACAAATCACATACCTGTGCTTTAAACACTGCCACATAACCATTAAGTTTCTCTGCTTTATAATATGACGGCCCACAAAATGCAAACCAAATATCAACCCCCTGGGTTTGACCTGGGACATTCAAGACACTAAAAATATGAATGTTTTCAAGTTGGGCCGGGATGATTTCTGAAAGAAACTTCTTCATCTGGTTGTATTTACTCTCTCTCCCAGAATACTGAGATATAAAGTCCTCTGCAGTGATACCTGTAACCAAATGCAAAAATACAACACTTTTACATCTTTGAGGTTAAAAAATAAATCTAACGTGTGATTATGAACTGGAAGCAGCAGAGATCCAGAGCAGCTATATTTACATAACTGATTCTATAACCTTCTTTGACACACTGGGTGCAATTACACATGCTATTAAGGCAACATAATAAACTCCGAAGCAGTTTGCAACAGAGTTAACTGCTCCTGGGCACAGTGTGTACACATGCACCCAGGACAGCAGCAATTAGAACTAGGGTGGAGCAGCCACAGGCTGGCAGAGCTCTGGGAGCCAGCCCTGGGTTCTGGGTGGTGGAGGGGCTGGCAGAAGCCAGAGATTTGGTCCCCACCTGGCTGGGCTAACTGGATGTAATTTGCGCCCTGCAGTCACTGTCTCTACAAGTCTTTGATTGCAGTTAATTACTTTTCCATAAGAGTTAATTTACTGCACCCTAATACTAGTGCGTGTGTGGATGATGACACTTGACTTAGTCAACTCTGCAGTAAAGTGCATGTGTAGATGAGCCTTTCTTCTTTGCACTCTAGAATTTTTTATACTGGTGTCAGAACTGTTGTCATGAGGCTCATATTTTTACTTGCCATTTCTTTCTCTCTAACGCAGTAACAAGTTTAGAATTATTGTACTTTACACAAAGATTTGAATCACTTGGGAGCTGAGGTTTGAGGAGAGTTGCTTGAATAAATTCTATTTGACATATAAATACTTTGTCATCTTATCTTTGATGTCAGACTAACACTTACTGCAGTGTCTTCTAATTCCTGTTTTGCATAGAATACATGCTGAAGGAGGAAGATAGAGCAAGTGTACACATAAACATGCATTTTCAAATCTCTGTAAAGAGAATAGTAAAGGCTAAAGAGGACAAGCCTAACATTAGGATTTAAAAATTGTAGTGGGTGCTGACAGAGGTGATAATTGTTATGCAATCACCCCCTTGAAAGCATTCTACAGCCGTGCTTTGACAGAAGTTGTACAACAAATTAACCCTTATTTAATAAGGGTTCAGATGAAGGCATTCCAAAGTGGAGCACCTTCATTAACTAATTTTTGTCCCTGCACATGAGCAGAGCTGGGCTGTCCATAGGGTGGGAGGGGGGTAAGGAGGAGAGGGAGCTCTGGTCTGGGGTTTTCCAAGGTTTCACTGAAGATGGGGGAGGCAGGCAGGTGGATTGGAGCCCCCCATCTTTCATCCTGCAGACAGCACTGGAGCTGGGGGAGGGGAGCCTCTTTCTCCCTTGGATTGGCTCCAAAGTGGAGCTTGATTCCTCCCTCCCCCCACAAACAGCTAATGCCTGTTGGGTCGGGTGTGGGAGAGGGGGTCATTGTAACTCACAGAACTTTCTGTGAAGCACCATAAGTTACAGCAGGGAGCTGCCCGTCTGTCAGCGCCCAGTATCAATACAAACAGGGCAGATTTCAAAGTGAAAATGCCAAAGACATTACACTACATTATTTACCTTGTATTCGTATAGATCCAGCATTATGGAAAGACTCATCTTTGATCTCATTTACAACCACCCGTACTGTTGAGACCACATCTGGCCAGATGTCATCAGTAACTTTCACTCTTACATTGTATGTTCCTACTGGGATACCTTCTTCAATACTCAGCAACCCTGAGTTATCATCAAGGATAAAGTACCTGCAATAGAAGTTATGAGAAAGGAAAAAGGTAAACAGAAAGATAATGTCCTATAGGCTTGCTCTGAACAAAGATTAAGACTTCCAAAACCTGTCTACATTAGCCTGACCACTGTGACCATCAGCAACAGGGCTATACAAATAGAAACGATTATACAAAGATTAAATAAAAAAATCTAGAGGAGGATTATTTGGTCCACTTTGTTCTGGAGAGAATTCCCATACCAAAGCTACTGAACTAATAGATCCCCCCCACTCACTCCTGGTACAGAAGGGGAGTGAGGAGTCAGAATGGAGTAGAACTCCAATACATTTATCCATCATTGATTTAAGGTTGTAAAAGACTCATTAGAGACACGAGATAAAGCAGACCCTCTGCTTTTGCTGGGCAGCACACAATTACACAGTTACAACCACTTCCTTGCAAATCAGTGCAAATTCTTATGCTAAAGTACAGTTTACCTCCATCCAAACAGTTAAACAGCACTGGTCCAAGTCACCTATACACCTGTACATTTGCACAAATCCCATCAGCCTAGTACAAAACCTCCCAGTGAAGACAAAGCTTCACAAAACAAGCAGTGGCACTGAAACATTGTTTCTTCAGTTAAGAAGAGATGAGAAAGCCATTTGTGAATTATTTCTCTTATGTGGTCTACTGATACTAGCACTGGATAGGACTTTAATCAGAGATTTAGCATTCTGGCTTGTTAATTAGGCACATACATAAGCCCAAGGCCCTAGTCTTAAACCTATATGATCTGCTGTCAACAGCTGCCAATCAAAATCCTGATCTCTGTTTTCAGAAACTTGCTCCCTAAGCCACAGAGGTATTTTGGGTAGTATTCAAGTTACTCCTCCCAAACAAATTTTGACATTGCAGCCACTATCCTTCTAGAAAAGATGAAAGATCTTCCACTTCTCTGAATACATCAACACGTAGCATGACTTCTGCTTGTTGAAACTATGAAAAGTGCTCTTCTCTTCAAGGGAAGAACATTTCATCTCTGCAAATGCTGGACCAGGATGCAACAGAAAAGACTGAATTTGGAGCATACAGTGTGAGAAGGCATTTGGAGAACTGCATATAAGCACTATATACACACTGAATGGAAGTCTATATACTGTGGCACTTTTGCTCTTTAAAAAAACAACAAAAAAAGTTTAGAACCTTACATTTTTTTAAATGTTTTAAAACTCATTTCATCAAGTTTATATGCCTTTTAAATACCTTGATGTTTTTTCTTCAAAGTGATACGTCTTGTGATCCCAGTCATCTTCATCTGGTGCACTGATCTGGCCCAGCACTATTGTGGGTAGATTACCTGAAATAATTAAATATACAAGTGACGTAACTACAAGTTTCTCGCATTTATACATATGCGTGAATGCATGCTTGCCATAAAAACAAACATAAAATTATAATGTTAGTGGGTTATCTTAAATTTAAAAATCTCCATATAAGTATTTGTGACAATTCTGGAATAGACCTGTAATAATTTCTGAATACCCTATGTTGATGTGGCTGTTTGCTATATGACACCATTGATTATCATCTCAACAGGAGGTTGTCTCAGAAAACAGGCAAGAAGAAAATGATAAGTCACCTTAAGCAAATACTTCTAAAAATTGTTAGAGGACAATGTCAGAACCATTAGTCTTGATTATTTAGCCTTAGTTTCCAGCCAACCTAAAATAAACTAGTTTCAGAATGACAGGAAAAGGTCTGTTAATCAGAATAATGATTGAACTCTGAAGTAAAAGTAAGCCTTTTTTCAAAAGAGAGTGTGTTTTTTTGGGAAACTAGACCAAGGCAGAAAACCCCTGGGCTGGCGCAGGGATATTGAAAGAAGTTAGGCTTACTTATGTTACCTTCAAGAGATGATAAGAATTTATAAAGATACAAAAAATATAGACAGCATTATTTTAAAATTCTCTCTAAAAGCTCCACTCCTACTAGAGGGTACATGTGTTTTAATAAGAATGTTTTGGTCTCTATGCAGTGCTGGTCACAAAATCCCATAATTAAGTCACATGTATTCAAACTCAGTTGGACCTGTAGGCAAGAATGGTGGATACACAGGTTCCACCAATTCTTCCTGAGGGATCCTTTGAGTGGGGTGCACTCTGAGACTCAAGAGGGGCCATATACAGTGCCTGCCTGACCACCTGCCTAGCACACCATGATGTTCTGCCTCCTTGCCAGACTGCATCCTGCACTCCTGCCTGCCTGCAGCTGCACTGCTGACTTGTGGGAGGGGCACCAAAATACATGTTCTTTGAGGACTCCATTTTCCCTAAGGCTGGCTCTGGGTGACAGTATTTAGTTGACAAACATGTTTTGCATATAAGACAGTGTTCTATAGTGATGTGCAATTCCTGCAAAATCCAAATAAGACAGACAACATGAAGGGCAAAAAACTGTCCTTACTCTGCTGCACATCGTGGATCTTTTTTTAAATAGGTGTAAGACAAAATTTCAGAGCTGACAAAGCAGAACAATTTTGTTTCTGAAAAGGTTTCCAAATTAATTGGAACTAATATTCCAATATTCCACTTTCCCAGAGTAGGAACAAAGTTTCTTGGTGATTGCTAAAGACAACAGAGGCATTGTGGGCAAACAGCAGCCACCCACATTACATCAAATCAACCCAAATTGTAAGGCCCCATTAAAAAGCAAAAAACAACCCCCCAGTATTTATCTACTACAGGGCATTATCTATTTATAAACACTTCATAATCTGCCCTGATCAAATATACTAGCTATTTGGGATACTATGGAACCATCAGGTGTAAGGCAGGAATGAGCTGAGGACATCTGCATCTCACACCAGTTTCTCTTGATCTGAATGAAACACTGTGAAACAAGCTTCAAATCAAATACCGTTGTAGCTGTAAATGAGGAATTCCACATGGCCAGCAGAATGAGGATGATCATTTTGGTCCCCAATATTAATTGCTAGTGTGTTGGTTGAGCTCATAGGTGGGGCCCCACTGTCTGTGATCAGGATTGGAAGGTAAAACACTTTCTGTTCTTCCCTGTCAAAGGTACGCAATGCAGTAAGCAAAGCGCTTCCATTGTGGAAATCGTGCAAGTTAAAGAGATCTACGTTGCCTAAATCATTGAGTAGGTGAAAGGAGAAAGGTGGTCCATTAGTTGCAGTGTCTCTGTCTTTAGCATATAACAAGGTGGAAGTTTCATTCATTTGGACAATTTGTGGAGGAGCAGCGTTTTCCCAAATCACTGGGTTGTATTGGGCCTCAAACTCTGGCTCATTGTCATTTACATCCTGCAGAGCCACAAAGACAGTGGCACTGCCAGTCAGTGCAGGCTGTCCCATATCAGTGGCAGTGATTACAAGGTGGTACTGTGGCATGGCCTCATGATCCAGCAATCCTTCAACCACAACCCAACCATCATAATTCACGGAGAATTGCCCACTTGGGTCAGAACTGTCTAACAAGTGATAAGAGAACCTTCCATTGAGTCCAGAATCTAAATCAACAGCAGAAACTTGGACAACTCTGGTACCAAGAGCTACATTCTCAGCAAGAGCAGCCACTTCATAGAACTGGGGATAAAAGGCAGGTGCATGGTCATTGGAATCCTCCACGTACACCACACAGTAAGCAGTGCTGAAGAAGTTCACGTCTTCAACTTTCAGAGTCAAATTGAACACCTTCTCATAAGGCTTCTCAAAGTCTATCTGTTTCCTCAGTCGAATAGTCCCATGCCTGTTGATCTTATCAGTCTCTATGGAAAATTTATTATCAACATCTCCATCAAGAATACTGAAATTCACCACAGCATTTTCTCCCTCATCTCTGTCCATAGCAGATACCACTGTGATCTTTGTGTTGACACTTGTATTCTCAGAGACGAAAGCCATGTACAGCCTTTGTGTAAAGACTGGAGCATGGTCATTGATATCAGATACCAAAATGGTGGCAGTACCTGTCCCAGCAAGTCCACCACCATCTTTTGCTTCAACTACCACAAGGTATTTGTCTTCTTTCTCCCGGTCTAGAGATCCGAGCACAGTGTAGATTGTGCCTGTATCTGGGTTGACTGAAAACAAGTTGAGGTTTATTTCATTTTGGACATTTTGAGTAATTCTGTAAGTTAGCACTGCATTCAATCCCATTTTAGGGTCATCGAGGTCTATAGCAGTCATGTCCATTACAGCAGTGTCTGCTGGGGAGCCTTCAGGAACATGACCCACAAAACAGCCATCTGACATGCAAAGAAAAAGAGGTGGGTTGTCATTCACATCACTCACTTCTATGATAACATCTGTAAAGCCAGTCAGACCCTCCCCATTTTCATCTGTAGCAAGAACAAGAAAGTGCCATATGGATTGCTTCTCACGGTCTAGCTTCTTATTGGCATGGATCTCTCCCGTGTACTCATTAATACTGAACTTGCTGTTGGCCCCCTGTCCATGCAGTGTGTAGCAGAGGGCACTCTGGTCAGCTTCTTGATCAGGGTCAGTTGCCAAAACCTAAAACAAACCACAGCATGCATGTGCAAGTATGTGAGAGGGAAAGAATAGAAACTTACTGTATCTTTAGTGAGGGCAGCTGGTACTATGCAGGCCTAATAAAGAACATGAATGTGCAATTTAACTGTTAAAGCAAACATCTATTGGTTTGAGTCATTGTGGTCAGGGATCCTTTCAGTGAAGATTATGGCTGGATTACAGAAGTAAACTGATAGTGCATGTTCTCTACAGACTAGTGCATTGGGGAAGGAGGACAAAAATCTACAGGAAAAGTTAGGTAGCAGTAGTAGTAGTGGAACAATGGAGCAAGTGTATGTAGTAAACCAGTACCAGATGGGATACAGGAGCAGACAGGAGAAGGTTAGCAAGTGCCTAGATCCTTTTCTCCCCAGGCCTGAGACCACTACATACATATTTTTGGCACTTCCAGTCTCCCCCAGCACTCTAGGATAGTAAAGAACTTCACACATACTAAGGAATTAACCCTCAACACCTGTGAAGTAGGTGCGCTTCTTCATTTTACAGAGGGAGAAGTCAAAGCACATAGCAAGTGGAAGTGATTTGGCCCAGGGTAACAAAAGGAAGTCTGTCACAGCTGGGAAGAGAAATGAGAAGATATTGACCTGTACAGTAACTGGAGTTCTTTGACATGGCTTGTCATATGTGCATTCTTTTCTTGGTGCACAGAGCTCATGTCCCAAAGACATTTTGTCCTACAGTATTTAAGTAGTGCAAAACCCCCTTAAGAGTTAGTGCATCTCAGACTGATGACAGAATGTACTAACAATGTCTCAGTCTTCTGAACCACCAAAAGTCCAAGTGGATAGAATACAGAGGCAGAGGGGACAGAGGAGTAGGTTGCAAAACATGTATTGTTCATATGCACCTTTAACAATCTCAGTTCCCATACAAGTAAGAAACTTCTCGTCCTCCAGGCAATTGATTTAACTGGTCTCTCATCTTGCAAGAGTGGAAGCTATATAAAGACAGTTGCAGGATCTCCGAATTTGGAGAACAATACCTGCAGCCCCACCTTGCTGACTGCAGCATCTGACCAGTAAGTCAGGGGTTGTATACTGCCTTTTGAACAGGCACAAATATTTCAGGTAGAGTGAATTAATTAGCCATGTTAGTCTGAAGTCAGGGCAAGTTGACACCTGAGGACTATCTGGTTCAGGGAGGCATGAGCCTTTGTAGGTGAATGAAACATAGCATCTAACCAATTAAGCTGTCACCTATGAAAGCTCATGCCTCCTGAACCAGTTAGTTTCTAAGGTGCCACTTCAGAGTTCACCGAGATGAATGCATTTCTAAAGAAAGCAGCTGATGTTGTTTGAGCTCTGGCTGTAGGTAGTTCTAGCTTGGCTGACTTCAGGAGGTAGAAAAAGGATTTTCTACATGCAAACTGATTTACCTTGAGAACCATTATCGGCAGATCTGAAAGTTCCTCCTTGACACTGCCATGGTACTCATTCTGTCTGAAGACTGGAGCTTCATCATTATTATTGATTACATTGATGACAATGAGTGTGTGGTTCTCCCACTTGCCATCTGAAGCCACAAGCCGGAGCTCATAGCGTTGCTCTTGCTCATAGTCAAGGTGTTCAGCAATGAAGATTGTTCCCACTTCAGGTTCTACATCAAAAGCTCCTTTTGTGTTCCCTGATGTAATCTGGTATCTTATTTTGGCATTTGCCCCTAGACGAAATAGCAAATATGTAATTACTACTACATACAATTCCATACTGTAAGCTACCTCTTAGAGCATAGTTAATGAGAGTAATTTTCAAGCATGTTAAAATCAACAAAATGAAACAAAGAAGTTACTTAATCGTAGACCAAATAGTCTATTCATTTGCTGTTGAAAAATGTAAAGTGTTATTAAATGCTAGAAGCCATTTTGTTTAATATATTTTCTACACTGAACTCAAATGTCTGTTGTGACTGTTCCTTCACTTATTTTTGCCACTAGGTAGTGCTCAAATATCAAAAACCCTCAGTAAGGTTTAAAAGAAAATATTTCAGAAAAAAAGGATTCTTTTTTACCATCCTAATATTTGCTTTTGATGGTTGCAAAATGCTTGGAAAAGTTAACAAAATTTACGTGCTTCACAAGATAAGCTACTTTTCATTTGAAACAAGACAAACCATCACCATCCTACATCCTGCCTCCCCCCCACCCCCACAAAAAAAAGATGTATTAAAATTCATTTCACTTCCATTTGAGGTAGGGTAAACAAAATTCACACAGCATGTTTTAATATGAATATAATTTTTATTTGTGTGTTGCACATGTACACATGCACATACACACACTCATGCTATCAGTAGGAGGAAAAAACAATTTTCAATGTTTTAAGTTTACCACTTTTTATCCATGTTACTGAAATGACAGGACCAGCTATTGACAGACTCTGAGAAAAAGAAAGGACTATATTCCAAATACCATATTTACTTTCAGTCAGCAAGATGAGATTGCAGGCATTTCAAATACTGTACCATATTTAGTCACATACTACATATGCCTTTTTCCTAAAAAAAATTAAAAACAATCAGCATTAAAAAATGGTATGTTTAAGCTAGGAATCTGATTTCCTTCACCAGACACTGTACTATAAGATGGCTGACAGCTTCTCTCCATCTGCCAGGAAGCAGGGCAGGGTAGGGGCACTGTCCAGTATTAACTTTTTCACAGCTGCTCTCAAACTGGCACCAGTTTTTGGCAAGTTTATCCCATAACAAGGATATGGATATGTCGCAGAGCACTGAGGTGCCCTGCTCCTAAAGAGGGGAAACTGCTAGGGA
>NW_005841943.1:720622-727381 GCF_000455745.1 Alligator sinensis
GGAGCCCAGCTGTGGGTTGCCAGGGCAACTGGAGTCAGCAAGCAACCCACACCTGCCAGCGGTCAGCTGATTGAAAGGGGCAGGGCCTGGCTCCCTTATAAACCCTAGGGGCTGAGGCTAGAGGCAGTTCCCTACCAACAGCCAAGGAGGATGGAGCTCTGTGCTATGGAAGAGAAGCAGCGTCTGATGCAGGAGCAGCGTCTGACACTGCTGCGAGATAAAGAATCCCCGGTAGGCTTGAACGTTGTTATGGCCGGGCGACTTCTATTTAGGTTATAGACAAGGGGCTTGTGTTTTGTTTACTATTTGTTACCGGTGGTTTGGGTGAGGCTACTAGAGGTTGGAGGAGGCCTCATAGGGGACCCACAGCAGTGTGGGAACCCCAGCGCCAGCAAGGGTGCAGTACTTGGGGTGCACAGACCCCAGCCCCAGAGAAGGGGGCATTGCTGAGAAGTCCCAGAGAGGGGGGCGGCTTTACTGAGGAGGCCCCAGAGAGAGGGTGTAGACCTGGACCGAATAACGTCTATTCCAGCTGTGAGGCTTGGGGCATGGTAAAGGGGTGGTTGGAGCCACGCATAGCCCATAAGGCTAGGTTGCCCTGAAACACCCACGATAGAGTGGGGCCCACAAAGGGGTCCAGGAGCCCAAGGGGCTCAGAGTACAGCTAAACCGTGTCTGAGAAGATGTGAAGGCAGCCTCCCTAACATATTTGAACACCAAAGACGTGGTGGGCGAGAATTTGAGGGTGCCCTTGGGCCAACTTGGCACAGGAAGGGGGCCTTGAGAAGATCATGGCCCTCCTGCAGGACCCCGCCGTGACAGGGTGATGTGTACTATACTACCATGGGTGTACAACTAACTGGGGCATATGGCACATGGTCATAGGTATTAACAGAAGTGTGATGAATGAATTTATTTTGTCCTAAAATAAAAGGATGTATAGCAAAAGAGTGGCCTAGGTAGTGGGAACCTGAGTAGATTATTAAGAGTTCTTGATATATTTGAAAAAAAGAGTTCTTCTCCTCTCCCAACTACCGGCAGCCCCTTGGAAGCTTCTGAATTACTTCATTAAAACAAAATTATGAACTCACAAAAGAATCCTGTATTAAGGTCTTATATAATGCATTACTACATAATTAATACAGTATTATTGTAAGCACTGAAAAGATGAGAGGAATGTTTACTACACCTTCATCTGCATCACTTGCTGTTGCTGTCAGAACAATATATCCAACATCCTTGTCTTCATCTATACTGATTTCATGTACTGAATAAGGGAAAGCTGGAGCATTATCATTTACATCACTGACAAAAATCCTTACATATGTAGTATCTGCAAAAGAAACATAAACGGGGATGATAGACTAGATGTACAGAGTTAGATGTGAGATATATGTTCATCCATCACAAAAATCTAATTTATAGCAAAATTAGAGTAACTTGTTTTTCCTACCACTTACCTGGTACATAAACCATGATTTTTACCTGTGTTGGGCTGGCTGAGAATACCAGGTCTTGCAGACTCTGAAGAATCCTGAGACTGTACTTCAATGAAGTAAGATCCTCTCTTCTCTCTGTCAAAAGTTGCTTGGGTGGAAATAACTCCCGTCTTGGAATCAATGGTGAAGAACTGGTAATCTTCACTAGCATCTTTCAATATTAAATAATGAACCTGAAGCTCAGAAACATTTAAGTGAGGTTACATTTTCCATGCATCAAGTACAGGAGAGCTAGGTCCCCCTTGCCCCCATTTGGTTTTTCCAAGTATTTGCAGAAGTGTACCATTATAAGAATAGGAGATTCATATTCAAAAGAGCGAAACAAAATAACTAGGTTCATGCCTGATCACATACATCTAAGAACTGATGAACCAAATTGCCATTGTTGTTGAAAATCTATTAATTGATACAAACACAAAGCCACTGTTCCTAAAAGTCTTAGTATGTTGACAAAAAGTTGAATTTTTCTAAGGAAAAAGCCATTTTCCCACTTAATTCAGCACAAAAATCACTGAAGACACCTGTGGGTAAGAGCCACTTAAATCATGCAAATGGTACTAGCCATTTGCTAAATCCAGTTGATTTCTATATTGAAGGCACTACTTAAATTGGTTTAAGAATCCTTGATAATCCATGCTGGTGCAGCATTGCTCTGCTGTTCATATCTCATTAAGGCTTATACTTTTTCATTCTGAACACCAGTAGGTATAACTGAACGATCAAGCCACTCAGCCCCTTGTCTGTGCTACACTGAGAGTCTGTGTAGCAGTAAATAAGGCTGGGAAAAACTAAAAGGTCTCAGGCCCTGCAGGATTAAGTGACCACTGTGCAATTCCAGCCAGTCTCCTGACCACCAAAGGAGCCTGCTATCACAGCTCAGACTGTACTGCTATACTTGCCAATGACCACTTCAACAGATTTATAAAGTTACAAAGGTGGTAACAGGTTACAAATCAATGCTCTATCTCCCAAGAGCTAGCATAAGGATTTGTGTGGAAAGCACAAGGAAATAGGCATAACAAGAGGAACAACTCAGTGCTGCTTGTTGATATGTGACAGGGCTGGACAAACAAATTAATTGAGTCTGCTCCATGTTCTAATTGGAACACTAGAATTGCCACAGCGTCATGTGTATAAGCCCCTGCAGGTTTAAAAATGGCCACTGCAGCACTTTAACTAAAACTCGTTGAATGAGCTTTAGTTAAAGCAACCTGTGCCCATTTTTAAGTGTGTGGGGGCTTGATACACATGATGCTGTGGTGTTTTAATTACAAAGTGCCTCTCTGGGACCTGCTCTAATGAAAACGTCCCCGTCCTCCTCACCCCCAAGCACGTGTATAGGCGTGTCCCACAGTTATTCTTGCTATTAAAATGGTGGGGGCTGGCTGGAGAGCACAAAAGGCAGCTTCATCATGTCACTGGATGAAGACTGATTGCTTGGTTCAGGAACTAAAGCATCAGGCAGGCTGCATCTTCTCTCTGAACCAGGGAAACAGTATACATCCTCTTTTATATAAATCAGATGCAGCCTCTGATCAGGTAAAAATTGGAAGGCAGATTATACCTGCAGTTCATTACTGCCTCATCTGCTACTCATGTTCTATGATCAGTATAACAGGAAAACCTTTCTGTAATATCAAGACAAAAAAGTACAAAGTCAAACCTGTCCATGCAGCCCAGAATCCAAGTCAGTAGCTAAAACCTGTGCAACTGATGTGCCAATATTTGCCCCTTCAGGTACAAACACCTCATAGGTAGAAGATGTGAAGAATGGAACATTATCATTAACATCTGCAGAGAAAGATTCTCTCATTATGGTCTGGACAATATTACCATACATTCAAAAGAATCTAAAAATTGCAAGTTTGTTTGTTTAAAAACTTTTTTTTTTTTTTCCACCTGATCGGGGGTGGAAAAATATCAAGTAGCTTCTGCTATGATGCAATCCTGATCTCAGCCTTCACATTCTCAAAGCAGATAACAAAAGCATTTGGTGATTGTGAGGTTTCTGGAAGTCTTAATGATGCAATTTCAGATATGATACCAGAGTGCTTAAGCTAATAAGCAATTAACCCACTGATATCAGTAAGGCTGTGCGAAGCTTTGGTAGTTGATTAGATTTGGAGGAGATTCGTCCCGATTTGGCAGCCAAACCTCTGAATCAGAATCAAATCGGGAGACCAATTAAAAGGTCCGAATCGAATTGGAAGCCTCTGAATCAATTCAGGAAAGATTCAGCTGGATTTGGAGATTTGCTCATAGTCTAAACAGGCAGCAGTCCTTGAGGATGCTGGACACAGCTGCCTCCTGCTGTTGTCTGTTGTGGTGGGCAGAGGGGGGAGGAAAGGGGCATGGTGGGGGCAGATCAACTCCCCCACAGTGAGGGAGGGGCTGGGGCTGGGACAAGCTAGGAGGGCATAGCCCCTGCTCCCAGCACTGCCATGCCCACATCCCACAATACCCAAGTCCTGCACCCCCCTGCCCTGGTTGGGCAGCTTGTCCCAGCCCCAATCCCTCCCTCACTGTGAGGGCATTGATCCACACCCCCCACATCCCTTCCCTTCCCCCTCCCCCCACCACAACAGATTTACCAGGTGAAAGCAGCTGTGTCCAGCATGGTAAGGACTGTTGCCTGTTTAGCCTATGGCCAAATCTCTGAAGCGGCGCCGAATCTTCAGATCCAATTCAGCTGAATCAAATCGGGACAGTGATTCGAATGTCTGAATTGAATGACTGTCCCTCCGAATCTGCCAAATCTGAAGCAAATACTTGCCACTTTGCGCAGGCCTAGATACCATGTGGTGGTGACAGCCTTTCAATCCTGGTCCTACAAAGATTTATACATTTCTTGATTATTATCTACTGAAGCCCATAGGACTATTCATGGTACTAGGGGTAAACATACAACTAAGGGCTAAGCTATACACAGCCTTCCACCAAAATTAATTGTTTTTAATTGATGCTGTGTCTTCCTGGAAGTGAGCATATAAACCAGTCCTAATCTTACAGGATCAGTGTCTCAGAATGCCTACCAATGTAGGTGTAACTGGAGAGACTCACAGTATTTTAGGACTTAAAATAGATGGTATTCTTAGGTTAACAGGACAATGTCAACCTGAAATATAATCATTTTCA
The DNA here is from genome assembly GCF_000455745.1 of Alligator sinensis. Lineage (NCBI taxonomy): Eukaryota > Metazoa > Chordata > Crocodylia > Alligatoridae > Alligator > Alligator sinensis. The sequence goes on from NW_005841943.1 coordinate 725,257, forward strand.
AAATACAAGTTACAAATAGTTTCAGGTGCTCCACTTTTCTCCTGAACTCCCTGCCAATTCAGTTTTACAACCATATTTTTTCAATAAAATTTTTTTCCCAGTTCCCCCATGTGATGTCAGAGAAGCTTACTGAAGCATATTTTGAAGTTCAATGACAACAGATCAAATAGAAAATATAAACAATTTACACATAGGAGAAATCTTTATTAGAGTAATCTTTGGGATTATATGCAACAAGAGCAAGTAAAATAATAATAAATTTTATTTTTAGTCTCTCTCTCTCTCTCTCTCTATGATTGAAGGAGACACATACTTAGTATCTAACCCTGCAAACACTTAAAACATATTTAACTTTACTATCAAAACTGATATTTGGTTTCAACATTTGCATGTTTGCAAGATCAGGACCTGTTTCTGGTTGTGTGTTGATGCTGTAAACTTCCAAAATTTAATGTATTCATAATTTTCTGTGAAGCTTTCCATAATGGCAGATTTCCCAGGTATTGGCTCAAAGTGAGTGTTTTCTTCTACAGTTTTAGCCAAAGTACTCGGTCATTTGCTGTGTGAGAGTGGTGCATAAAAGTGTGTCTGCCCTAAAGATTTTTTGTATATGGATAAATAAATGGCTGTAATTTCACAAGGAGTTCTCAGGTAGTTATATCTCACTTGCATTTACACCATCCAAAGTGCATCTTACATGGATGATAAAGTATTGAAATATGAGTTTGCTTCTGGGCAATATTCACTAATCTTCATTATTACATAGTCAGATTAATAGTTTTGTAATGTTATTCATTAATATAAGTTTTGGTAGTTAGACCATAATCTTTTGGGGACAGAAAACATTTCTTCATTATGTACAATGAGGCCTACCTTGATTTTTAGAAACTACCACTATATAAATAAGTAGGTGTCTGTTCCGGCATATTATGGAAAAGTTTCAGAGCTAAAAATGCTCTTCCACCATGCAATTAGGAAATAGCAAAATTGGTTAAGAAATAATATGTGAATATGTAGAAATTAAAACTGAGAAACGATGTACAGGAACTCACATTATGGTTACTATTGCGTGACCATCCCTCAACACTGAAGAAATGCAGAAATAAAAGTTTTCACAGGATACCCAGTTCACTCGCATTCCAGATCATAAGTCATTCCAAATCAGAAATAATTGCTTATGCCACAAAGAAGGTCAGAATCAGACTTAGTGTTAGTGAATTCTGCTTATGCCATTAATTTCTCAGTACGGTAATATATGTAGAGGCATCAATTTCAAGAGCATGCCACTGTCGCCCAGTTCCACTCTTACTGAAGTTGGTGGAAGCCTCACCACTAACATCACTGAGAGAAGTGAGTTCACAACACAGCATGTTTTAAACCAGGGGAGCTCACGCTCCGGCCTATAGGGCTCCCCATGTGGTGGGAAATTTGGAGGCAGGAGAGCAGTGGCCATTAATACAGTCACCCTCCCCCAGCTGAACTGCCAAACCCCAAGCCCTGCCATGCCAGTGGCAGCTGGGCCACACTCCTTCCCCTTTCCCACATCTGGATCTGGGCCATACCCCTTCCCACTTCCCCCCACTAGGCCAGTTTGGAGGCAAGTCATGCTCCCTCCAGTGCAGGGCCAAATCACACCCCACTTCACTGGGGAGCTTAGCCATGCTTCTCACAGGTCTGGAAGTAGGCCATGCCCCCTTCTCTCCCCACAGGGCCAGTTTGGGGGCAGGCTATGTCCCCTTCCCCACCATGGAGCTGGGCCATGTTCCCTCCCCACAACAGGGGTGGATTGGGGCCAGGCCTCGCCCCCCCCCGCCCTTTCGCCTCACCCCTTGCTCCTACCCCAGGCGGGGACAAGCTATGCCTCCTTTCCCCTGCAGGGCCAGGTTGCAGTTGGGCTGCCCCTCGCCTCCCCCTCAGTGTGGCCCAACGGTGCCTTCTACACTGGCCCCTATGCCAGATCAGGACCTCCAGCAGGAACCAGGCCATGGACAGACAGGGCATTGCTTCTCCTGGCCACTGAGGAAAAAGGCTGAGCACAACTGTTTTAAACCACCACCAACTACATACAATTTCTGCAAATCAATGTCTTGGTGAGGAGTTCTGCTTTTACATTTTCTGTTTCCCT
>NW_005841943.1:727391-746268 GCF_000455745.1 Alligator sinensis
ATACAAAAACCTGTGTGTTTATTTGTATTAAAGCACAAATTTATATTAAAAATAAAACACTATACTTTTTGAGATTTCAAGGAAAGAATTTTTTTAAGTCATGTTTTTTAAATGTACAGGTAACATTTACTAGGAATGCACTTCAGCATCCTAATCCCAAAGTCAGAACCCTGCCAGTCATTCCCGTATCTCTAAAATATAAAATATTACCAAGAACGCACTCAACTCTCATGGAAACAGGGGTACAACTAGGCTCCTTCTAGCATTAGAAAGAATCCTTAGTAAACCCTTAGTACACAGAATTGTAATGCTTCTTAGAGTAGATTGGTATGTCTATTATTGTAGAGGTAAACACACTAAAAAGCATTACGAGTTTTGCACCAGCATACTTCTCATTTTATAGTTATATTTTGGAATTTCTTGAAATGAAAAAGCTATTTCTTCGACTGCACACAACCCACTTTTTATAGTATAAAAATCTTAAAGCAATTTTTACATCCATGCTTTTTTCCATAATTCCTGGTGTTATGTTAAAACTATGCAGGTGTCATTCTGAAGCACCTATTTCAGTTGCAATATTTTGGTGACACCTACCTGTGATGTTAACACAGACAGTGGTGAAGGAGGCTAAAGGAATCATTGCTATATTTTGAGCCCTGACTCTCAGTGTGAAAAATGTAGTTGTCTCAAAGTCCAGGGGCTCAGAGACTAGGAGAGAAGCAGTTCCATTTTCTCGGTCTGGTTTCATGTAGAAACGAATGGGCATGTTAGTCTCTGGAACCTGACCATCCTCCAGATTATAAGTAACCCTTGGATCACCAAGAGGGGATGTGGCTTTGATGGTCTGAAGGAAAAAAGAGGCACAGTGTTTGTTTATGAAATGCATGATTCTGAGTTTTAAGATGCCAGGTTAGGGAGGGGGCTGTACATGCATGTTCAGAGGGACAGACCAGGGAAAGAATTTGTTTTTGTTCTGGAGAGTTCAGCAAAATTTTGCACAGTGTCTTTTTGGGGTAGTGTTATAATTTCAAGTTGTAATCTACATTAAGTTTTTCTGCTCTGTAAATACTCCAACAAATACCATCACCTTCTGTTAAAGGAATTCCCTCAGAAAACTGAAAGGAAGGCTATTACGGATTCCCCAGAGGATCCAGCTGTACCTGTGGCCTATCTGGATAAAACAAGCTGCTCCCAAGTTCTTGGCTATCATGCATGAAAAATGGAGAGGAACAAGATTAATAAATGACCAATTTACAGAAAAGATTGTTTAGCCAAAAGCAAACTTTGTGTGTGCATCAAAAAAGAAACTTGTTTGCTAAAGAGGTGATGCATATAAATTATATAGTGCCTTTCCTTTCAAAAGGTCACACACTTAAAAATAAAATGATTAATCCATTGCTGAAGTGTAGCAAAGATACTATTACAGGAGTTAAAGACAAGTTTTAAAACAATTGGAAATTTTGAAGTAGATAGAATGGATGCACTCAAGATGAAATTTGCTCAAGACAGAGTTAAGATGTTAACTCTTAGTGAAAATGTTCTAAGATTTTTAATGCAGTCCAAGCCTTGATTTCACATCTTACTCAATACATGCTTCCCCCAAGAACAACCTAGATGCTGGGGTACTGATTTAAAGAGAGAGAAGAATAAATGAGCAATTTCTTCTACAACTTCTTCAAATTTCTTGGGAGATTTCTCCATCCAGAAAAAAAGATAAGTGAACAGCTTGTGAGATCTAACAGAACCACAGACTGGAGATAAGACTAAACCATAAGATAAGGGCCTTGTTGCACATTACGCTTTGAACTGCTCAACCGCTGACATGTGCTAGTGCCAGCTCGAGTTTGGAGCAGTCGCACCTTATGGCTAACAGCCTTCTTGGACTGTCTCCCACCTGCACAGCTGTGACTTGCCAGTACAGGGTTGGCAAGCAGGGGCCTGCTTGACTACAAGCTACAGGTGCAAGTTGCCATAACAGCGCTGGTGAGCCAGGACAGGCTTCTATCCCCACTCCAGGAGGGGGTGTGAAAGAGATGGGTTGGGGGAGGGGGAAGGGGATGGGAACATAAAGCTGGGAGGTAGCGGATGGTTAGTGGGATGGGGGTGGGTAATGAAATGGGAGATGGAAAGGAAATGGGGGTGGGGGAAGGGTGATGAACTGAAGGAAGTCGGCCACTGAAGGATAAAATAAAAAGTAAAATGTAAAAGGAAACAAAGGAAGTAAACTAAAGGTCTCGTGTTTTAATGAAATGGAGTTTGGGATTGGGGTGTAAGGGGTGTTGGTCATGTTTCCTGGGGTGGCTGGGAGGTGGGAGTGGTGAGGGAAGGTGCTTTTGGGGGAGCTACTGCCCCTGCTCTGGGAAGGAAGCCCCAGCTCATGGGGACCCAGTCCAGCTCCCTGCCTTGTTCTCTCCCCACCCTCCTTAGACCCCACTGCTGGACCTGTCTGTACCCTGTGACCTGGCTAGAGGCATGTTGTGTGCAGGCTGTTTGCATGGGGTTGTACCCCTGGGGTGGGAAGGGAAGTTGGCTTCGTGCCAGAACTGCCCCTCTGGGCACTAGAGTTCAGGGGATGGAAAGTTTGTCCAGACAGAACAGGAGGATGGGGGAGGGGGCGCTGTATCTTGGCATGCTGGAGGACTGCAACTTGGGCAGTTCATCCCTGCAGACTAGCCACACATTAATGGAATACAAACTGGGTAACGTAGATCAGAGACAAAGTTACACCACACCAAGGCAGGTTTAAGCTGCCTAAAGTTTGCTTAAAATAGTTTCAGGTGTTAACGTATAGAAAATTCAAGGGTTAAGAGCTCTAGAAGCCACCTGAAATTAATGTGTAACAAGGCCGTGAGTATGTATCTCTCTTTTGTAGAGAAAGGGAGAGGAGAGGTAGTCATGAGAGGTTTTTTCATAGCATACCACTATCTTGGTGTCCCGAGTGGTGCTCTCTGGGATTGTTACCCAGTATCTGCTTTGCTCCCAACAGGGTGGCTGGCTGAGTAAATTAGTGATAGTTACAGTCAACTCCACGGTGCTGCTTCTGTTGCCTCCATCTGTTGCTACAATGTAGCGGATGATTCGAGAGGTCTACAATAAAAATCTGTAATTGGAGCTCAAGGAAATCTAAACATCAATTTGCATAAATCAACAGGCTCTCTGTGACTTGACCCAGATGTAAAATGTCGCTCTGGGTTCCAGATGAAGACACAAACATTACCTGGGAGATTAAATGGTTCACATATACGCAGCCTGTGCTGGGGTTAATCTGGAAGTATTCAGGCTGTTGGTATAACATTGAGTATGTGATAGCAGCATTCACACCTTGATCATCATCATGCGCTGCAGCACGCAAGAAACTTGTGCCCACTGGTGTGTCCTCCCAGAGGAAATCTAGGAAGGAATGAGAAATATATTTTGAGCAGGACTTGTGCTAATTTACTATGTTGTGGGTTATGGAAACATCTGCAACAAAGCAATTCTACAAGTGAAGGAGCACATTCAAAATGACCGTTTTTGTAAACAGGCAATTTTTTCCTTAACTGACTTAGCTATCTTTTTGGCTTAAGCACTGCAGGGAGAGATTATTTACTATACAATTGTTCCCCTAGTTGCTACAGTCAAATAATTTTGTGAAGAGAAGCAACAGGCAATTCTCACGAGATTTGGGACCAGAATCTTGTGTAGAGAGAGGTAAAACTACAATTTGACATTTACAATTTCTTAAATGCTTGAATTCCTTCCTCACAAGCCTTTCAACTCTGAAGTTAAAGCTACAATAAGAAGTTAGAGTAACAGTCCTATTCTTATTTAAATAATTAAAAGAGGTTGGGAGAAGCGACAACTCAATGGATTCCTAATGAAGATTTTTCCCATTTTTGAACGTCTGCTAAAATCCAGCTCAGACAGGTGTCACTCAGGGTGGCTGCAATCCAGTGAGTTTAGTGCCCTATGAGTCCACTTCTAGTGAAACATGCCATCTACATCACAAGAGCCATCAGCCTACAATATCACTACTGCTGACCAGCCCTACCCAGGAAAACTGTAAAATACATTAGGAAGGAATGATAGGAAAACTTGCATTGTAGCCGCTTATGGTCTGCCTGTCCTCAGGAACTACACTGGAGACAGTCATCTTACCTTCATGAGCACTAAGGATATAAATTACATTGCCAAATGAAGAGGATCAGCTGTGCAAGGACACATCCCAGCACAGATGACTCACTTCATTGAGCAAAACACACATTGCCCATTGATCATACAGGCCAAGCACTGTGTTCCCTATTTACAGAGACATGCCCTCTGGGGTGCATCTTTAAGCGCAGATCTCCAGATTTCCCTGCTTACAGAGACACATCCTGGAGATTCCTAGGGGTGCATCTCTGTAAGCAAGGAAAGACAGGTAGGCACTCCTGGGGCTTGAGAGGCCTAGTGTTAGGCAGGAATTTCCAGGGAGCAAATAAATGGCAACTATGAAAAAAAGACAAAAATTATTACCACCTTTTGTGGCTCCCAAAGTGGTGTAACAAAGAAAATTGACATCAATTTTTTTCGGTTTTTGCCACCATAAAAATGGTTTCCAAAGGTAACATCTGTTTCCAGCCTAAGTTCACTATTTATATGAGTAGGTTTTTCCCCAGGGCTGCTTACAGACGAAAACAAACCAAAACAAAACAAAAAAATCCCGCTTTAAATTCCACGTGCCCTCCACGCCAAGCCCACAGCGTGTTCAGAAGAGGCACCGCATTGGTTGAACCCAGCTCGTCCAACATCTGTACAGATCAGATGCTTTAGTGGGGCTTTTTTGGTACTTCTATCTAATAGCTGATGAATCAGTTTTAGATAAAAGCGCCAAAAAGGCCCAGTGATGCACCTGATCTATACAGATGCTGTGGAACTGGGTTGAACTAACATGCTGCCTCTTCTGGTAAAGCAATCACAACCCCTCCCACCTCCAATCCCTAACCCCACCCCATGTCTGTCAGTGCCCTAGATGTTCATTCTGGAGTTTCTGCCAAATTTCTTTACGCATCTAGGCTGGACAAATAAAGTAGATCGCATTTTGGACTGACTGGAGTAGATAGCTTATTAAGTCTGACCTGGTAAAGCAATTCCCATGTTCCTTTTTGAGATAATATGCCCTTGAGTTTTACTAGAACTAGCATTTATCAGATGTGACTGCTGTGTTTCAACTGTGTTCAGAACTAGTTCAAACCATATGAAACAAGTCTGAATCCCTCACTCCCTTCTCTCTCATCAGAACGACCATAGCAGATACTACAATTGGCCATCTTTGTTGAAGAGGCTCAGTATTTCAATCAGAGATAAGAGGGTATTGGGAAAGTTTGTCTTGCACAAGCCTGAATTATGCTGAAGTTTGAGGCAGGAACTTTAGGAAAGATGTATGGTTTTTTAAGCATGGCTTTGGCTAATACAATGTGACAGGCTAGCTGGCAGTGACCTAGCCCAGGGGTTTTGAAAGGGTAAAAGATGATTGGAGGACTTGGGATTCCCTTTCCTCACCAATCTGCTAATGATTTGGCCCAGGAGTTTTGAAGGGGTAAAAGATGATTGGAGGAGTTAGGATTCCCTTTCCTTATCCATCAGGCCCCAGAGACTCGCCCTCCATGTCCCTTAATTGGCCCCTTGGGTCACCTGGAGGGGGATAAAAGGGGCAGTGCAGCTGACTCAGGGGGGTCCACAAGGAAGGACCTTCAAAGAGCTGGCAAGAGCTGGGCCAGCGGGGTGGGAGCAGTTGCCCCAGAAGCACCTGAAGGAGTGGGACCTGCAGGCAGCACTGGGATCCTCAGCAGCACGGTGTGCGGCCGGCAGAAGAGGCCTCCCGCTGGGCTCTCGAGGCTGCAGCCAGCAGAAGAGGCTCCCCAGTGTCACAACCCAAAGGGTGTGATTTTTGTTTTTGTGCGCTTCGGCACTGCTAAATTGTCCCCGCTAAATTATAGCTTCCTTGCACGGTGGAGTTCTCTGCTGCAAAAGAGAACCCCGGTGCAAGGGAGAATTTCCCGCCAATTTGAAGCTTTCTTTGCAGGGTGCATTTCTTTGTTGCAGCACAGAAATGCTCATTGCAAAGAGTTCCCGCCATTTGTATGCTAATTCGAGCCCCATTATTGGCCAACCTCTAGCCTCTCCCCGTCGCCGAGCGCAATCCAGACGTATCTCTTCCCGCGCGCAAAAGAACTGGACCCACGGAGCCTAGCAAAACTTCGTGTGAATGAGTGAGCAGAAGGACCCACAGAGCCTAGCAAACTTCGTGTGAGTTTATTCAGAGCTCTTTCGGACGAGTATTTTCTTCGGTTGAGATGACAGGCTCGCGTGTTCAGAGCCTTCAGCCGGATTGGGCTAGAGTTCACGAGTTTAGAACTCTTGTCCGCCTCTCTTCTTTCCTGTCTGTAACCGCAACTTAAGCAAGCTTTCCAGCCTGCACCACTGCCATCTCGGTGTAAGTAAACAATCTTTTAAACTACCAATACGCGTTTGTGCCTAATTCCAGCTCGACGGCCTTCCCTCTCCGACCCGGTGTGCCCGGGCTGCTGGCCACAGCCCGCGTGCAGCACAAAAAAGGGCTCGGGTCGCTCCTGGCCCGCACGCCCAGCTCCAGTAAGGATCTAAGCAGTAACCTGAGAGGTTCCCAGCTCTGCTTCTAGCTCCTCCAATCAGAGGCCAGGCAGCTTGACGTGAGGCCGGGGCTCCTGGAAGGCCAAGACCTCTAGCAGCTTGGCACAGTACCAGTACTAATGGCTGTATTGTAGAGTTTCTGCCTACCACATGGGAGATTTGGAGTTCAAGTCCCAGGTGGGGTGACTTGGGGTGGGTGAAGTAACAGGGAGAAATTCTTGTTGCAGTGGAAAGTATGTTTTCTCCTCCTCCAGGTACCTAGGCCCTATATTCCTTGTTATTTGACATTTTGTGCCTGTTATATTTCACCAACCAGTATTGTTTGTTCTGCTGTTTGTGTTTTATATTTTGTTAACCCTGTCTTTTGTCGTCAACTGGATGAATACGTCTATGATTGTAAGTGTCTAACCTTTGTTGAATCCTGCCACCTCAGGGCATTGTAGTGTCCCCTATACCCCCTGGTTTATACTGGTTATGTTCCCAGTACTGTTCTCTCATTAAAAGGTATAAGGTGAAGTCCCCATTGGTGGTCTGGCTCTGCTCTATACAGGGAGGAGAGTCCCTACACCTCCAACAGCGCTTGTGCACCTGCTTTATTCCCTTCAATAGGAGAGGGGGTACTGCTTGGAGTACCGCCCGGGTTACAACAATTTAAGTGATGTTTATACAACTTGTCATAAACTTCTTAACACCTGTAATAAAAAGTATCTATGGTTCACCACTAACACTAGCTAGCTAATGTGTGTTAGCCCACAATTTTCCCTGTCTACACTAAAATTTTTAGAATGGGTTTAACAAACTCATCTTGTCACAAGCACCTAAAACCTGTTCATAAATTCTCTAGCCTTCCCTCAAATGCTGCTTCTGTCACTGGAGGCTTCCAGTCAGATTACAGACTCTTCAGTTTTTAGTTTTACCAATTTCTTAAGGGTACTCAAATAACTGGTCATTCAATCTCTAGGCCATTAGCAATTAATCTTCCAGCGCTCACGGAAGACAGATGATGTACCAGAGGCCTGGAGATGCAAACATGCATCAGGAAGAGAACCTGGGTTATTATAATTTTAGACTCAGAAGGATACCAAAGGAAATTATTAAACAAGTTATAAGCACGTGGGGGAAAAAGTGAAAAACAACCAACATGGATTAAGTTTGGCATACCCTGTTCTTGACAAATCCAATTTTATGCTTGACAGGATAACTGACCTAATAGAAATGATAGAACATGATTGTAGTAAGGAATTTTTACAGTCCCACATATTTGCATATCATTACAAGATGGGTGTAAAACTGGTTGAAAAACCATACCTAAAAAGTAGTTATCAGAGATTAAGTGTCAAATTGGAAGGACATGTGTAGAAAACAAAGAAGGACCTGCACTTTCAAGCAATATTTTCATTAACTACTTGCATAAAGAAATAGAAGGTACACTTATAAAAAATCTGCAAATGAAACCAAACTGGGAGGGGTTGCAACTACACTGGAAAAAGGATTAGAATTCAAAATGATTTTGATAAAATAGAGAAATAGCCTAAAATAAATAAATGAAATTCAATAGACACATGCAGAAGACTACATTTAAGAAGAGGGAAAAAATGAATATGGGTACAAAATGGGGAATAACTGGCAAGGCAGTAGTATTGCAGAAAAGTATCTTTGTAGTAAAATGACTCCCCCAGATGAGAGATTTTAGGAAAGAAAAGATATGCACGTATTCTGTTATCTTGTCTGGCTGTCCCCTATATTTCAATGTTGGCCTCAACAAAAATGTGTCTGCTTCAGAACAGCAGCAGACAACAGAATATAACTATCCCTTGGAAAAAGTAAGGATTACTAATATTATGTTTGAGAAGAAGACACTGAAGGTTTTATCCCAGGATCAGGATTTTTATATACTCTTCTTAATGAGCCACATATATAAAATGCTCACCAAAAAAAAAAAGAACCCTTTTAACATGGATGCAACTTTCAGCATGAAAACATATTTTTCATCAATAGCACTTTAAAAAAAAAATTTAATCTGTGAAGAATTAATATTCCATTGTCAGAATAAAGGGTTTTTGTTTAAAATCACTCACATTGATAGCGACTGTTCTCAAATTTGGGGTCATTGTCATTTACATCAGCAATGAAGATGGTGATCTGACACACACCAGTCAATGGTTCCTGGGCTTGATCTGTAGCTGTAACAGAGAGTGCATACTCTCTCTGCTTCTCTCGGTCAAAACTCTGAGTGGTTGTGATAATCCCTAGAAACAGAAATACTTTCTGTAAGTCAAGCGTACATGGCTATGAAAAAACCCCACAATATTTGTGTGTATATAGAAAATGAGATTCTGAGCTCCCAGTCTGCATATGGGAGAGACATTAAGCAGCTTAGAAATAAGTTTTCTAACATTCAAAGGTGAATGCTGACCCTAACTGAAAAGTGCATCTACTCTTCTCCTCTGCCAAACGCAACCCATTGTCCATTTCTATTTTTAATTTTGTCCCAACATGAAGTTAAAACTACTCTGAAAATCTCCATCATTTTAGGAAATGAGGATGACTCTTTCCTCCCCCTAACCTTAACCCTAGCTTGTCTGTCAGTTAAGTCAATGTATGCTTGGCCACATAGTTGTTTGAGTGAAATACTGTTTCTTTCAGACAGTGATTATGTGACTTAAAGATCTGCCATAAAGATTTGTTGTATTTGCCATAAACTTCCTACCATGAGATTTTTTTTTTTTTGAACATTGGTACGCAGGTGACATTATTATGATTCTGTTATACACCGACAAAATCTATGGCTTTAATTTCTTCAGAATCCATTTCAAACTGTCCCTGATATTGTCTCTATGTCTGGAAACACAGTCTATGGTTCTATGCACTGTTATAGCAATACCCTGTTAATATACCAGAAAAGCATGCACCCACACTCAAACAAAAGCATTTGTATTCTGCTTTAATGCAACAAGTTGAGAATGGATCACCTGTATCTGGATCAATGTTGAAGCCTGGTGAAGCTCCATCTCTGTGCATGATCCCATATTTCACTTCTCCATTAAGTCCAAGATCTGCATCATAGGCTGTTACCTTCAGGACAAAGGTGCCTGGAGGCTGGTTTTCTACTACCCAGGTGCTATCACTGTAGTAGGTACACTAAAAATATTTTGTATATTTGTATTTACATATTATACAAATACAAAATTTAAACCAAAAACAGACAAGGCTTTCGAAATCACCTATTAAGTGTCACTATTTTTTCAGCACAGTTTTGAAGAATATAGAATTGAATTACTCTGCATGTTAGAGAAGTCGACTCTTTTATAAAAAGTCTATTGCTATTTAAATTATGAAAACACCAGAAAACTGGAAATATATTTTATTACAGAAGATCTAGTATACCTTAAATATAGCCCTTTAAAACTAGCCACTACAAGGAATCAAGGGCAAGATTGTTACATTGCCAATTTAAGATATTACCATCTGCATAGGTGATAATAAATGGGGAAGAGATTTCCAGGATGGCAGCTTACCTCTTTGAAAACAGGCCTGTTGTTATTAACATCATTAATTCCTACAATAACCGCTGCAAAGCTTCTGAGTGGAGTAGGCCCCCCAGAGGCGTTGTCATCTATTGCTGTGATGTTTAATATGTATTGTGGTCCTTTTAGTTTGGGCAGAGGATTTCTCTGAAGTTTAATGACGCCTACATATTGGAGAAGAAAGTTCAATTTTACTGGTTATGTCATAAGAAGTGTCATTTTTGTGCTGCTCTGTGTTGGGGTGGATTTGGATTTTGACTGAAAGCGCAGGATTGGTCTTTGGCCTGTGACTCAAGTATTTCTATACATTTGGTAGTCTCTAGTACAGGGGTGTCCAACCTTTTTGAATGTGGGGCTGGATCACAAACTTTTCATCACCCAGTGGGCCGGTGAGCCATATTCAACGACCTCGCAGGAAGTGGTATCACATCAGGAAGTGATGTCACGTGACCTTCGACACAAATGAAGTTGCCGGAAGTGACAATGAAATGGGTCTAACTAGTTCAAAACTCTCCCTCTATAGCATCCACCTCTGCCACTGTTCGGGACAGGATACTGAGATGGACCATGGGGCAGACCAAGCATGGCACTTTTTATGCTATTATGTTCAGAAGCTCTTATGTTTTTTGGCTGAGCTTCCAAACTATGGCTGAGATTTTCAAAAAGGGGTAGATAGGCATGTTACAAAGTTGTCATAAAGGATTTGGAGCCCTCTAAATCTCATTAATTTTAATGGAAGTTGGCCTTTTGACTCAGCTTTGAAAATCTCAGCCCAAGGTGCCAACCAAATAAGTCAAAATATATTTTGCATTTCTATGCACTGCATCTATGTGGGGCTGTCCAAGCATTTTACAAACATGAAGTGAACCTCAGGATGAGCCCAGCCGGAGCAGCAGGGGCTCATCTGCACTTTCCCCCTACCTGCGCTGGTCAGTCCCAAGCGGCACACGGCTTTGCCACTGCCTCTGCTGGCTGGTGCCGACCTGAGCAGGTCTGTCCCATCCAGAGCAGCACGCAGCTGAAGCTGGCTTCCCACGTGCTACTGGGGACGGGAGGAGCCCAGCTGGGTCAGCACTGGCCAGCAGAAGCGGCGGCGGAGCCATGTATGCTCGGGACTGACGGGCGCAGACAGGGGGAAAATGCAGCCCATGTGGAGCAGCATGTGGCTGAAGCTGGGTTCCCACGAGCTGCTGGGGAAGGGAAGAGCCCGACCAGCAGAAGTGGCGGTGGAGCCGTATGCCGCTCGGGACGGGACAGGACGAGCCTGGCCTGAGCGGCAAGGGCTGAACTGCATTTTCCCCTGCCTGCGCTGGTCAGTCCCGAGCGGCACATGGCTCCGCCACCGCTTCTGCTGGCTGGTGCTGACCTGGCCAGGCTCCTCCCATCCCCAGCAGCACGTGGGAATCCGGCTTCAGCTGCGTGCTGCTCTCGATGGGACAGACCTGCCTGGGTCAGCACTGGCCAGCAGAGGTGGTGGAGGAGCTGTGTGCCACTCAGGGCTGACCAGCGCAGGTAGGGGGAAAGTGCAGCTGAGCCTCTGCTGCTCTGGCTGGGTTCATCCTGCCCCGAGCGGCACATGGCTACTCTTCTTCCCACACACACTGCATCGGCAACGTCAAGCTGATGCGGTGCGTGTGGGAACCTTGTCCCTCCCCAAGCCCTTCAGCAGCCATTAGGAAGCTGTTGAGGGGCTGGGGGAGAGACAAGGGGTGGGAACGAAAGTAAACAATGTTTACTTTCATTTCCCATTGCAGCACCGCGGGCCACAGAAAATGCCTTGGCGGGCTGTATGTTGGACAAGCCTGCTCTAGTACATGAGGGAAATAGTTCTGAATTAAGGAAGCCAGTACAGTTTATGGACGATATAAAAAAGTTGCTATTTTGCCTCTCATAATTATGCATTGAAATACAGGCAGTCCTCGACTTGCAACGTTTCGAGTTACAACATTTCGCACTTACAACATTTATAAATTGACACCCTGTTTCAACTTTACAACATCAGTTTCGACCTTACAACACTTGATCTGATGCAATGCCAGGTCAGCAAACAAATTTGCTGTGTCACTCATCTCCCTGGAGAACATCTGTCCAAACTGCCTTGGACACTTTCTTTAAAAAAGCAGGCAAGCCTCCAGAAAAATTTACAGCCAAGACTCCTGAGAAGACTCCAGCCAAGAACCCTTCAAAAAGTCCAACGAAGAGCCTTTCAAAAAGTCCAGCAAAGTCACCTCAAAGAAGTCCTTCCAAATCAATATGATTGCCATTTACAATATAAATACATTAATATAGATATATTACTCATCTATAATTGATAAAGTACAAAATTCTGGGGTATTTTTGGTGAAAATAGGGTATCGGGCCTTTGTTCAGGAACCAATCCCACATTTATAACATTGTTTCTTATAAGAAAATTGGTTCCAAGTTGCAACGTTTTGACTTAAGATGTGGTTTTCAGGAACCAATTGTGTCGCAAGTCCGAGGACTGCCTGTACAACAAGAGTTGTTTCTGATATGGAGAAAGCAATGTCACAGTAGTTTCAGATAAGGTAAATCTTTGAAAGCCTCTTTTCCTACCTTTCTTGCTATCCAGTTCAAAGTTACCTTCTTCATTGCCACCAGTAATCAGGTAAAACACCCCATCTCCATCAGGATCCTTGGCATGTACAGTAGCCACTAATGTACTAGGACCAGCATCTTCTGAGAGGAATGTTTTGTAACTGATGGAAGCAGGGAAGCAACTGAAGTACACATACTATCAAGTCAACTAGCATTCTGTTAACACACTGCAACTAATTTAAAGAATGTGATTGATATTATCTACCTTTTTGGGAGTCATAGTACAAATTGTAAATCACAACTAGATTATTCAAAGGCTGTAAACTGAAATCTAGTTTTGACTTACAGTTTACACTATGATTGTAATCTGACATACATTTTCCAAGGATTTTGGGGGGTGGGGAGGTTAAAAAACAAAATCTACTATCCAATACCTCATATATAAGACCAAGCTCTATCTAGTTAATTTGCTATGCAATTTTTCTATTAAAATTTGTTTTGAGAAAGTATTCGATAACCCATACCTCAATCTGTGTTACAGAGCCAGTTATTGCATAACTGAAACTAGCTAGAATGTACAAAGAGATTCCCCAGGAACTTGGCTCTTTCATTAATTTTGTTAAATACAGCCTCTTGTTTTCTACATACGTAGTAGTAGAGGGGAAACAGAAGTGTCTAACAGTCTATATTCTGAGTAGTCAGTGTCCTCTTTTTAAAACAAGCAAGCAAATTGTTTCTGCCCAGTTCCTTAAGCTCTCATTCACAAACGCATGCCACTAACTCCTCAGTAACTTGAGGGCACTTGGAATGTGAGTAGGTGTTTATCAATTTGCAGTTTCTTTTAAACAATGACTGCAATATACAAAATAATCTAAAACTTGAACTGTGCTTACACAGACTGAGAGAACACGGGTGCCTCATCATTTACATTGGTCATTTGAATGCGCGCGGATGCAGTTCCAGTCCGAGGAGGGTGCCCTTTGTCTACAGCTATCACCACAAACTCATACATATGGCTTGCTCGTTCAAAGTCCAGCCGCTGCTTAGAACTGATGACTCCCTGAGGCGTGATGGAAAAGTCAGCACTTTGAATAAAGTAAGAAATCTCAGAGTTGGAGCCAGAATCACAGTCTGTTGCAAGAACTGCAAGAGAGGATTTCAGATAAAATAGTGAGGACACATTCACAGAAGCTGGGTTATTACACTAATGTGTGCACCAAAAACTTTGCGTAAGAACTTGTGAACCAGCACCCTCAAAAGCTGTCCGAATGAAAAGAACACTTTGTTAGCAGAGTTTGATAATGCAACAAAAGACTGGAAGGCAAACAAATAAAGCTAGAAAACATCTTGATTTACAGGAATTTTAATTTGCCTGGGAGCAGTGTTTCAGAAGTGCAAAGAGCGTAGTTCAGCAAAATTGGTCAATACTGATATTTAACACACAATCAATACACAAGTGATTTGAACAATATCAGCCATAAACAGTGTACCCCCTGCACTCTGGAGGTGCCTGTCAATTTAATTAGCTCCAAGCAAGGTTACCACTAAAGGGCTTTAATTACTTGCCTTTTCAAGGAACAAGGAGTAATTAAACATTCTTCCCCACCAAGCATTTATTCAATGCCCCATCTGTTCAGGGACAGGCAAGTCAATCTAACAAGGAGCTGGAGTCTACATAACTGCATCAAGTCACTTTCAGGAGATGCAACTTATCTTTTAACAATTATGTGATTTCTCTCACCAAACAAAGAAGGTTCACATCACACCATATTGAGTTGGTATCAATTTAAACCAGCTCATGAAAGGAGCTGACTACTTTAATCTCAAAAGTAAATATTCTCCCATAATACCCAAAATGTTGTTACACATATGTGCAAATATGCACATGGGATTTGGTCAAACTAATGCAGCAGTAACTTATGATGGAACAATGACCAGTAATTAAGAGGTCTACTCACCTGAAATACAAAAGGGAAAAGTAAAGTTGAAAAATGAGTGCTGAGAGCCTGTGAAATGCCAAGGTGCCATGTGCAGCAATATATTTTCACTTCCATTCTTTTGTAAGATGTTCAGTCGAGAGCATTCCATTTAATTTAAAAAAGGATGCTACCATGACCTCAGCATGTGTGTTTTTCTTATTTTTCTTTTGGAATAGCTTTAAAAAAGTTATTATGGATATCAATTGTTTCTATTAATGAAGACTAGTGGCTTAGATTTAAACAATCCCCTAGGACAGGGGGAGGCAATCTTTTCCATTTCCATTGTGGCTGTGGGCCACAATGACTCATCCCAGGTTGGAGATAGATAGGTGGCAGGACCTTGCTTTTGCCACTACCTGTCCCCTAAGTAGCATTGGAAGTGTGCCGGCAATAGGCATCCCCCCACTGCTAAAGCCCCCATCTGTGGGGCGAATCCAAAGGTTCCAGTGACCGTAGGTTGCTGACTACTTCCCTAGGGTTGCAAATTCAAACATTTTATGAGCTCAGAAAAACTTAAAAATCAAATTGGCTTAGAGCAATTAAGCTGACTGGTCCAGCTTCATTTTGCAAACTGAAATACAAATACTGAGAAGTACATGTGAGTCAACATTTATGATCTATGGTGTTAGTGCTAAAAGAAAACAATTTCCTTAAGTGCAAGGACACTGCCAATATACATTTAATGTAATCATAAACATAACTTTGTGCCGTAGCACACCTTTGGGTGCCTGCTACTTAAAGGGCTTGAGCAGGCTGCAGACCCAATCAGGTGGTCACAAGGCACCCAGGAGGCTGCCTGATTGGTGAAGGGCTGGGTAGTCACGGTATAAGACAAGACCCAAGGAGCAGGGCTGCCAGTTGCAACTGGGAAGCCAAAGGATGAACCATCACCTGGCCTGAATACTGCTGCTCCCAGAACATCTGGGAGCTGGGGTAGGAACTATGGGGAAAGAGGAGGTTCCTAGGGAGCCGGGGGGGTACAGAGCCCTTAGGAGGGGGCTAAAGGCCTGGGGCTGGGGAAGGGCCAGCCCATAGTAAGGGGCCATTTATACAGAGGCCTCAAAGAAAGGCCAGGATGGCCTATTGAGAGAGTCTGGGTAGACATGGGCCTAGACAAGACACAGGCCAGCCCAAACAGAAGGGGTTTAGACTCTGTGGGGCTACAGACAGACTAGATCAGCCCCCTGAATAGAACTGCTGAAAGTATGGGTGACTAAGGAAAGGCCTAGGAAAACCCTGGGAGTGGAGCTGATTCTGGGGAGAGATCTGTGGAGGGGCTCAGTAAAGTAAAGGGTTGCTTTATACTAGATTTCTGGGGCTCTAAGTAAGCTAGGTGCGAGACAAATGATTTATGGAGGGGCCCGGGGCCGGGGTGGGGTGGCTATCAAGTGAAAGGGTCAGCTGCTTGTGGATTGACCTAGGGCTCTCAACTGGCCCAAGCTGGGCCCAGGGCCAGAGTTGCTGAGGGGCAAAAATACCCACTGTGAATGGCAGGCCAGGGCAGTGGAGAGCCCTCACACCCTGACTGGCGAGAGAGTGGGGCCAGGCTCAATTGAGCAAAGGTCTCTCAAGGAGAGACCACCAGTAAGAAAGTAAGAGAGTTGGTCAGCAAGAGGCTAGAATGACGGTGGCTGGTCAGTCACCTGATGGGAGGAATCCTGTAATGGGGTTCGAGAGAGTTAGGGCCAGAGTGGGAGTACTGATAAGGTGGAGGTGGGAACAGAGTGCCCCAGGAGTCAGCAGCTTAGGTAGGACATCAAGGAAGCCCAGTGAGGGAGGACAAAGAAGGCAGGTAGGCCTACAGCGGTCCTGGGTAAGACCTGAAACTGCACCCTGCTGGGGTTGGATAGTGTGGTGGAGCTGCCTGTGGCGGGGCAGTCTCCAGGAAATGCCACACCAGTGCCTCCCTAGTGAAAGGTGAGTACGGAGCACAGGAAAGCCTCAGCCCCCACTGCCTTGTGGGTGACCCCATGGAGGGGAAAGGCTAGGGGAGCACACCTTGAGAGAAAAGCACCAGGCTTGGGTAACAGTGTGGGGGTTGGGCAACACCTGAGAGAGAGGCCTGGTGGGAGACCTGAATAAGAGTGAGAGCTGAACTAAAGATCCAGAGACATTGACAGACACCTGAGGCCTGAGTGGGCCATAGGCCAAGTTAGGAGTCCAGGCACATTAACAAACATCTGAGGCCCAAGGGGTGTAAGGCCCAGAAGCCCCAGTGAGGAGGGCAGAGTGCAAGCAGCAAGGAGCCTAATGAGGGTTAAGTTGCCCAGAGGCCTAGCAGCCCAGTGAAGGGGTGGAGAGGCCAAGGTACATCTGAGGACACCTGAGGCTGAGTGCGGCCCTGCTAAGGGGCTGGGGGAGTTGGAAGTGATTTTGGATGCCATCTGTGAGGTATGCAACACGGTAGAGTGGAAGTTGGAGCTGTGTATAATGCCCTTGGCATCAGAGCATTAAAAATGGGCAACTCCTGCCTAGAAACAACAAAGGCATGGCAGTTGAGCAGACTGCCCCAGACAGGTGAGCAGGCCAATGTTGTGACCAGCCACAGGAAGGCCCCCTGTCTAACTTTGGTACCTGGAACCATTTTCAACAGTCTTGATCTTTCAAGTGGTTACCTTTCTATTATATTTCTATCTCCCTGCACACTTCAAGTTTATGCTCAAGTGCTAGTGTGCGCATATCATAAATGTATTCAGTTCAACATGTTTACTGATAAACCATAGATTTGTCAAAGTTTCCTTAAAATAAGTTGAAGGAATGAGCCTGTTTAGACTACATAGTGCTAAAGCTACTCTAAAAAAGCTATGAACAAATGCACTGCCAAAACAGATTTGATGTCTATTTAAAGAAAGTCTTCTCTTTTTGTAACTGATTGTGAAAATGAACAATAATTGTCATGCACAAAGAGAAGTGATGGTCAAGTTCCATTAACATTACTAACTGAACATGGCAGTTGTTCTAACTTATCTCTAAATTAGTGTTTCCACCTACAGTGAAGGGTCTGTTTGAGGTGAAAACACGTTGTTTGACAGAGTAAAAGCAAGAACAGTAAAAGTAATATAATTACATTCTTTTCCTGTTTCCCTGTTTGCAGTGTATCAGATGTCTCCCATACATCAGAGCAGTAGGCTATTTCTTCTTTGAGAATATGCCAGAAAAGCTCACATTTTGGATATCCCCAAAGAGTCACTGTGCTGGGAGGTATGTTATAAAATGGTGCTGGAATTTTCAACCTCCCTTTCCTTTTGCTCTGTCAGTTTTTCACTACATAATCACAAGCCTTCCTGTCCTTTGTACTTTCCTGCAATAGCAAGAGCAGCCATCAAAATACCATAGTTATCCCTCCATTCTGTTTCATTTGTAATACTCAGCACCTCTGTTGTGGAAAAAACACGCTGTAGAATTTGGAATCAGGTCAGGTAGAAACTTTATTTCGATAGCTATCGGAGAGAGACCCTTACAGGAAGATTTCTGCTGTGGCCTCTCTACTTTTACATCCAGGGCAATCAACCTTTTATAGATTCAAGACAAAGGGTTGCCTAAACTAACTTTTCCTGCCTTGGGACTACCTGTCTTGTGTCCTTCAAGACAGTTTAATGGTCATCTTCCTCTTATCTAAGGAATTTCTCTCTCCCCCCTTGAGGCCTTAGCCATCCTTTGCTTCCACATTTCCCCCCTTTGAGACTTACAAGTCTCATCTTATTCTATTTCTATTCCCATGAGTCTCTCTATTTCATCTTGCATCTTTCTATATCTTCTTTCAATCTGCTCACATCTTTTTAGTACCATCATTTTAGTTTCTGTGGTGTGTTTTCTTTCATTTTCCTTCTGCTGATTTTGTTCAGATATTTGCAGGAACATTAATCTATTCCCTGGTTGGGTTTGCTTAGATATGTAGCTTACACAACAGTGTACGAGCATGAAAATTACACATATCAGGACGATAATAATAAAGAATATCAATAATCCATGAATAATGGTGGAACCTAAGGAGCCACAAAGGGACCTAAACCATGAACTTAAATTCCAGTCGTCTGGCTCATGTAATTTGGCTGCTTCATTTTGAATATGTTCAGCCAAATCTTGTATTTTTTCTGAATTATTGGGGATGTAAGTACAGGATTCTTTACCAATTAAAGCACAGACTCCTCCTTTGCTGGCTAACATGTAATCTAAAGCAAGTCT
>NW_005841943.1:746703-751216 GCF_000455745.1 Alligator sinensis
GCCCCATTTATCTTAAATTCTATCTCACATTTACTGATTCCTACTGAAAATTCAGATCCGTTACAGGTCCAACAAAATTTTCCCAGGGTGGCATAGGCTAACCATATATAGTCAAATCAGTTACATTTTATAGCCTGCCAGGTTTCATTTCCTTTAAAATCTGAATAGTAAGGGGCCGACATTTGTGTGGCGTTTAAAGGTGTTGATATCATGTCAATACCAGGTATTGTCCTGGTAGAATGAATAGGGGCATGACTGCATACCCAACATTGAGAAACATTTAAGTCCTTTGCAAATTGGTAAGATAATTGGAGGAAAACATTTTGGTGATGAAATAGTGACCTTCTTGATCTATTCTGCAATATTAAGTTGTTTATCATGTTTTCTTCAGTTACTGAGTCTTTAAATTCGTGTAAGATGATCCAAACAAGTAAACTAAGAATTATCCGAGTCACTGCACCATTTAATTGTCGTGGAAAAAACACGCTGTAGAATTTGGAATCAGGTCAGATAGCTATCGAAATAAAGTTTCTATCGGAGAGAGACCCTTACAGGAAGATTTCTGCTGTGGCCTCTACTTTTACATCCAGGGCAATTAACCTTTTATAGATTCAAGACAAAGGGTTGCCTAAACTAGCTTTTCCCGCCTTGGGACTATCTGTCTTGTGTCCTTCAAGACAGTTTAATGGTCATCTTCCTCTTATCTAAGGAATTTCTCTCTCCCACCTTGAGGCCTTAGCCATCCTTTGCTTCCACACCTCAGATTGGAAACATTTACAGGCAGTCTTCGATTTACAACTCTGAGTTACGACAAACAGCATTTACGACGTTTGTAAATTGACACCCTGTTTTGAGGTTCCGACATGGATTTTGTCTTTATGATGCTCAACACAGCAGCATCCAGTTGGTAAGTCTGTTGTGGTAGGGGTGGAAGAGGGAGGGAAGGGGCATGGGGGGATGCAGATCAACACCCTGCAGCAAGGGAGGGATTGCAGCTGGGGCTGGGGCAAGCTGCCCAGCTGGGGCAGGGGCGCACGGGGGTGGGGATGGGGTGGCTCACCGCTGTGTGCTGCCAGTTCAGGAAGGCATGGTGGAGGGGGTGCCCTGGATCTGCGTGGGGCAGGTGGGGCCAGGGCTGCACTCTGGGCGGGAGGTGCTGGGAGCGGGGGCTCTGTGGGATGCAGGCACAGTTTGCTTCAGGCAGACATGGCAGCACTGGGAGTGGGGGCTATGCCCTGCTGCCGCTCGCCCAGCCAGGGCAGGGGGGCACTGTGCTGCCTTGGGCAAGCAGTATGCAGCAGTGAGAGAAGCTGCAGCCTCCACGCACCTCCTGGATGAGCTGTGGCTTCGCCCCGCCCTGGCTGGGCGAGTAGTGGCAGCTGCAGGATGTGGTGGGGGCATGTGACCTGAATCTGTGCGGTGCGGGCGGCAGAGCAGAGGCTATGGGGGGGCTGCAGCCATCCTAAAATTCCCCATAGCCCCTGCTGCCTGCCTGGAGTGCAGCCTGGTGCAGCCCTGGCCCCGGGCCACCCCACACAGGTCTGGTGCCCACACCCCTGCCGTGCCTGCTGCTGCCACCGCTCACCCAGCCAGGGCGGGACAAAGCCGCAGCTCATCCAGGAGATGCTGGGAGGCTGGAGTGGCCCCCACTGCTGCAAGCCACTTGTCTGAGGCAGTGCAGTGCCTGCATCCCGCACCCCTCCGCCCCAGCTGGGCAAGAGGTGGAAGGGCAGAGTCCCCACTCCCAGCGCCTTCTGCCTGGAGTGCAGCCCGGCATAGCCCCAGCCGCCCCACGCAGATCTGGGGCACACCCCTCCATGCCCTCCCTGCGCCCCCTCTGCCTTGGCTGGGCAACTTGCCCCAGCCGCAATCCATCCCTCACTGCAGGGCGTTGATCTGCCCCTGCCCCCACACACCCCTTGCTTCCCCCTGCTCCACAAAAGACTTACTAGCTGGATGCAGCTGTGTGGAGCGAGGTAAAGGAACCAATTCCCCATTTGTAACATTGTTCCTATGGGAAAGCTGGTTTTGAGTTGTGACCTTTTGACTTATGATGCAGTTTTCAGGAACCAGTTGTGTTGTAAGTCTGAGGACTGCCTGTACTTTAAAATTAAACTGCTAGCTGACTGGAACAACAAGAGTGTTCAAGGTCACCTCCAGGCCAATGTTTACCACACCACAACCTGAAATATTGTGACCTGCTCTTTAAGAGACCTCCTTCCCCAAGACATATAGCTCAACTCCCACGATTTGTGTCTTAATAAAAATCAAGATAACAGCATCAGATACTGCCATGCTGTCTTAAGAAATATGCAGTCTCTAAGAAACACAGAAAACTCACAGCTCTCTGCTCATCTTTCCCAAAACATGACACCATTGTCAGCAACCCAGACCCCCGGACAGTTCATGGATGAGGATGTGGTTGAAGCCCAATACAAAAAAAATAAGCCATGCTTTTTGGTACACAGGATTTTATAGCTAGGGTCTCCTGTGGCTGAAGGCAAAAATATTCAGTTGGTTAATCCAATCTGCATTTTAGCAGTGCTTCTGGATTCCTCACAGATGCTAAACTCTCACACAGAAGAAGTTGGTGACACGATACCACCATCTACAGCCACTTAGGGCAGGGATTGGTAACCCCTGGCATGGGTGCCAGAGCATGGCATGCAAAGGCATTTTGCTTGGCGCACAGACTTCAGGGTGGGTAAGGAGCTGGGACTTCACTGCCACAACAAGGATCGGGATCCTTGTGGCTCCCCTGCTGTCCACCCCTGGCATGCCAACATCTTACAAGTTGAGGCTGCAGATGTTTTTGTCTCTGCCCAAAAACAGTGCTGACCCCTGACTTAGGGTACTGCACCTTGATGATGATGGACAACAATCAAACTTTGGTTATATGTCCATCACCTCCCTGGCTGGACTAAAATAACTGGGAATAAAACTGTCAGCCCTCAAAAACTATGACTAGTGGAAAATGCCCCAAAATACTTCCTTGTCACTACAAGTTACCATAAGTGAATTTATCTGTTCTCCACCCACAACACCAACTCCCCATAAAATATCATATCCATTTCAAGATCTCAGTCCGCATTTTCAAATCATCCAAGGGTCTTGGTTCCTGAAACCCAGGAGACCATTCTCCAGCACTAAAAAAGTATCATGGTCAACAGTTTTGCTCCTCTGACAATGGAACCATCTGTTATAAAAGCGGTGAAAGAAAGCTTTCACATGGTAAAATCCTGAACACATCCAATAGCTGACTGCAACCTAAGCTTGTGACAAAGGAGAAAGAGGTAGAGGAGACATAATCACCTTGCAGCAAGGATGTGCCAACAGGGATGGTTTCAAGTACATTGTCTCTGATATAAATGGAGTCATGGAATGCTGGAAAACAGTCATTGTAATCAGCAATGTAAACCATAACCTGTGACAAAGAAAGAAATAATCATGAACAGACACAAAAGAAAAAACTAACAGAAAATGACAGTCTCTGCCTCAAGAGTGGCCCAGGACTGGCTACTTGCTATCCAAAATATGAACGTTTTGACACACTGGCTCTTACTAATTAAGATGGCACACTCTATGCCATTCTATAAAATGTTTTCCTTCCCATTTTAGAACTACGGCATGCTAACACCCTTGAGATAATGCAGCACAGGTAAGCATTTAGAATATACAAGACTCAGTGTCTAAGGTTTTTTTCTGACATGATGCTTCTCAAACCCAGTCAGCTTTTGGAGAGAGGCATTCTCCTTACCCAGGATCAAAACAGGATACGTTAAAACTAGGGGTGCACCAATAGAAATTTTTTGGGCCGATACCGATGGCTGATTTTTAACGAACCTTATTGGCTGATACCAATCCAATTCCGATATGCAGCTGGGCAGCTTGGAAAGCTGTGCCCAGATGGTAAGTCTGTTGTGGGGGAAGGGACGAAGGGAGAGGGAAAGGGCATAGGAAGGCAGATTGAGGCCCCCGCAGTGAGGGAGGGAGTGGGGATGGCACTGCACAGAAACGGCAGAGCAGGGGACGGAGCTGCAAGCAGCTCATCCCGGGGTGGGGGGACGAAGGGGAGCGACTCCTGCCACTGCAGATTGGGGCAAAGGAGGTGCAGGGCTCTTCCTAGCAGGGGGCTGGGCTGCAGTGCTAGGAGAGGGCTATGATGGGGGACTGCAGCCACCCCAAAATTTGCCATAGCCCCCTTCCCAGTGCCATTGCCACCTACTCTGAGCACAGTCCTGGCCCAACCCCCCCACCAGGAAGAGCCCGGCACTGCCTTGGCCTCAGCCTGCAGCAGCAGCCCGCCCTTGTCCCCTGTGCAGATCTGGGGGCACCCCCCCACCCCCCCCGAGCCCTCCCGGGGTGCATGCAGCAGCAGGAACCACATCCCCTACACCTCCCTGGAAAAGTCACTCATGGCTCTGTACCCTGCTCTGCTCCAGCTGTGCAGTGCCTTCCTCTGCCCCAGCCCTACTCCCTCTTCCCTCACCGTTGGAGTCTTGATCTGTGTCCC
>NW_005841943.1:751233-773524 GCF_000455745.1 Alligator sinensis
CACACACCCCCGGCCCCTTTCCTCACAACAGACTTACCAGCCAGACCCGCTGCTCTCCATGCTGCCGGGCTGTGCTTGTGGCCGCCTCCATGCTGCACTTCGGCTGTGCATGCACGCGGCATTTATCAGTGACATTATCAGTCATATCAGCCAAAAAAAGCCGATTGCCGATACAGTCAATTTTCCTTATATCGGTGCCAATCCAATATGGGACCAATGTATCGGTGCACCTCTATTTAAAAAAAAGTCCTAGTTTCACAGAAAAGAAATCAAGGTAATATTCTGGCTTTAAAAAAAAAAAGTGCATACATCTAAGTACATTAATTATTGGGCTTTATTCTGAAACCATAACTACAGAAAAATGTTTGGATTTTGAGTCATAATAAACCTAAAAAAAATACTGTGTGTTTTGTCACATACATATTTATATCTACTCAGCAATATTTCTGCAAGTGGCAGTTCAAAAGGTACCACAGAAAGGCATCTTAGCTTTCATACCGATCTAGGGGCTTATTGCTTTCATCAATGTAATGGCAACCTCACACACACTAATAAAATTTTCCTCACAACACTCTTGTGATGTACAGAAGAATCATTACCCTTATTTTCCTGTGTTTTTTAAAAACACAGCAAAGACAGCTAACACAGGAATTATCTTGCAGAGCCACAAGCTGAACTCAGGTCCAAGCCCCAGTGTAGCCCTTCGAACTTAATGGCATTCTCTCTCTGGCTACACACAACTTCGTGTCAACATTGATCATGAATATCAAAACACTAAGTGCAGTAATAAGAGACTGAGGAAATGGCAAACATGACATGCAATGATGCATCATACCTCAGTTACACTGCTAAGCGTACTCTCAACTTCCATTGCCTTCACTAATAAATGATAGAGATGGTGCTCGCTTTCATAGTCCACTGTATGAATCAAGCCAAGCTCTCCACTCTCCTGATTCAGGCTGAACAGACCACTAGGATTCATCAGCAGTGTGTATGAAAGAGACTGGCTCTGGAAAGAAATAGCTTCAATGACAGCTATGCTGTAAAGAACAGAACAACCATTAAACAAGTTATTTTTTGTTTCACTGAGAGAATCAGAAGTTGGAGGAAGAGCAATTTATTATACAGTTTAGCAATGCTATCTGCTAGCGGCTTCAAGATAACAGTTTACTTTTTCTTTATTTCAACTCATTGCTCCCTACTGCCCAGCTTCATTACACCCCCTCCCTCATATGCATTTACCCCCAGTTAATACTTGCAGAGAACTGTTATTTCTGCCTCATTTATCATTCTTATGAATTAAATATATTTATTTCCATTCTTCTTTGCAAATCAGATACCAGCTAGCCAGTGACAGATATAAAAGAAAGCTGGGGAAGAGGAAAAGAGGTTGGGCCGGGGGGACATGAGAGAACTTTGCCAATGGGACAGTGGCTTAGTAGGAAATCCAGCTCTCTGCTTCCTTCCCCTTATCTTTTGGGAAGAAGCTAGGATTTCCAATAGGACACCATTGTCATGCCCTTTTTGGAGGCTCTGTCTTTCATATCAGCCTGCATGCTAGGACAACCACATATGTGAAACTCCGACTCTCTAAGATTCGGGAAAAGGAAAAATGGTGTATCTTCTCATTCAGAACTTCCTGAAGAGAATGAATAATGGGTCGTACTGATTTCTTAGCCTATTTTGCGTTCTCTTAACCTGCAAAATAACTCCAACATCCCACCCTTCTGGTAATCAAAGTTTTACCATCCCATGCTGCTCACACACTTTAGAAAAGCAACAATAAAACTGACCCGTCTTGTTGGTGTCACCTGCTGTTGCTTTCCAAAGCTACTCTGTAGGCAACGGATGACTACCCTAGAGATTCAGCTGTCTGAATTCAGACATAATACCCATTCAAAAGACTATTTTCATCATTCAGAAGCTTTTTAATTAAAGAAGCATAAAGAGGAAACTGTCATCTTGCAATGTAGCCCATTTTTTGAACAGTTAAAAGCATTTCCAGGTGTTTATTTAGGTGAAAAAGATTCCTATTCAAAGCAATGAGCATTTAACCCATTGTACAACACAGCAAGATCATAGTTTCATCCAAGTAATCATTTCAGCAGTAACTCAGCCAGCCAGCTGCCTACATAAATTTCTTTCCATGCCTTCATCATTGCAGAAAATATACTTTCATTCCTCTCCAAAGGTTCTATCAGATAGCTTTTGTTGTGCCTGTTACATTTTTAGAAATCATCTTTTTCCTGTCACTGAGCAGAAGTCCCATACACATATAGGAAACTGAATGACAATTGAGATTAAATGCACAAAGCAAACTCACTGGGGGTTTTTTGTTAGTTTGTTTTCTTTGTGCGACTCTTTTGCTAGTATTTTATTGAGCGTCACTTATAACAACAGTGGCTAAAATAAATACTAGACAGGATTGTGATTTTAAAGTCAATAGTGTTCATTTAAATATTGCTAAAACTGATTACTTATGTGTTTTTGCGCCTGCCAAACACTAGCAGGCAGTTGTTCATGAAAGAGTCCCTCAAGCCTTTTAAAGTACATCTCCTTCAAGTTCTCTCCAATCTGGCTAGCATTTTCTGATGTCTGGATACCCAGAGCCAAAATTATCTGAACAAGATATCAAGACAAATAAACTTTTTAAAAATGTAAACCTCTTCTAGGAGATTAAATTTAATTAATCCAATTAAATTTTGGTCATGTTTCTAGAGATTAATATCTTTACTCTTGAAGATAAACTATTAAACATTGAGAGCACTTCCAGTACCCACTTGCACATATGGACACTTTCATAGCTCAATTCCTTTTCAAACATGGTAGAAACAATACACTCTCACAACCCCTATCATGGACAGACAGGTAAAGAATCATCCCTATTCTTATTGCTTGCAAATGCTTTGGTTAATAACCACTTGGCAAATCCTGTAAGAGCAACACTTTAACCTCCACTGAAATCCATTGCGTTAAAGGAAAGTGTTTGGGAGAATAGAATAGGAAAAGGAATTTTTTTGCCAAAAATCAAGTAGCTGCTGCCATAAATAAAGAGGTTTGCCACATTCTCTTTAACAGGCTCCATTTCTATTTTATTTGCCAATTTGTTTACTCAATCCCTCTTGCCAACTTGCCAACTGGCTGGGGAATTGCCTCTGTGGTCGGACCCAGAGGGTGGTGGTTGATGGAAGTCAATCATGGTGCCCTGTGACCAGTGGGGTCCCCCAAGGCTCTATCCTTGGACCTGTATTGTTCAACATCTTTATTAATGATGTGGACATTAGAGTCAGAAGCAGACTGGCCAAGTTCGCCGATGATACCAAACTCTGGGGTAAAGCATCCACACCCGAGGACAGGAGGGCGGTCCAGGCTGACCTTGACAGACTCAGGAAATGGGCGGACGAGAACACCGAAAAATGCAAGGTTCTCAACCTTGGGAGGAAAAACCTGCAGCATCCTTCTAGGCTTGGCAGTGCTACGCTGGTTAGCACTACGGATGAAAGGGACTTGCAGGTCATGATTGACCACAAGATGAATATGAGCCTTCAATGTGATGCTGCGGCTAGTAAAGCGAGCAAAACGCTGGCTTGCATCCATAGATGCTTCTCAAGCAAATCCCAGGACGCCATTCTCCTGTTGTACTCGGCTTTGGTGAGGCCGCAGCTGGAGTACTGCATCCAGTTTTGGGCTCCTCAATTCAAAAAGGATGTGGAGAAGCTTGAGAGAGTCCAGAGAAGAACCCCACACATGATCAGAGGTCAGGAAAACAGACCTTACGATGACAAGCTGAGAGCTATGGGGCTCTTTAGCCGGAAAAGCGCAGGGTCAGGGGTGATCTGATGGCCACCTATAAGTTTATCAGGGGTGTTCATCAGGATCTGGGGGAATGACTGTTCACCAGAGTGCTCCAAGGAATGACAAGGTCAAACAGTTATAAACTCCTGCAAGACCGTTTCAGGCTGGACATAAGGAAGAATTTCTTCACTGTCCAAGCCCCCAAAGTCTGGAATAGCCTGCCACTGGAGGTGGTTCAAGCACCTACATTGAACGCCTTCAAGAGAAATTTGGACGCTGGTCATGCTGGGATCCTATAAACCCAGCTGACTTCCTGCCCCTGGGGCAGGGGGCTGGACTAGATGATCTTCCGAGGTCCCTTCCAGCCCTAATGTCTATGAAATCTATTAAGTCTATGTACATTTTACAGAGACAACGGGGGTGGGTAAAATATTAAGTTCCTTATCCCAGACAAATCAATACCAGAGCTGGGATTTCCACCCTTCCTTTTCCCAACCAAGCTGTTCATCCACTAGGCTACAATGCCCCTCTATTTCAAAAGCAGCATACTCTCTTTTCATAATGCAAGATAGAAACATGTAAATACAATCCTGTGAATGAGAAACAAGAGTCTCTGTATGATGTTCCACAGAGCTTCTCTCAGAGAGCTGCCATCTACCGACCCTCATCTTCCACTTACTTTTCGCCCATTGGAGTATTTTCAGGAACAAACACAGTATAGGACATATTAGTAAACTGAGGAGGTCTGCAGCCAGCCAGGATGGAAATGGAGGTATAAGGGCTTGTGTTGCCGAATTCGTCAGTGGCCTGCACAGTGACCACGTATTCCTTGTTCCGAGTTAAAGGTAAACCAGTGGTCCTTATAAAACCTGTGTCCATCTCCACTTCAAATCGATCTTCTCCACCTATCAATAAATACACAAAGCCATTCTGAAAGAGACTTCACAATAAGTCTATTTACATCTTCAAATTTCAGCCTCACTCAAGCCTAATGCTATCCATTATTACACTTTTCACTAATCTGTACTTTTGAGACACAGTTAATACACATTACCTCACAAAAGGACAGGAGACCTGGTACCAATAGCCAAGTTTCACTGCACTGTGAAATACTACAAAAATATCAAGGGTTTAACTTTAGTTCTCAGATTAGCTGGCCTGAACATCTCCTCAGCAGCCTCCAGGCTTATGGCATTACAGGACAATATTAAATTGGTGCATATCATGAAGACTTTTTCACTCATTTTCTGAAAGATTATTTTCAGTTCTGAGAAAGATAATTGACCTAGTACAAAGTTCAACCATTTTTAACAGGCTCCATTTCTATTTTATTTGTTTACTCAATCCCTCTTGTCAACTCACGTTAATCCTCTGTGTGGATGCTCTTGTCAGAATTTAAGTGGCCATAATTCAATTTAGTTTACTTCATTTCCAAAGTAAATCAAGTTGTGGGTGCTTTGATTATGAAGAGGGTCCATGCAGCTTAACTAAACCTACTTTAAAATTTACGCTTTTACTTAAGATGAATTAGATTCCCTTAGAATCCCACAGTGCCTATACAAGCCAGAGGGCTGCACCAATTAATTAAGCCTGCTTATTGCGCTCCAGCCAGCCTCCATGTCTCAAGTATCAGTGTCCCCATGCTTCAAAATGGCAGCAGGGACGTTTTAACAAAAGCTTGTTCAACGAGCTTTAGTTATGGCGGTGGTAGCACTTTTCTGAAGTGTTGGGACACTGATACACGAGACGCTGCGGGCACTTTAATTAGAGTGGCTCTTAGAGCCACTCTAGTTAAAGCACCCACTCCCAGAGCACATGCAAAAACACTCCCTGTGTAGATAAGACACCAGTGGGAAACAAAACCATTTGCACTGGAAACCAGTTCAGAACAGCTACTGCACTTTAATTTTGCCTTATAACTGGTTTCACAAACAC
This sequence comes from Alligator sinensis, assembly GCF_000455745.1. Taxonomy (NCBI): domain Eukaryota; kingdom Metazoa; phylum Chordata; order Crocodylia; family Alligatoridae; genus Alligator; species Alligator sinensis. The sequence goes on from NW_005841943.1 coordinate 756,964, forward strand.
TTCCCCTTGTAGACAAGTCTTCAGTTTTGGATTCCCTCTTCTTTTTGCCAGAATTTTGTACAAACTACCTGACATGCAGTAGGACTGACAGCTTTCCTTGCAGCCTCTGCAGAAAGGGAAAGGAAGGGAAGTGGCTTGGTAATTAATCTAAAATGCTATTTCTATGTATGATGTTGCAAAATACAATGGGGAAAACTTGCACTACTCATTGCTGTACACGTTCTGTGCATTAGGGAATCCCAGTGCAAGTGGGCAACTTTACAAGAACTGTATTTATCATTTTTACTTTTACAAAAAGATTTAGATCTTATATATAACAAATATGCTTGTATAGCTATTAGTCAGAAGGATGTGTTGCTAATTCTGCCACAAATACAAACCATGACAAAATTTTAAAAAGGCATAGATTTTATAGTCCTTTCTTTTGAATATTTGCCAAAGGAATGCCCTTTTACAAGCTGTTCTTCCTAGAGATTTTAAGATTATATACACCAGACCAACTATTTTCATTTACCCTTTTCTCTTTTCTAATTCTACAAACACAAAATCAGCTACATTTGGATATTTTTTTTAAGTGGGAGTAGGATTAGTGTGACACTTTCAAGGTAGACTGTGAATTACCCTCTATATTTAAGAAAGGGCACAGGGGACAAGAGGATGGGTAAGAACCTAATAATTCAATACTGATCATAATAAACTTCAACAAGCAACCCAAATGGATATAAGTAACTGAAAGACTTGTTTCTACAGGCTTGTTTCACTTGCACTGTATTCATTACCTCTGACTTTTACCAAGCAAACATATCAGGCATAACACAAGCTGTATGGGTAGCCTCTGTGCGAGGCATGTGGCTGAACAGGGACACAGCACAGTGGCATATAGGGCAAGGAACAGAAATCAGAGCAGCAGTTTGGGAGGGAAGTAGATTAGAGTGGTACCTGGGGAAGGTGCAGGGCTTAATTTCTGGTATGCCTGCCAAAAAAGTGCCCCCCCCGCCAATCTAAGTAATACATTTTCAAGAGTAAAGCCTTAACTACACGATAAAATTGGATAGCTAAAAAAACCCACTCACAATCATGCAGACTTTCTAGGTGTTTGAAAAGAGATTTACCTGCAATAAGTGCGTAAGTTATCGCAGTACTGGAGTTTTCTTTGTTAGTGCAATAGGCAGCAAGCTGGTAAATCACAGTACCTTTTCGAGCATCAGGATCAACACGTGCCAGATAGGGATATGGGTACATACCCCAAGTTAGAAGTTCTTCTTTTGGGGAAAGAATTGTCACATGACACAGATACCAGTCATCTTCTGCAAAACATACATTAATGAAAACAGTATCAGATGTCATATCTAAGATGAGTTTCAAGAATTTAGCCAGGTATTTAAAGGTTTACAGATAAAAACAAACAAAAGGCTATTGTGCACATCTGAAGGTACAGGCAATACCTCAGCATAGACATGGTTATTTTGGCAGTTGGATTTTAAGTTAATTAATAAATTTACTGATATGTGTAAACCATTAAGTTATACCAGATAGCTACATCACAAGAAGTAGAGTATTAGTATGTATTCTTCTAGGAGCAAGTAAAGTTTTTTGACCAAAATGATTTCAGTGAATCAATCAATGCTGAAGGGTCATAGCTGTGTGTCAGTTCCAGTAAACCTCAAAAAAAAATCTGAAGCTGAAACAAACACTGAAAGATAGTCTTTTAAATATTGAGTTCATAAGACTGAAAAACAGTTAAAGTTGCTCAAAATCTAAAAATGTGTCAGGTCAAACAACGCTTTCGTCTACCTGCAATGACTTTCTGATTCCATTTCCATCATTTGGGTTGAATCAACACAATTCCTCAAAATTGCCTGTGAATTGAAAAACATTTAAATTGCCCAGCTCTGTATTGTTCTACTTAAATGAAAAATTCTTGATCAAGCTGCTAAAATAGCTAATCCATTGAATGAACGCCCAGCTAACAATTATGCAGCTAAGGAGAAGCTATTTTGTACAGTTGAAAAAAATGTGGTGCTGCCAGACAAGCTCCCAGAAAGAACAAACGAGACTGGAAAGGAGTCTCAGAATCTGCAGTGATTTAGTTAATGCTTCTTGCTAAAACTAAATATTGTCAACTAAATTTGTTAAATCAGTTCCTGTTGGCTTCCTAGCAACATCCTCCGAGATAGTAAAGAAATAGGTGGCTTCTTGAAGACTTTTTAAGTGCCAACAATTACATTTATTCCTCTGATCAGATATTAAAACTGAATTTCAAAACAAAAGCAAAGAACTGGAATTGAATACACAGAAGAATTTCCATAATTTAACTAGGAAAACAAAAAACTGTAGCGAGAAATACGCACACCTGTTGTCTTCAAGGTAAAGTACATAAACTGAAATCCAGTGTTTGTAAAGACTACAATGATGCCAAAAGGAATATTTATTTTTGTATGCATTTTTGTAGTTCTCTCTCACAACTAACTGATATCAGTATCCTTTACACAGGGACTGCAGAAGACAACATCACGTGAACAAAGTCAATTTCCAAGATAAGAACTGGCCCAGGAATTTTAAATGACTTTTCACTAGAACCATGGAATCCTGAGCATTTGAGATCTCACTCACATGAAGCCACTCAGTTGAAACACATCAACCCTCATAGCAAACAAAAATTAAACATAATAAGCGAAAAAAAAACAACCCAATGCTTGAAGGCACATTCACAGGAAAGTGAAGCAGAACTGGTTTTTTTAGGATATAATGTAATTATTTATCACTGTTTCTTTAGTTGTAAGACTAAATTCCTGGGACAGGGTTTTTCTTAATACAAACATTCCACCTACAGTACCATACTCTAGATCCTCACTGGAGTATGGATTAATGTAGCAATTGATGAGTGCATGTGCAAATCAAAGCAGCACTGATAGCATAAACTGAAATAGGCCCCAATTAATACAAAACACACCATACCATATATCGCTTGCATAGAAGTAGATCTTTAGTTTTAGAGGTACCTCTGAGACCAATAGGTAGAAAATGAATTCATAAGACCAGTGCAGGACACCAAAACAAAGATCACGGTGGCCTGGCAAACAGGTGTCACTGTCTGGTGGGAAGGGTGTATTAGTAAGAAGTAGGGCATCGACAATGGCACCTATAGATGCTTTTATAACTGGTGAGAACAAGGATGCATATGCTGTAAACATAAAGCTGTTTGACTGATGTATACAAAACCCTTTAATACTTTGTACTAGGCTTAAGGGTTAAGTTTATGTCTGCACCATGCCTGAAAATGACCTGCCTAGCACTACAGACTGGTTTTAGGTTTATTTGTAGAACCACAAACCTGGCCAAGCTCTTTGCCATTAAGAACTGAAACCTGTTTCCTTGTTGCAATGAAATCATTAGGGGCACAGACAGTATCCTGACAGCACGTTCACAAACCATCCAAACTGAGGAAGCCTGGCATGTTTGGAAGCATTGTTTGGGGGCTATGTGTTAACAGAGTCAGATAAGAACATTGACGCAGTCGACTCTGACAATACTGGGGACCTACAGGTACAATTTAAATGACACACAATTTTAAGAAAATTATTTCATTCACAAGGCCAAATGGGACATGTCCCCATGAGCAGGAACATGCATTTCCCTGGGGACAACCAGCCGCAGCATATTTGTGCTGCTGCTAATCGTCTCCAGGCACACCCTTGCATGTGTGCTCTGGTGTGCAGCAAACTGACCAAGTGGGGTAGCAGAGGCTGGGGCCAGCCCCTGGGCTGGCCCCAGCAGCCTTACCTGGGGTCCTGGGGGTCTCCTGGGACTGCAGCAGCAGCGATCCAGGTGATAGGAGCCTGGCTACCAGTCAGAGCATAGCTCTGGCCAGCCAGGTTCTGGTTTCAGGTGGTGCAGCTGCAGCCACCTGCACCACCCCACTTTTTTCTGGTGCAGGTGTTTTAGATACAGGGATTTCCCACCATCTAATTTTGCCACCATGCTGCAAATATGCAGCACAGTGAACAGAATCAAGAGTGGTGTGTGCATTTTGTGGCACCTCAAAAGGCAGGGGGATGCATCCATGGACACCAGAATTACATCTGCTAGTTGGAGGTTAGTGGAACTGAGAAACTTGAATTAATCCTAATTAAAAATGTACTTTACTGTATTCCCTGACATCGGGCTGTTCTGAATAGCACAAATGAGGGTAAGAAAACTTGTGCATATTTACAACTATTTATGTTCATCCAGCAATCAAATTCCAGCAGCTTTAGGAATTACAAAATCATAGGTTTGGAAGGGACACAAGATTTGCTCTTTCTAAACCATCTTAGAGAGATGCTTATCTCACCTTTTCTTGAAAACTTCCAAAAGCAAAGAGTTTAAGACTTACTGAGGCAGCTTTTTCCATTGTTCTACTGCTCTGACAGGTATTTTAGTTAGTTTGCTAGTTTAAACCAACTGCTTCATTTATTGCCCTCTGCAGAAAGGGAAAACCATCTTCTTCATGGCAGCCTTTAAGACCATTTGAAAACTGTTATATCTGCTACTTAATCTCCTTTTCCTAGCTAACACACACCTAGGGCCAGATCCTGTTCCACCTAGTAGGTGCTAGGGGTGCAAAGATTTTTTTGACCAATAGTGATGGCCGATTATTAACAAGCCATATCAGCCGATAGCGATCCAATTGCCGATATGCACCTCAGCAGCCTGGAGAAAAATATCCGGCTGGTAAGTCTGTTGGGAGGGGAAGGGACGTAGAGAGGGACAGATACAGGCTCCTGCGATGAGGGGCTGGAGCAGCTGCTGCCAAACTGGAGCTTGGGACAGAGCCATGGGGGGGGGGGGGGGGGGCTGGGCCAGGGCTGTGCACAAGGTGTGCTATGGCCACCCCAGAATTTACCATAGCCCCCTCCCCTGAAATTGCCTCCACTGGCAGCACTGCTGTCACCCACCCTGACAGCAGCCCCACCCCAAACCCCCCACCAGGAAGAGCCCAGCCCCAGCCCACAGCAGCAGCCTGCCCTTGCCCTGTGCACAGATCCCCACGGCTCCTCTGGGGATAAGCACAGCAAAAGAATGTGCCCCCCACTCCTCGCACCCCCTGGACAAGCCTCTCACGGCTCCGTCCTGTGTCCCTCCCCAGCTGGGCAGCGCCTGCCCCAGCCCCAGCCCCACTCCCTTACCGCAGGGGACTCTATCTGCCCCCGCATGCCTTTTCCCTCCCGCCACCCCTCCCCACCCCAAACAGACTTACCAGCCAGATGCTGATCTCCATGCTGCCAGACTGGCTGCGTGCATGCTGTAGCTGTGCACGTGCACGCGGCATTTATCAGCGACATTATTGGCCACATCAGCCAAAAAAAGCTGATTGCCAATAATGTCAATTTTCCTTTTATCAGTGCTGATATGACATGAGCTGATGTATCGGTGCACCTCTAGTACGTACCCAAGTATGATTTTGTTCTACTTTGCTCAAGACCATGTGGGGTGGGGAGGGGGACCCTCAAAACATGCCTGTCTTTGCAAGACACAATCAAGGCTCAGTCATAAGAAGCAGCAAGCAGAAGGAGGATACATCTACCTTTTGCATTAACTATATTTCAAGGACTCAGGCAGGATTAATAGAATCATACATAGATTCTTAAACTGATTTATTTAATAGGGAGAATAGGATCCAGAATACAGTTTCTTCAGCCTTTTCTTGTATGGTGTTGCTTTCCAACTCTGTCATTGGACCTTCTCCTGTTTCTCTACCTCCTCCTTATAATATAGTACCCAGAATTGGATAGAGCACTCCAAATGATGCCTAATTAAGCCCAGAGTGGTACTATCACATCCTGTATGAACAGAAGCATTGTTTGCAACCCAAAACTGTTTTTTTTTTCTTGTCTGAGATACTAACTGCACCATGCCCTAAGTCCCCAATTCTTTTCAGCAGCCCTATGGTGAAGCTGGTTTTCTGCCACCTGTGTGCAGATATTCGTTTTTTTCCTCCTGTTTCTGTAGCACCTTTTGTCATTGAATTTCATTGCCATTTATAACCTAGTCCTCCTATTTACCCTGAGCCTTTGTAAAATAAATCCTGCTTCCCCAGTTCTGTCATCTGTATATTTAGCATGGTATTCTCTATTCCTAAAATAATCATTTTCAGAACAGAATGTTTTTATTAACACCTAATTAAGCATTTTCCCTGTATCATAAAACGTTAATTCATTTAATCTTAATTCTGTGATTAATTTAGAACAAGTGTTGCCTAGCATAAGCCCTCGGTGTGCATGCTTTAAATGATTGAATGTTTTAAATGGCCTTATCTTCAGGATGAATTGTAGATTCTCTCATTTTGCAGATTCTCACTCTCAAGTTGTCAGCAAGTTTAGTCATGCATAGCAAAGTTACCACCCTACAATGTCAAAACCTCCACTGAACAAATGTGGCTCAGGAAGCAATGAAAGCTTCCTTATACTCTCCCATCACCAGAATGAAGGCCAGTGTTTTGGAGGGGCAATTTCCATGCACATTTTGCCTTGATGAAGTTGCCAAACATTCCAAGTATAGTTGTGTCTTTGCAGGCAGATGATACCTGCTCACTAGTAACACAGTCACTGAGGTCACTAAAGAGCCAACCATTAAAGAAGTATAGGTTGTAGCCATGTCTAAGGACATAGGCAGACAAGGTTCTTTGGGTAAATCAGTTATCTTTTATTAGACCAACTAACTAGTTGACATTTTTTTATTAACAAGCTTTCAGGTTTAAAAACATTTCATAGGGCTGTGGAAGCATCTGCAGTTAGTGTGCACTCTTTCTGGATGGAATGAATAGTAAAGTGCCCAGAGGTTGGTATGTATACAAGAAAGCCAATCAGTAAAAATATAAATTGAGGAGTCAGTAGGTGAGAGACAGGTTGGGGGGTGAGGGGATGAATGCAGCAAGTAAATAGTGGAATGCGCACACACCGGAAATCTATTAAAGACAAGAATAGCCAATTACCAGTGGGAGCACATTTCTCACAAGAAAAGCACTCTCTCCCAAATCTCTGAGTACTGATCCTCAAAGGGAATTTACAAAACACTTTTCACAGACGAGCCTATGAACTTCACTTCATCAACCTCCTGGATACAAATACCATGGACTAAACATAGACATTGGATTTATGACACACTATAGCCTGCCTGACATCCAACTCCACAGGTACCTTTCCACTATTTACCTGCAACATTCATGCAGAGAACCTTGTCAACCATTAAAGGATGCTCATAAATAATACACAAGTTAGATTTAAATTGAAGATTTGATAAGACCTTTTCACCTGCCAGTTAACTTTTTTCCTACTAAAGGAATACATTTCAGCAATGGACCATGCAAGACCGTATTCCTGCAGGGGCCTTGTACACAGACAGAGGCAGACTCTTCTGTACCGCCTGTCAATCTCTGAGGATGGGCATGACTTTCAGGGCCTCCTGGCCAATCAGAGGGGTGGTGGGGAGGGGAGCTGCCACACACGGACCACGAAAATGGTGGCAGGCACCATGCTCAGACTGTGAAAACCAAAGAGAAGCCACACCAAATTCAGTAGGTCCCTAATCACAAAACATAAGCTATAGGGCTGTGTGAAGCTTCAGTCCCTGATTTGATTCAGCAGAGATTCGACCCTCTGAATCGTTTTGGAGAGATTCAGAAAGATTTGGTGATTCAGATATAGACACAGCTTTAAATGTTTTTTCTACATTCCTCAAGGTACCAGGTGGCTCATGAATACTGCGATGGCAGGGCCGATGCAGCGTCCCACAGGAGTGCAGAGGGCTCCCCAGCATGCTTAGCAGCAGACCTGGAAGTGGACCAGAAGCACTTCTGGTCCACTTCCGGGTCTGCCAGGGAGCACGCTGAGACCCACCCCCGGCTTGGCTACTGGTGCCTCCTGGGTCTGGGGGGGCACCTGGGGACCCCCCACAGCCAATCACCAAGCTGGGGGGGTACGGGGAGGCCCCCCTGTGTGCTCGGAGGCAGACCCGGAAATGGACTGGAAGTACTTCTGATCGACTTCCAGGTTCACCACCGAGCATGCAGGGGGCCCCCCTCTGTGCTCCTGTGGGACACTCCATCCACCCCAGCATCGCAGCGTTGGCCGAATCGAATCAGGACAGTGATCCGAATCAACAGATCAGATCACTGTCCCCGATACGGGCCGAATCTGAATCCAAATTGAACACAGCCTGTTTTGCACACCCCTAATAAGGTAGTGCCAATCTAAAAATCACACGTGCTGTGTTTCCAGGTTAAATATGCTATTAAAAACTATTATTCTACTGGTCTCCCTTCATTCTAAAACATGAAGAAACATAAAACATGCTGCTTTTCAGCAGTTAGCAATACCAGCAATCATGGTAAAACAAAACAAACGGATCTTGTAAAAATATCAGTTCTATTTTAACAAACAGTAAATGGATATTGCAGATTAGAGCTAACAAAATGCAATTCACAAAGCTTTCAGTATATAAATATTAATGAATTATGTTTTCACTACTGCTGGGCAAAGTTTAATTTTGGCTTCCAACAACATTAAATATTCTCTGAGACAATGATTTTTTTTAAAACGTTTTATCTCCCCTCTTCAATAAAACTGAAGACAAGAAAAAAAATTCTGATTTAAATTTCATTTCGATTCAGACACAAAATATTTTGTTTTTTTATCTTCTACAACTCACTATCAGTCTTTGCAGACAGCTTTCAGGTTATTTTTAAAGAATGAAGTTCCAAAGCAAGATTTTTTGGTGCTATCCTGCAAAAAAAGAAATTTACTGTGTGCGCGCACGTGTGTACACACACACTGTTGTGTAGGAAAGGAAGGAGGAGGTTAGAAGGGTGAAGTATAGCAGAAGAAACAACAAATCTCTGCTATGGGATTTCTCTTCTCTATGGTTGAGGCTTTCTTCTCCAAACCCTGCAGCCAACACATTCAACATCTAAAAGAGAGAGATTTATTTTCTCTTTATCAGTAAGCAATCTGTGCCAATCTGAAAAAGTGGTTAAGATCCTAAGTCACCTATACAGCCATGAAGCATCCCATAGGCTGAATGGATTAGAAGGCTACTATGAAAGGTCAGAGGTAGACAGAAGCAACATTTAAAGCAAACATTTTAAGACTTCAGAAGCAAATATGCTTAGGATACTATTACAGATGTACAGCAGCTACTTTACCAAATGGTTGTGTTTGCTTCAATAAAACAAAAACAGTTGTACTGATGTATACACTTCTGCAGTGGCGCACCAGTTTCTCCCTGTTAGAAGAGCAAAACGATTAATGGGTCAAAACATGAAATCAATACTGTGGTTTATTTTGTTCAATTGACACAACAGTAACCTTGAACCAAATCAAAATAGTTTTGCCCACTGATGTTCCAGCTCATTATTGTTGTCACTATCAATCACTCAGTAAAACAAGTTCACTGACAGGATAAAACTCCTTGCTTTATATTTGTGCGATACAGTTTTTATTAAGAGTAACAATATGAATAATAGAAAAAAAGGAAATTAAAGGGCTGAGTTCTCTTCTTGCATCAGAATGTTTCCACTGAATGAAATTACATTGATTTTCAAACAAACGTGTGCAGGGCACACAGGGAAAGAACAGGCTATACTTGAGTGCAGTCTTGCTAGAAGCTCATTTTGCTGTAAAGAACTAAAGCACAAATAACTTCAGCTTTACATAAATACTGACTAGAGTTCAGCTAGAACAAAAATAATTAGAAATTATTTCAATGGCATCTATTCATTTATTAAGTCACTATATTTTAAAACAGCTACAGCTAACAAAACCTCAGCAGCTTAGAGCAGATACTTCCAGCATGACAGAACTCTTCCATATAACAGCTATATTAAATGAAAGGCCAACAGAAAAATTCTAGTTTTAGAGTCTGCATACAATGGACTGGCTTTTTAAATGCAAACAGTTAATAGTGTGGGCTCAAATCAATTACATATCCAAATGTAACTTTCATTTTTACCTTCCTTCTTTAAAAAAAGTAAGGGAAACTGATACAAGTTATTTTTTCTTACTGCAGATTAAAACTACACTGGTAGATGTGAACGTGCTTTTGAAACTTCATGTCTCCCTCAAAATTTTGGCAGATGAGGATGAAAATAAAGATAGCATTATTCTTGATGGAATTATGGCAATTGAGACTAATATAGACAATTTCAAGACCTAAATCTATTTTAAATTAACATCCGTTTCTAAAAGTAGATACAGAAATTAATTGGCCAGAATCACCCCACCTGCCAAACTTGTTAATGAATTATTTCTGTTTCCCATATATATGAAATGTTTTTGTTATAGAGCTACTTCAAATGAATTATGTTATGCAATTTATCAAAGTAATTTTGCGAACTCAGCTGGTGCTTTCTTTCCCTGAAATAATCTTGAAAGCCAAGAGAAAATTACTGTGTGTATATAAAAAGGAAAAAAATATTAATCTAACATTGGTCAAAACTACTAGATCATTTATTTAAGGTTAGGGTGCATTCAATTTCCAAATATCCACAACAACCTTAAATACCATGGGACTCAGTATGAGCAGCTTATACAGACATGAAGGAGATCACTGGTTGGCCTAGTGCAGGGGTGTCAAAGATCTGGCCCACGGAACCCCATCATTTGGTCCCCAGTGCTGCCCTGGTTCTCTGAGATGACTGGCTCTGCATTCAGGACACTGCATGGAGTGCAATCCCAGTTTGGCTAGAGCAGGTGCTGCATGTACTGGATACATCCAGCATGTAAGGGCCATGGGACCAATCCAGCTCATGCAGCCCATGGGGCCAAATGAGTTTGACACTTCTGTCCTAGTGAAACAGAGGACATGGACAGTGCATCAGATCCCAAGCTGGCCATTATATTAATATCTGCTAGGGGCCTGAGCTTCTGTAGCTCAGTGGAGAATCTGCTTATTGTTCATCCCTTTCTAAGAGTTATACATAAGAAAGTCTCAGTAATACTTTTAGCTTGTAATGAAGAGAGAATAGTAAATGCTTTGAGAGAAGAAAGAAAATAGAAGAAAATAGAAGAGGCTCAACATTACAGACCAAAACTGAATCGAAGTAAAGGAAATCAGTCCTCTTAAAGTACTGGTTATGAAGATGAAAGCAGCTTCTCAGTGCTCTGATCAGCATGTTTGTTGTTGTTTAAGTAATGCAGGTGGTTTCAACCTGTGTTTTTTTAAGTAAATTTACAGATATACCAGTGGGTATTGCAAATGTTAAATAAAGGATTCTTTGTGGTTACATTTAGACAGCTTGGCTGACCATTCCTAGGGATTGTGCACTAAATTTTTTACAATAGCATAACTAGGGTAGAGAGACTGGGGCACCTGCCCTGGACACTGACTTGGGGGAAGAAGGTGTGTGGAAAAATGTCAGCTGTCACTGCAGCCAAGCAGTGACACTGGTGGCATGACAGCAACTGGAAGCTGCTGTTTCCCCCATGTGTCTTGCTGGTCCAGGCACCCAGCTGTTTCACTATGCCTCTGCAATTTAATACAATTTAAGAATATTCAGAACCCGGGAGGGAACACTACTGACTTGACTTCTAAAATCCTCATGCTCAATTATCCACTTTTTTGGTACATATCTTTAAAATCAAGAGACATTTTTGCATTACTATTTAATAATCCTAAAAATGATTTTTAAAGATTAAGCTTTCCTTCCAGATGTGTTTTGTGGGTTGCTTCTGCAATACCTGCATTTTTCTTGAAGGACTGCATATTAACTTCTGTTCTGAATCAATTTGCCATGAAACACTAAACAAATGCCACTACCATTCCTTAGACAAGCCAAATATAATATAGACCTTATATCAAAATCTTTCTTAACCATGCAGTTTGTCCAATAAAACAGTGCTTTTCAACCGGTGGCCTGCAGGTCACATGCAGCTCATGAGGGATTAAATTGCAGCCCTCGAGCTCCCATCCTACAGCCACTTCCTCATTGCTCTAGATGCAAAAGTAGTTGGAGGCTCTGGGCTTTCCCTCCCTCTGGCTTTTGGTGTCTGCCCCCTTCCCTCAAGAGGCAGAGAGAGTGTAATGCAGCGTGGCCTGGGGAGCTGATGAGCTTGGAGCAAGCTCACAGTTCAGCAACAATGCTGGAGGAGCAGGAGTTAGGCACACTGTACAGCAGTGAGGGGTAGGGGGCAAGAATGCATAGCACAGCAGTGTGGGGGGAGAGGGGAGAGCAGGGGAGCTGAGCCGAATCAATACGGCATGTGGTGGGAGGCATCCATATAGTATGCAGCCCAGATGGCCTGTGGCTCACTTTGGTGAGGCCCACGGGTGAGCATTCCCTGCTAGTATAGCCTCTGGGGCATTCAGCCCCCAAAAGCTTACAAGTTGGACAGCCCTACAATAAAGATATTGCATATAAAAATCCTTGCATATTTCCTGGACCTTCACAGCTATAGTATCACTCCAACATTACCAAAACTTTAGTAAACTCCCATGTTCTGATTAACGGAATAGAAAGAATAGAACATATCAAGTGTCCTGAGAAAAAAAATCATACAATCTCCCATTTAAAATTCAGGTCTGTCCTGGTAAAGCAGGGATATACAAACACAGATCTCAGGTGTTAAAAAAATGCATTTGGAATTAAGATACAATAGCTATAATAAGCCTTAAGCCTCATTAGTACATTTATACTGAGCATCTTACTTTTTGGCAAAACTCAGCATGGTAGCGTGATTTCATTTCTATAACCATAATAGCTTAGCATTCCATATCTTATGTCTTTCTATTAAATTAAGAATACCATGATGTGAAATTCCTATTCAAGTATTATTTACAATACACTCATATTGCTCTGCTGCCAGCAACTAGCAATGACTACATACTGCTTTAAGTTATTTCCGGGACAATAACTATTGGAATCGTGCATGAAGGTGGGTAAGTGGAATCCTGAGGACAAACATATCATTGCCATCAGTCCATCCAATGTGGATTTATATATAAAGTGGTTCTTAAAATTAATGCAGTCATTTATGCTTTCACTCAAACTCTGTCCAGCCAGCCCAGAGCTTATTCTACAGCCTTTATTTTATGATGTTACATACTAGTTAGGAGCAGTTGCTGTTTATGTAACAGTAGGTATTAATGCCAGCCCTATGATTTTATTACTGTCTACTGAAGCCTCATTAATTTTCAGACAATAAGAAGGGTTATGTCATGCCATTACTTAAAGAGGAGACTACCAAAAATGAGTCCCTGCTGCTGAGGAGTGTTAAATACTCCAGTGATGGAAAACTTACGAAGCAAGCCTGAAATATGAAAACTGTGACCAAGCTTCCCTTCCGTTAAGGACCAAATTTCAAGGACAAAGACTCAAGTTCCACATTCAAAGAGAGCATAAATATGTTCCTACATCCTTGTGTACTGCAATTATACATACCAATTAAGTATCTGTACATGCAAATGATAAATTAGCCAACTGCCCATTTATTCAAGTGCATTTAACTAAATAATTTCCGATTGTAAAGATACAACCATGAACCTCAGGCTTCCAGTTCTGTAAGTGTATAACTAGCCTTCCATCTAGAAACACAATAAAGTAAATCCTAAACTCACATGCAGAATAAGTATAAAATATCACAAATGGGGACATATTAATACCAGCTAATTTTACAGGTTCTGTGGCAAAACAGTTCCACAATGCCTTTAAGATGACAGATCGAAATACAGACGTCACATACACATACTGAGTTCTTCTCAGAGCCCAAGATTTGAAACTGATCTTAGGTGACTTTCCACTGTTGTAGCCATGACAATTCAGAGCTTTGAAGAGACAGCTTCAAGACCATCTATTTAAAAATGCCATTGAGGATAAAAAAAAAAAAAAATGCTGTAAGGATTTTTTTCTCTCTTGTTATTTTTAAATTCAGTTTGGCAGAGAAAATATTTAGATAAACAGAACTTGTTAAACCCTATGCAACACTTTTCTACTAGATAAAGGTTCAAGTTTTCTTCCTATAAACTTTTTTTTTCTATTTTTTAGGGAGACTACAATTTTACCAGATGGCTACTGCCTGTATGTGGTAAAAGCAGGTCTTGTATGCCCATAATTCTTTACAAGCAGGCTCTTCCAAAGACTTATACATGCAGGATAACCCAATAACCTTAATCCTGAGACTTCCTGTTCAATCTAATGAGCTGTGGGTACTAAAGTGGTTTAGGCTGATCAAAACTTCCTCTGTCAACACCCGAGTTTGAAGGCATGATTATAGTGGTATTTCATATGGTCTGAACCAGTCTGGTTCTGGGAAGAAGAAAAGAGCATGTTACATAGGACCTTTGATCTGGTTATCCTGTTCAGGTTTCCAATTTTGGAATTAAGATCATCTTACCTTGTTCTAAAACCTCACATTGGAAGAGAAAGGGAGCATTTTGGCACATTTAGAGAAAGAATCCAAAGAATCCAACTTCAAATCACAGCCTGTGACATATACATATAGTGCTTGATGCTGGTACTCTACAGATCACCAAATTGCGTCAGAAAGAGCAAAACAGCAGCTCCCAAGCATCACTTTAACATATACTCTAACCTGTTCTTTCTTAAATGTAAGCTTACAAAAATAGTCTTTAAAAAAAAAATCAGGCTTATTTCTGATGAGTCCAAAATACTCAGTCCTTACTATATTTTGACTATCAGACATTTCACTCACAAGTACAGAGGTGGTTAATCATGTTAAGTCTGAAGACAAGCAGAAGATAGAGCAGGGTGCCACCTAGGAGACTAAATAACTGGTTCAGAAGCATGAACTTTCATAGGCAACAACCTGCTTTGTCAGATCCTAGGAATGGAGTTTCAATTCATGATCTGCAAATAGATTGTCTTTTCCCCATCCTGGTTATATTCTCTGTGTTCTGTTGTCTGCTTTGGTTGTTTTGGGATTTTTTTGGGGGGGTGGGGGTGAGGGGGGATTCTCTCTCTTTTTTTTTTGGTAGAGGATACCACAAGAATGTCCTGATGTCCTGATCCATGATGAAGGCTGCTAGGTGCTACACCAATATAGATTATAATTATTAATCATAGACTGGCTTCAATTACTCGTTACATACTTTGCTCTTACAACTGATTTAATTAATTTTACTGAACAAAACCTGTACTTTAAGGATTATCATATGCTGGAAGTATATTACAATAAAAACCAAAGCAAAATAGATAAATGAAGCAAATGTTTATTCATTTTTCCATCTAAAGTCCAAAGGCAAACTGCTTTAAAAAATATAACATATGAAAAAAATTAAAGGAAAAAAATTAAATCTGAAGAAAAACATGCCACATTCAAAAGCTTGGCTAAAGCTATCCCAACAACGCAGCTGGTCTAAGATATCACCCATAAAAATCTTTGCCACTTGTATATTTCCTGGCCCATCACAACTACATGATTCCGATACTATAAAAAAAAAAATCTTTATTTTTTTGGAAAAGTATAAAAGCAGATATCTTGATGGTGTAACAGCATCTGTGAAGAACATCTATTTTCATTTGCAACTCTGCATAATAGTTGACAATTAGCAGAAGTTTTCCCAAATAGGACTGTGTAAATGACCTTGTCCTATTTAATTATTGAATTTCTTTCTCCCTGAGGCTCCTGTCTTGTCAATATATTATCAGCACACAGAAATTGATAGAAAGAACATTAAGGGTACCACACATTACAGATCACAGCTGTGCAAATAATTTTGTAAAATATTGTTTCAGCTTTCATTACAACCAAACACGCACACTAATGCAAAATGTGGCTTTTCAACCTTCTATCTAGATTGACAAGAAATTTTAGACTTGATTTTAGACCACCTGTTTCAAGTAGTTTCAGAAATACACAGTAATATTTATGCTGTGGCAAATGGCATTCCTCAGCTGAGCTGAATGTTTGTATAAAGAAAAATCCCTAGCTGAAGCTATCCCCCCTCCCCATACACACCATTGCCTGGTGTTAATAGGCAACATAGTCTGACGTGTACTTCAGTAAGTTTGCATTTGGTTGTTACTTTCGAATCGTGTCATATTTAATTTGAGGTGGAACCGTAAACACATGACCCTGGACAAAAACCATCAACATCTGTGAAAGCTCTAGCCAAAGAGCGCACCCCTCCGCCCCACGCTTCCAATTTCTAGTGAAGTAATTTAAAAAGTGTAGTCTCCCCTCTACCGGCCTCAGCTAACTCCGCTGCGAGAGGCAAGACTGAGGGCTGAATGTAGCTGGACCAGCCCCAACTCGATCATCCAAGCCAGGCCAAGGGGCTTAAACACCTTCAGGGATGGAGACTCCACAACTCCTCTGGGTCACTTATTCTGGTGCTTTACTACCCTCCTAGTCGGAAAGTTTTTCCTGATCCCTAACCTAAACTTCCCTGGCTGCAACTTGAGACCACCGCCCCGGGTCCTGTCATCTGCCACCAGACCGGCTGGTTACCCCGCGCCTTTGTAACGCCCCGCAGGTAGCTGAAGGCTGCTATCAGACCCCCTCCGTCTTCTCCTCAGGCACAGCCAGCCCAGGTCCTTCGGCCCCTCCGCACCCCGGGCCCGGCGGCC
>NW_005841943.1:773820-775244 GCF_000455745.1 Alligator sinensis
GCCAGCCAGCCCCGGCTGACAGCGCCACTCTGTGCGCCCGGCTCCACGTGCGGCCTCAGCCCAGCCGCCCAATCAGCGCTCGGGGCGGGGGGCCTGGCCACGCCCACCGCAGGCCACGCCTCCAGAGCGCGTGCAGGCGGGCACAGCCCAGCCCGGCGCTCCTCGGGCAGGAGGGGCAGCGGGACCTGGTGCCGCGGGTGGCGAGCCCCGCTGTGTTGTCCAGGGGCAGCTGCAGAGGTAAGTCCCCGGAACAGCAATGGTCTGCGGGAGAGGAGAGGAGCTGCCCCAGCAAGGGGCGCATTGGTGCAGAAGCAGGGAAGGTCCAGAGAAGGGCGGCAAGGTCGAGCAGGGGTGCGGCGGGCAGAGGGATGCAGGGAGAAACCTCTTTGCAGTTGTAGAAAAGAGGCTCGAGGGCGCACACGGGGAGAACTTACAAAATCCTAAAGGGAAAAAAGAAAGGCAGGAGGGATTTATTTACTGTCCCTCGAGACAAGAACGAGGGGCCAGGCAAGGAGAGCAGCAGGTAATGCCTTCCACAAGAGGATTTTTGGTTGTAGCTGTGTTGGACTAAGGCCCCTCCTAGTAAGAAAGTTTTCCCTGATCTCTAACCTAAACTTCCCTTGCTGCAGCTTGAGACCACGGCTCCTTGTTCTGTCATCTGCTACCACTAAGAACAGTCCAGCTCCATCCTTTGCAGCCTTGAGCTACCTGCAGGGGGTTGCTATTAGATCCCTCCTCAGCCTTCTCTTCAGCCTACACGAGCCCAGGTCCCTCGGCCTCTCCGCAGGACATCTGCTCTGCACCTCTCACCACTTTCCGCACTCTTGGCTGGACAGTGATGCCTGCACTGGGCCAATGGTGCAGATGGAAGGGCACAGGCAAGCCACACGGCCCTGTGGGAGAAGCCAGCAGGGCAGAGTGGAGCTCAAGAAGCAGCAGAGCAAAGGCTGACAGGCCCTTCCCACCCCATCTGTACCAGCTTCTTTCATGCCTAGGAAATGACCTGCTTGGTGGCACGGAAGCGGAAAGGGATCTTGGAGTCCTAGTGGACTCCAAGATGAACATGAGTCATCAGTGTGATGAAGCCATCAGAAAAGCTAATGGCACTTTAACGTGCATCAGCAGATGCATGACGAATAGATCCAAGGAGGTGATACTTCCCCTCTCTCGGGTGCTGGTCAGACCGCAGTTGGAGTACTGCGTGCAATTCTGGGCGCCGCACTTCAGGAGAGATGTGGATAACCTGGAGAGGGTCCAGAGAAGGGCCACTCGTATGGTTAAGGGCTTGCAGGCCAAGCCCTACGAGGAGAGACTAGAGAACCTGAACCTTTTGAGCCTCTGCAAGAGAAGGTTGAGAGGCGACCTTGTGGCTGCCTATAAGTTCATCACGGGGGCACAGAACGGGATTGGTGAGGTTTTATTTC
>NW_005841943.1:775457-792547 GCF_000455745.1 Alligator sinensis
GGGGGTCGGACTCGATGATCTATTGAGGTCCCTTCCGACCCTAACATCTATGAATCTATTCCTTGGAGATATCAGAACAGCAGAGACTCCCTATGCCTGAAGAAGGATGCTTGTTCCCAAAAGCTTGCTAAGAACTTTTTTCCAACTACTCAGGTGGTGTAATACAAGTTATCACATCTGCCCAAAGAAGCTTGCCTTCAACAAACGGAAGTTTATTCACACAGCCTGTCATTTAGGTGTGGAACTTGTTGAGGAAGCTGCTCCAGATGTTGAGGAAGCTGACAGTTAAGCCAGATTCAAACCGATCAGATGAATTCTTGGAGGAAAGCGGCATAAGTACCTATTAAGCCTGGGAGTTAGGAGTATGACCTTTAAATCAGAACTTCCTACACCTTAAATGCAGGAAGCTGCAAACGAGAGGAACAGTGGGGAAAAACATCCCTAGTCATACCCAGTTCCCTCACCCTTTCAACATCTGTTCTCTGCCACAGGACTGAGCTACGTGGACCTGTGGTCTGAAACGGCAAATGGCAATTCTTACGTTCTTATGTAATCAAATATTGACTAGAGTGTTGACTACTATATGGATTTATAATACAGTAAGCAAATAATGTTAAATAAAATACTTACATAACTCTTGCTGCAGGAAGTAGCCAGTGTTGTCTGTGGTCTTTTGGAAAGCAAGTAATATTTGGGGAAAAATTAGTATAATTCTTTAACTTTTAAACTTATATCACTTCATTGTTCTGTAAGAGAGAGAATCGAAATCCATAGCAAGCCAGCTTTAGTTTAGCTAATTAGTATTTTAATATCTTAGTCAAAACAATTACCAGTACTGTAAGAGGATATTTAGGTCCCTGGCACACGTTCAGGCGCTATGAGATGTAATCATGCCTCCTGTCATGCCACACATACATGGCAGCAAGCACAAATCTGGAATCAGGAATCAATTCCCAGTTGTGCCCTTTCTACTTGCCAGCAAAGGGAAGCCCAGGACCATGATTCTGGGCTTCCTCTGCATCAGTGAGTCTACAGTGGCCCACAACCCAGCACTGTCCTGGAGCCAGGCTGGACAATCAGCTATTTAATGTAAAGAGCCACACAAATCAGCCATAAAAAATGTTCTTTATGTGCAACATTTTTAGGCTGAATTGCCATTTTATGGTGCCTTAAATTGGGTGCACGTATAGCACCCTGGCCATTTATGTCATGATTAACACAGTAAATGTAATGTGTAGATGGGTCTCTAAAGTCCCCTCTACAAATTTCATTCGGAATTTTGCATTATGGATCCAACCCTGACCTGACGTCCTTGAGAACCATACATCTTTAAAATACACTGGCCCAAACACCTCTAGTATTTAAAATGTAATCCCCCAAGGTACTTTGTATTTCTCCCACAGGAACAGACAAAAGTTTGATAGTTTTCACTTTTTGCTTTAGGAAAAAGTGCTTTCCATGGAGCTAACTCTAATGTGTCCTTGACTTTATATGAAAATCTCTAACCTAAAGAAAAGTTTGGTGAACTGGAGAAGTATTATTGAGTACAGGAGCTACGTTCAGTGGGGTCTTTTTAGATCACAATGTGCGCTCAAATCACTGTTCTTTACTGGATGGAATGAGCATGTGGCTGAAGCCTATAGAATCTAAATATAGGTGCTGAGCAGGGAAGAGTCCAAATGTAGGGGCTGTATACCGCCAATGATAACAGATGGAAAAAAAATCAATGTGTAGTTATCACCGTTTAAAATAGTGAACAGCTTCATCTTGCTTCCTGAGAAGGAAGCAAGACTGGGATACTGCTGTTGGGCTTGGGAAAGCAAATACTGCTTGGCTCAATCATGTTTGAAACATGAATCATTGCACTGATTAAATGTCATCATCCATAGAGTTTTAAACTGAAGATGCAATGCCAATCACCTCCTACTATTAAAAGATTACTAAATTTCTCATCATTGTAACACTGTCATGGCAGGGTTTTTCAAAGTTGATAGTGACTAGCCACAAAAAAAATCTCTTGTCAGACACTGGATGTAAATAGTAAGTTAGTTACACATTTTTGACAAACCACTGACAAACAGCTGGCCAAACTGTGTTAATTCTTTCCAGTAACACATCCTCCCTCTTGATTTTCAAATGTTTGTTAGTTTAACTAACAATATTAAGTTAGGCAGCTGTTTGCTGCCAGCTTTGTTATCACTGTACCAATGTCTAGAGTAGACGTCAAACTTTGCTCAGAAGAACAAGCAATTGTCAGATTATTCAAACAAGTGGAAGTAGTAACCAATTCTTAAGATCTAATGAGGAATGAGACAGCAGCAAAATTTTAAAGATACAAAAAAGTGGAAGAACCATGAAATATTTCTAAATCTTTTTTACTTTGACTTCTAGTAATATGAAGGAATGATGACACTATTTTTCTACACATTCTCAGGCCCTACTAAGGTATAAAAATTAAATAAAGCTAAAGAATTTAGCGAGGATTTAAATGTGAACTGCAGAAAACTAACAGCCAAGATTCTTGGGTTTTATCTCTTGCTGAGCTCTTTAGCAAGCCTCAGGAAACTTATTTGTACTAGTACCATCAGTAAAATCAAAATACCAATTATATCCTATATCATAAGAGCACTGGAAGGCTCACAAACACAGCAAAAGAGAAAACATTAAACACAGATAATGTCTATATCTACAATGACACCGTTCAGAACACAATAAAAATTTATTTAAAATAAACTGGAATTTCACTGGCAGTTACAAACTTTAAAAAAAATCCAAACCCAAAGCCAGATTCACAACCAAGGAGACAGCATACACTTCAAAATCACATTAATTTTCTGAACAAAAGTACTTACCTTTTCTACAGACTTTTGAATTTGAGGTTAAAGACTCTGGAACAAAAGGACACTCCAAAATCATCCCACTGAATAGCCCAGCATCTTGAGACCAATGGTACAATCAGGACTGCTGGACAGGCCAGCTGTATAGTTCAGTGGCATTCTCTAGGTTTAATGATCCTTTTTAAAATATGCCTTTAGATTCAGACAGAAAAACTTACTTTTTTTCTAACTAGTATAGTAATACTAAAGTTTTTGCCATCTTGCTATGTAAGTTACTTGCAGTCATGTAGTAAATGAAGTATACTTCAGATCAGTGGTTCTCAAGCATTTTAGAGTCAAGGCACTCCTGAGAAAATACCAGCTCTTAGTTTTCACTCATTTTTTGACTATGGAAAAATAAGCAGTTCTTCTGTTGCAAAGAACACAGAAGAACACAACAGGTCAGAATGTGTTTAACACTATGGATTCCTAATTGAAATCTCTGGGTTTATGTTGTGAATCATATTTGCATGCTAAGGCCATGTCCAGACAAGCACAGCTGCATTGATCTTGCCTAACACGATGGTCAGATGAATCAGATGCGATCCAAAGTCCTGACTGAAGATGGCAATGTCATCGACGTAAGCCATGGCAAACTGCTCGCATCCTTGTAACAGGTTATTAATCGGTCTTTGAAAAGATGCGGGAGAGTTGCACATACCGAAAGGTAAAACTGTAAACTCATATAGTCCCACAGGTGTGGTAAAGGCAGACTTGGCTATGGTGTCCAGATCCAGTGCCATTTGCCAGAATCCTTTGGATAGATCGAGAGTAGAGAGAACCTTGGCTGGGCTCAGGCGATCAAGTAAAGTGTCCATCCTGGGCATAGGGTAAGCGTCAGGGGTGGAAATCACATTCAGCTTCCGGTAGTCCACACAGAACCGGATAGGCCTATCCTGCTTCTGGACGAGTACCACCTGGCTGGCCAAGAGACTCATTGAAGGCCGGATTACCCCTAATCCTTTCATCTCTGCGATCTCTCATTATTTTTTGCCTCACTTTCTCATTAACTGGGTAAGGTCTGGATTGGATAGGGCGATGGCTGCCCGTGTCTATAGAATGTACTGCCAGGTTCGTTTTACCTGGTTTGTTGGAGAATACTGTCTTGAAGTCTTTGAGTGCTGTGAGCAGCTTGTCCTTGTCCTGGGAGGGCAGAGGATCTGGCAGGTGGAGTTCTTCTATTCCTGCCTCTCCATCCCAGTCACCATACAAGACTGGCTCCTCTGGATCCTCAGGTGATCCTACTGAGGAAATCCAGAATACCACATCACTTCTGTTAACGTATGGTTTAAGCATGTTCACATGAACTATCTTAGGCTTTTTCCCACTCCTGGCCATTACGTAGGTCACATCGTCCAGCTTGTCCAGGATGACATGAGGACCTTCCCAAGCTGCTTGCAGCTTGTCTCTCTTCAGTGGCAGGAAAACCATGACCTTATCACCTCGTTCAAAGGTACGTAAGCAAGCCTTTTCATCATACCAGGCACTTTGCTTCTCCTGGGCCTGGGCCAGGGAGTCTCGCGCCAACTTCATCCTGCCAGTTAGCTTCTGACAAAAGCTGAGCACGTATTCTACCACAGAGGTCTTAGTGGAAGAGATTTTCCCTTCCCACTCTTCTCTCACCAAATTGAAAGGACCCCTAACTCACCTCCCGAACATCAACTCAAAGGGTGAGAACCCAGTGGACTCCTGGGGCACCTCCCAGTAGGCAAAGAGCAAATGTGAAAGTTTCTCCTCCCAGGCATTGGGGCTAGAGTCCACGTAGGCCTTTAGCATACCTTTCAAGGTCCCATTGAACCTTTCTACGAGCCCATCTGTCTGAGGGTGGTAGGCTGTGGTCTCGAGGTGTTTCACCCCACAGCACTCCCACAGGCACTTCATCACCTCTGCCAGGAAGTTCCCACCCCTGTCAGTCAGGATCTCAGAGGGAAAACCCAGCTGAAAGCAGATCTTGGTTAGGGCGTCAGCAACTACAGGTGCCTTGGTGGAGGTCAAGGCAATTGCCTCCGGGTACTGAGTTGCGAAATCCACTAGAGTCAGGATGCATTTCTTCCCTCTATGAGTCTTATGCCTCAGAGGGCCCACAATGTCTATCCCCACTCTTTGGAAAGATTGATCAATGATAGGGAGGGGCTGTAGGGGAGCCTCTCTCTTGTCCCCACTTCTGCCCATCCGCCGGCATGTCTCGCAAGATCTGAAGTAGTCTGTCACATTCTGGGCAATTCTGGGCCAATAAAAGTTTGCCTGCAGCCGCTGGTGTGGCCATTCCCTGCCCATGTGACCAGCACACAGTAAATTGTGAGCCATGGGAAGTAATTGTTGTCTGAACTTATGAGGTACTATGAGCTGGCGATGGGGTTCCCAGGTCTCGGCATGGTTCTTTGGTACCAACAACCAATAGAGAAGTCCCTTATCCCAGACCACCTGTTCCCTCTTATCTGGGGTGAACTCTGTCTCTTGCTCCTGAGCCACCCACCTGCCAGAGTTCCTCCAAGCTGGAGTTCTCTAGAACCTCCTGCTCGAACTCCTCTTGCCTGGCTAAGCAATCAGCAGACAGTTCTGGTGCTCCTGTGAGGAGTGCACCTGCACCCTCAGGGATGTCCTTTAGCTTCTCCCCAAAAGTCTGTTTCCTCTGCCACTGACTGACCAGACCCTCGAGGTCACTGGTTTCCTCAATGACCAGGGGCTGGTTGCAGTCAGAGGGAGTCTGAGTCTCTCCTTCCTCCCCCTCTGTCTCAACAGTCAATTGGCTGACCAGGCCCTGGGAAGTTTCCACTCCTCCCGCCTTAGCCTTTTTGCTCTGTTGACAAGTCACCACATTAACACGGTAGAGCTCTAGCTCTAGGAGGTGGCCCTCCTCCCTGTACAGGTATTCTAGCTCCATAATATCACGTCCCACCAGGATGGGAACAAGAGCCCCTTCCAGCACACCCAGTTCTATGCATATCACGCAGCCTCTCCACTCGATGCGGGGATGGGTTACCAGTACCTCGAATGGCTGGGACCCCATCCCTTGAATGGTAAGGGTCCTGCCCGGGACTACATTCGCAGGTGAAACAAGGTTCGCACTGATTAATGACACACTAGACCCTGTGTCCAGTTCCCTGACAAGGGTTCTTGCGTTTACCGTTATCATAGTCCGGTGGAAGGCCATCACCTCCTTTGGGTTTGTGATCCTGTAGCAACAGGCACGCCCCTCAGAGTGGCTCAGGTCTTTCCCCTCACTGCTTATAGCTATTGCATGTCTGACTGGCTTGGGTTTGTTGCTTAGCTTTGGGCAGTTGGGCCTGATGCTTTGGGCAGTTGGCCCTGCCGTTATAGCACCCCCTCTTTTCCGAACTGGGTGTTTTGTCCGAATCTGGGGCTGCTTTGTGCTCAGCAGAAGGTGGCTCTCTTTTCCCTTTTGGGCCTGGCCCTCCCTTCCCCCCTCTTTGGAACCCTTTCTGTTCCTTCCCAAAGTAGGGAGGCTTCTTGTCTCGCCCCTCACAATTTAGCAACAGTTGGTCTGCAATTTTAGCAGCCTCTTGGATGGTTTTGGGGGCTGTCTTTGACTAGGGTTTTAATCTCCCTGGACAGCAGTGATAAAACTGGTCTAGCACTGTGAGGTTTAGCGCCTTCTCTCTATTGTAAGCCTTGGCTCCATCTACCCATTTAAGGAGCGAGTCCCACACCTGGGCCACAAAATCGACCATCATCTTCCCAGGTTGTGGGATGGTATTCCAGAATTTCTTCCGGAAATAATCCGGTCCTAACTCAAACTTTGAACACGCAGCATTTTTAAAGGCATCATAGTTATCTGCTGATTCCGAGGGCAGGCTGTTCAGGACCACAGACATGTCGCCCTCAACCAGAGCAGCCATGTGTTTCATGAACTCTTCCTTTCTCAACTTCCATCAGCGCACTTGGTTTTCCAAGATGTTTAGGAACACTACTGGATCATCCTCATCTTTGTAGTGAGAGAAGATAGCGGGTGTTCAGTCTGGGGGATGCATCTAGTGTGGGCTGGGCGTCCGCAGTTTCGGCATTTGTCTTCATCCAGAATACTGTGAACTCATGCTCGCTTTGGAGCTGGGCCTCTCTAGCTTTGTGGTTGCACTGGGCTTCTCTGACCTCCAGCTCCTCACGCTGGTGCTGGGCCTCGAGCTCCATCCTTTTCAACTCTAGCTCATGCATGAACTTGCGGTCTCGCTCAGCTTCTAGCTGCAGCTGGAATTTCCGGAAGTCCTGCTCAGAGGGTGGCCTCTCAGTGCCCCCCATGGGTTCTGTATGGACAGCTGGAGGGGATCTTGCAGCCTGGTCATTATCATACAGGATCTCTTCTCTCTTTTGCTCCTTCCTCACTGGAAGGCCTCTCTCCTTTATCAGCTCTGTCAAGTTGGCCACTGTCAGGTGGTCATACTCGTTAGCCAGCCTAGCTATCTACACTGTCCAGTTGACCCGATGCCGAATTAGAAATTGTTTGCTCAAGGGTTTTCAGTGACTCTACTCCCTTCCCCAGATTATGCCTTCAGTACAGCAGGCTGTCAGATCCCATCACTACCACCACATGTGGCGGGCCAGTAAGAGGCGCTCCTGCATTGAGCCACCCACCTCACTGCGCCCGACCACCTTCCAGACTCCGAATGCCTCCCTGGGGGCGCCTCAAGTCTGATCGACCCCCTTCCT
This sequence comes from Alligator sinensis, assembly GCF_000455745.1. Classification (NCBI taxonomy): domain Eukaryota; kingdom Metazoa; phylum Chordata; order Crocodylia; family Alligatoridae; genus Alligator; species Alligator sinensis. The sequence continues at coordinate 782,999 of NW_005841943.1, forward strand.
GGAGCACACCCGCTAGCCTGGGGTAACACTGCCCCCTCCTTCTGGGCAGGGATGGGCTTGATTCTGGCTCTGTATACCCTGGGAAACACAGGCCTAGTAGCCCTTGAGGGTACTTGATTCACTTCAAGAACTTGGGATGCTTCTCTCAGTCGGAAGCACAAGTAGTGGTCTCCCTTAGTCAGCTGAACCAAGGGGATCCCAAGGCATAATCTAGACCCACTCCCAATAAGTCTCCCATGCTAGGTACAAAGGAGAACTTTATTGGTTACAAGGGGTAGGGTTGGAATAGGGTACAGGGTAGAGCAATATCAGACAAATCCCATAAAGCAAACTGAGTGGCTGGGGTAGCCTTTGATCACGCATCTGAGTTACTGCAAGCTATATATCAAGCTAGATCTCAGGTAGCTTACTCACAGGTATCATCCAGAGGCAGGTGGAGATTCTCTCTGGAGGCAGGCAGTTCCTTGATCATGAGTTTTGAGAGAGAGAGAGAGAGAGGGAGAGAGAGCAAGTTTCAGATGGTCCAGCTCTTCTCTCTCTGAGTCTTCCTCATGGCTGCTGCCCCTTCCTCCTGGACAGTCCTTAACTTATATAGTCCCTGTGACCTCATTTACCTGGTCCAATGGAGGCCAGCACCTGTTGGCTGTCAGCCAACCAATTTCAAATGCATCACTAGTTGCTGGGCAGACTGGCAGTTCCTAGCTCCCCAGGTAGCCCAAGCCCCTCACCCAGGTATGTGATGCCAGTCACGTAGGCAGAGGGAGCAGGTTTCCCCCCTCCCTCAGGAATGTATCCAGCTCAGGTTACCTAAAGAAATAGGGTAAGGCGTGTACCCTCTGTAGGGCCCATCTTAACCATACTGTCACAGAGCAGAGTTTTTGGGGAGAAACAGAGGTAAAGTTTGTCTCAGATAATCTATATTCATTGGCTTTAACTTTTTTTTTTTGCACCTATGAAAATTCTACCAGAGGAGAAGAAACTACTAAATACATATATTGAGAGAAATCAGTCACAGAAGACAGTCAAAACAAATAGTAGTGAATAGAACAAATAGTTCCTTTTAGATTTCCTGTTAAATACCTGTGCATGAGGAGGTATGTTCATTATGCCTTATCTACTACCACTAAATGTCAACAAGAATTAAAGCATCAACAGTAAGCTGTTTAATTTCTCAAAGTACAAAGTTGAAAACTTTTCATAATGCACCTCCTTCCCATTAGTTAATTAGAAAACCTTTATACAATTTTGTCAAAGGCAGAATTACTCATGTATTATTTTGTATCGAAATCTAAAAATGTCACTAGTTCCTGTAACATATCTGAACTAAGGTACTAGACAATGTTAAAGCTTTACACATATTTGTTCCCCTATTTGGCATATTTAAACAACTTTTAAAGATCATGACAACATAATGGTGATAAATTATTCTGGTCTCACTATTAATGTAGAAAATGTTACACACACACACACACACACACACACACACACACACACACACACACACACACACACACACACACACCCTTCCCTTTACAACTTCAGTTTCTTTTCTAAATTTCAATTTTAAGAGGAGAACATGATTATACTGCTTTATGATAAGGTATTATTTCAATTAAAGTATTGTTTATATTGAAATAAGCTCCGTTTCTTGCTTCAGTCTATTCCAATGTACTTTGATGTCTATTTGCCTATTAATATATATGGGACTTAGAAATGTAACTGTTATTTGAAACAGACAAAACTCTTGGGCTAGAGGCAATCTTTGATTACACCAACTAAAATAGTAGCAAAAAAAATTCTTTCTTTGCAAGCTTTTGGGTCCAAGTACTCTTCGTTGGCCAATTAGAATTCAAAGAGTATAAGAGTTCTCCCAGGTAAAAAAAAGAAACTTCATCTTGCACAGGGGAAGTAAAGGATGGTGCAGTTCCCCTGGGTTTCAAAGGACTTTTACCTCCCCTCACTCCTACCCTGGGGGTCTTTAAGATGGCTAGACAGACACCTTGCCGGGGTCGTCTGACCCCAGCATTCTTTCCTGCCTGTGGCAGGGGGTTGGACTTGATGATCTGCTCAGGTCCCTTCCAACCCTACTAACTATGAAACTATGAAGTTTATTTAATACCTGGGAGAACTTTTACAATCTTTGAACTCTCCTCTGTCTGATGAATGGTGTTTGGATCCAACTGCTTGCAAAGAAAGAATATTTTGCTACTATTTTAGTTGATCTAACAATTGGATGCTTGACCAAAGCCTGTAAGATTCTGGCCCTCAGACATTACTTACATGAGTAAGGCAAACCGAAGATTTGTTCATTAACAAGTAAATATTATATATTAATAATCAACAATGCAAGTTATGACTAACTAGAAAAAACAAGCATTCACTAAACACTATACTTTTGTTTCCTAGGGATAGAAGCTATGATAGTTGACATTACTAATTTAATTTATTTTGGAAGAAGTGAAAATATTTTTCCAGTGAATTAAATAGTTAAGAAAAGTATTAGATAATGCAGACACGGCATTTTAGCCATTACCTGGCTTGCTGTCACTATTTTAGTTCCATACTTTTCCTAGAAAATATGCACAATTGGGTTAAACTGGTAATTTATGATTTTAAGTATCTTCTAAGAACTGGGCTGAGATTGCCAGTCTCATTTCTCTTGTCACTTGACTAAATCAGAACCTAGAAATAAGGGTACTGCATAAAAGCACTATCCTATTTAGTAACTAGGTTACTATCTAAGCACTATGATATTTCAAGAGATTATTTTGCTATTTACTGACACCAAGAACTGTATTATGAATTGGGTGTTAATTGTAGGAAGGAGGACGTGCACCAGCATAATGGCAACAATATACCACATAAATTCATTTATCTTTTTTTCTAAACTGGTGGAATCAATGATAGTAAACAAAATGGCTGACATACATATAAGCTGCACCATTCAATGCAGCTGCGTACTCTAATTGGAAAAGGGTGTTAAGATGAATAGTTACAACCACAGAAAGCAGAAGGGACATTGCTTTAAAAAAATCTTCACAAAAATAAACATGAATTAAATTATTTTTTTGTTTAGTGAAATTTTTCAAGGCACGTATTTCAACTGGACTGCACATCAACCACAAAACAAATTGGAATTGTTTAAAAGTTTTCCCCAGCCTCAGAACTATGAGTTTTAATCTTTCAATAGGATGGCTGTGCTACTCAAAAACAAGTTAAGATGATGCATACAAATTAGCTGTGATTATGCCCAATATAAGCCTTTCTGGGAACACCAGGGAACTTATCTTCTCTGTGGGCAGTACGAAACAAAACCGACCTTTATGTCATAGGCCGATTAGCAACTGGATTAAATATTCAAATCTATTATTCTCCTGTAAAAGATAATTTTTAGGTTTATTATTTTAAAATGTTTTGCCTTCTAATTCAGTAACATATTTCAAGTTACAAGACTTGTCTTTTCTATTTAAGACTAATGACCCAATGTTGCTGTAACCATTTTTTTTTCCTAATATGAAAATGTTAAATATCCGCCTAATTTGGATTCTCCTAAAGCAGACAATTAGTAGCAATATTACTATTTAAACCATGACACTACTATAATAACTGTATTGTCACAGTTCAAAAGAAGATGCAGCGTGTTTACTCAAACATATATAAAGGCCAATGTGCCACAAAACAAGATTTTTTTCCCCACAGATGTGTGGAATGATCCTCAGTTATATTTTTCTACACACACATGTATTCACACCATGTACTACTCACTGATATGTATATAACCAAATATCAATCTCTCAATGCAATGACACAACAGGCAGTTCATTTCAGGACAGTTAAAATACTGCATCTTGAATGGAATATAAGGCATGCAGTCATAGGCTATGTGACTTCAGGTACCCAAGAAATGCAAGTCACCCTGAACTTTGCTATGTAGAATGCCTTATTGCTATTATGAAATGATTTCATGAACAGGTCAGCTTATGCACTACCTGAAAACAAAACACAGATATGATAATTCTGAAGGTCAAATCAATACACCACAATTGCATATGGAGTGCTAGAGTTATTTCAATATATTAAATGCATCTACATTCACTCTAACACACACAGACTATTGAAAAAAGGTCCCACATCCATGCAGCAACTCATGTTAATGCATTCATTTACTGTAGTAACTGTAATCTGAAAATATGTTCAGTGCAGATTCAGGTATGCATTTGTGCATAAACATACAAACAGCACATAATGTATGTGAACTTGTATACGTATGTACACATATGCACCCCCCCACCTTTAAGTAATGTGTGTCTAAGCTACATCTCCTATGAGGCTATTTACTATACCCTGTAACTCAACTATGGTTAAAGCCAGTTATCCTAATGACCACACCTCTTATAACTTTATTTTATGAATCTATCTAAACCATTTTTTCAAATAAAATGGATAATTTAATACACTGAAGGTTTTAGGCATTAAAAATTAATATATTAAAAAGTGAAGATTTAACTATAGGCACGATGACATTGTTTGCAACAATAACACCTCCTTTTTTTTTTTTAACAGGCAGCTCTAGTTGCTTGATAATAGCTTGATTGTTTATGTGATAAACAAATCTATGTGCATAAAGCAGATGGTAAACATACACATGTACCACATTCTTGCACTAGAAACTCACTTCAAAGAAAGTTAAAAAACATTGGATTTCTATTTTTCTAGTAGACACAGAGACAATGATTTTGCAGTTCTTACAGAAGTGTTCTGATAAAATAACATCAGAAAATGCTGGTTTGTTGAGCCCCAAATGCGTCATTCATACCATTCTGGATGTTACCATTTTTTGCTGGGTTCTAGGCAGGGTTCCAATGGAATCCTGCCTCGTTTCTTATGGACTGCTCCCTGGAAGAGAGCAGATATTTCCAGGGTTCACAACTCTGAGACAGACCTGTAAGGCAGACTGTTCCAGGGCCAGGGTGCCTGCTTTCAGGATCTGATCTGGAGCCAGTGTCTCTAGAAACATGGGCTTCCTAGCTGGAAGATTAGTTCTAGAGTAGAGGGCTTTCTGCCATTCCTTGAGGCTGCTCAGTGAATTTGACAATTGTACTGCTGAAAACAGAAACTGACAACATACATTTTTTCAGGGAGCTTCTAGTTCATGGGAAACTTTTTTTAAAAGTTTGTTATCCAATTCAGACTGAAGCCAAATTTCAAAATAAAAAATTCCCCTGAAATTGGAAACCCAGCTTTTTGCCTAACTATTCTTTGAAGCAAAGCCTCTATTCTCTTTTGCTGTGTTTTTTGTTCAGGGCTACAGAGTCAAGCCCTAAGGAGGAAGGAAACTGACATCCATTATCACCCAAGTACAGCTAGTAACAAAATAACCTGCATACACAGAAAAATTATTACAAAACCTCATTAGAGGCCTATAGAGCAGGAATAGCTAGAAGAAAGCAGAAAGCTTTGCAAAGTTAAAAAAATAGTTCAGTTTTAATTACAGCCATATATTCGAAAGGACACAGTGGCAGAGTGGTTAAGGCATCTCACTACAGTTACTGAGGCACAAGTTTGAGGCTTGCTGCAGTAGGCTGCTGCTATAACTGGGTACCTCAGACTGGGAGGTCAGAGGCAGTCAGATCTGCATGCCTGCCATATCACTCTTGTGCACTGCTGGCTATGGAAGCTCATGTGCCTTAACCATGCTAGCCTGATTGGTCTTCTAAAGTCCAGAGGACTTTGAATTAATATACTTTTAAAATACCTAGGTATCAGATATTTTAAAATGATCTTTAACCATGATGGGGAATTAAAAATAAGACGTGGCAATATTTTAAAACAGAATTAGCTATCTACTAAATTGCATAAAATGAGTTTGTAAACACATTGACATGCATACAGTATCTAATATGGACAAATCCCAAAGACTCAAGCTCCAGATAGACATCTGTGTCCACACACTGAAGTCAGTGTAGCTCCATTTGAATGGACACCTATGCCCAAATCTATAAGAATTTTGCTCAAGTAAGACCAGTGTTTCTTTTTTATGCAAATACTGTACCTACACACACAAAATGTGAAGATGTGCAAGATGAACACAACAACATATATGGAAGGACATCAATGGGAGCAGAAAATGAGTGGATTCTAGTGGACTCTCACAAACATTTTGATTATATCAAATGCTAAGAAAACAACACAGTATAATAGTAAATTTATCACTTCCTTAATGTTTGAACAGTTTTTTTTTACGTTTACCAAAGTAGGTTCACGTAAGATATTTCTAATTATCTGCTGTAGCATTTTAGTTCTTGAACATTCATATGAATGACTTTTCATTAGTTTAAAAACAGGGAAAAACTGGGAAGACAAATATAAGAACATGGAAGACTGTCACACTTTGTCAAGACCACAAAACTGACAAGTTCTCACATTTCCTTTAAGATGGGGCTTGTACTTGTTGAGCTGTAGTCCACAGAATTCCCGTTTGGTAAACCAACACAATGAGCACACTCCCGTTCCTATCTGCAAAAAATGTTTTGTACAAGAGGAACACCTCTTATTTGAATTCCATACAGAGTCAATCTTTGAAAAGAAGTCTCCATGACTTTTCATGACTGAAAGGATATCACAGTGTTGATCCTATATACAAAGTAGGATCTGTTCCAGTATACACGAGTAAAATAATTCACATATGGAGAATGATTCATTTTGATCTCATGACAAAATCGTCCATACTTTGAGTAGGTATAACTCTCGTTTTCATCGCAAACCATCTGTCAAAAGGAGAAATAAGTTAAATAGGTTTAATTTGTTGAGAGAAATCTAAATCACAGAGAACATGACTAATCTTTCATTTCTGCATTATACAATCCCAATAGAGATAATAATAATGAACGTAACTGGCTGATTTTGGGGGGAAGACAACTAAAGGGAACTAAAGGGAAGCTAAACCTCAAACAAGCTGAAGTTTAACAGACCACAGAAAAAAAAAATCAGATTTTTTGATTTTCCATCCTTTTCCACTCTGAGTCTACTATAAATAAATAATCACTTATCAGTAAAGCAAAGTTGGTAAAAACACTAAATGGCACTACTCCTTTTGCAGTGTTTCAATGTAGATGAAATTTGCACGGTAGAACAGGTTCCTTACACTGAAGAGTTTTACAGTCAAAATGAAAGAAAAAATGAAGAGATAAATATGAGATAACAGTCCAGGAAAGAGAAGATCTAGAAATGCTATGAAAGAAGCTGAAAAATAAATGGGTTTTAAGAAAACATTTGAAGCAACGATGTTTAAACAGATTAAAAGAGGAAAGCTGTTACAAACAGAAGGCAAAGGTCTGTAAGCTGAAAGTGAAGGGACAAAAGTAGGTAGGGTTCAGAGTAAAACAGAAGTAAAGGTAAAGACAGATCAGAGCAGTAGGATTGAAAGCAGTTGTTTCAGGAAGGGAGGAAAAAGTAAAATTTAATCACAGCAAGAAATAAACTAAGACAGTCAGTGGTCAAGTAGTGAAGAACAGGTGTTGTGGGACTTGGTGATATTAAAGAGGAAAAGCTAACAGGAGTTAGCCAGGAACAAGACTATGACAGAGTGGAAGAACAAGAATTTTTAAAGTAACATTTCAGTGCAAGACAGGGAAGACAATGAAATTATCAATGGTAAATGAAGAGAAAAAACAGAAAGAAGAAACATTCAGCTTTGGGAAGATGGAATTTGAAATGTTTGAGTCATTTGTACCAAAGGTTTCACATAGGATCTAGCCTACATCATGCAAGAACACAAAATGAGAGGACTCCAACTTGCTTTTGATATTTCCTTTTCACTTTTCATTTGCATATAAGCAAGTACACTGCTTTGCTGCTTCATGTAAAAAATGAGTCACATTTGCCATGCAACTGTATTTTTAGAGTTTTTTAAGCTGCAAATTAACCTAAAGCATTTTGTTTTCTTTCAGGTGGGTAGAATGCTGCCCCAAAACCTTAATTCTGGATGCAGGCAACCTTTAACTCATCTTGCCTTAGAAACTTGGTAATTGTTATCACTCTAAGACAATCACTTTGGAAAATGACTTTACCTTCTCTAATGCTGCTTTAGGAAGGTGCTTTGAAGCGATCAAAAGGCTCATTGAAATTAAAATTGCCCCAGATATAGCAGAGTAACTGAGTTCCAGTCTCACCCCACTGCCCCAGAAAAAACACAGGATGATATAGACAGACTGTCAGAAAACCTGGGAAGGGCAGATGTAACTAAAAGTTATGTTCCTGTGAGAGTAAAGGACAATTCCTTACAGACAGTTGTCTTTTACAACACTATAATCATTCAATTCATATGATAAAATAAACAATGCAATGTTTACATTTCAGGCTCTTTCGTTTAGTCCTGCATACCTGAGAAGTGGTGTTTATAAAATATCTGATGTAAATGAAGAACAGCTTGCCTCTTTCCAAACAATGAAATACAAGATTATAAAGAGCTCTCTCTATATTTTCTCTATTTGAAAAAAAATGGAAGCACCCAAACCAAAAATGAAGAGTGTGGTAGAAGGTCATCATTGTGTCTGTCCAAAGACATACCTGCAAATAGATTCTCAGTTTTCTTGGCTAATGAAAGCCAACAAAGGAAGAGTGAGCCACCACTGCCTGAAACCACAAATGTGTCCTTTGATAAAAAGCAATCTGCAAATCACGCTGATGAATGCTATATTCTGCTGGTTCTCAAGGAACTAAATATATGATGCAGAAAATCTTTTTAAATACCACCCTGTGGTAGCACCACATAGCACTAGGAATATTCTGGACCGCCTTACAAAGTTTCAGCCTAGAGAATGATCCCTATAGCTGTGGGTAGAGACTAAAACTAAATATTTCATCCTTTTGGGAGCTTGTCAATATTTCAAACTTTTTGCAGCAAAAATCAATCACGTGGTAGTTCTGACCTATTTAAAAGACTTATCGGGAGAATACAGGACAGCAGCATGATTGAGACAATCTTTCCTCCAAGAATACTTTAGCATTATAATAGACAGCTGCTCTCTCCCTGAGAGTTCTCATATGCAGATGTGTATAAGACCAACTGTGTGCATCTGTCTTCTCTTAAATCTTTAAAAGAAATCACTTGGATTGGTGCCACCCAAACCACTGGCAACCCCTTATGGGAGGTAAAACTGAGCTTCCTACATTCTTCTCACTAGATTTAATTGACAGTCAGTCACAATTAGCATCACAATGTGGTTTGGTTAAACTGAAACCTACAATACTGAAATAATGTTTGAAGAACAATGTTTCAAACTATCAAAGTTACTAGCTTCCCCCTCTGTTCAAAGTAACATGAAATTTCAGAGTCTTATTGCACTTGAACTACCTGGGTGTCCAGGATTAGACAAAACAGGTAGGGAGTGCTTTCAGCCACCTGTAACTTGCCAGTGAACTATGGCTTTTCTCTCCAAGATAGTCACAGTGATGTGTACCTAAAAGTTACCTTTTGAATCAAAGCCTGACCCTTTTTCAAAGCAAATCATACAACTCATTTTAGCAGGACGTTTTGCTGTGGCTGAT
>NW_005841943.1:792623-798994 GCF_000455745.1 Alligator sinensis
TCAGCAGGACGTTTTGCTGTGGCTGATGTTGTGAAGCATCAGTTCCCTCTGATCCCCTGCCACCAAAAATAACCAAAAGAAAATGTACACTATCAGCAGAGCAAGCAAGAGTTAGTTAACTAGGAATAGTTAAGAAGGAGAAATGAGCATGGAAGAGACTAGACATATTTTAATAACTGCTTTACTCCTCAGTGTTTACAGGTGATATCTGTAGGCTTATCTAATTAAAATGTTTTAAACTAACATGTTCTAATCATTATGTCAATGATTCATTCCCTCATACATTTAACTTTGTCCAAGTGCTACTTACATGACCATTAGCAATGTCCAGTAAGTCTTTAATTCTACATCCTCTCACAGGTCCCACCTCATTGCAAATTGAATCTTCTATAATCAGGTAAGATGCTTTGTAAGATGTGAGTATCTTGTAAATATCCTCTGCAGACCTCTTTGAATAGATCTGATAAATCTGTAGATTAGCAAGATATATAATGCAATTTAAAAGCAATGGAAAGTTAAATGCATATTAAAATGTATGCTAAAATTTGCTATTTTTAAAATCTGGAACAATTAATTTTGTGCAAGTCAAATTAAATAAGGATATTATCTTCAAAAGATCTGCACATATTTTACTCGTTAGAACACTTCTAAAAAATTCAAAAAGTAAAAAAAGTTTTTATTAGTGAACTGGAGTTCTGGAGGCCAGTCATCAGGATTAAGTTCTCTGATACACAAGGTATTGGACATATCTAATTTTAGCAATAGCTGTTATAATCATCTACTATTTCAGGACTTTGATCCTCATGCTTCAGATTACTTCTTGAGAACCAGGCATGAAATAATTTTACAAAATGAGCCTGCCCCTGGTTCAGTGCCATTCATCCCTCATTTAATCACACAAACTCCAGTCCATAATGAAACACAGGTTTCCTGCTTTGCTCTTATGACTCTGGACAAGCCCAAGCTTCGCAGCAGGTAAGACCACTGACAGTTACTGGAGAGTACTGTAAACTCTGCTATAGTTGCAAAGTTATAGTCTGATAAACCCAGTGAAATTGGTGTCAGAAAAGGATGTCAAAACCAGGCTCTTTTTTGAACTAGCAAGAAATTATCTGCACTTTACTGTCTGCCTCCCCACCCCACCCAAATAAAAAAATTGCCCTTGAGAAATAAATCAATCCAAATATGAGAAAATATGAAACACTCTGGACGGCTGTGTTTCCCAAGTCCGCTAATTGGTTATTAGAGACTCACATTCTTTTGTATCTGCAGCACTAAAATATGGGGTTATCATATTTACTCAAATAAAAGATGAGATCCCCTCCCCACAATCAGCATGGGGGAAAAAAGCCCCTCATCTTACATCTGCATACAAGGAAACCGCATTAAATATATTGACTATCTTTGAACTGCTGCTAAAGCAGCACATTCTCAGTAATGGAAAGCAACTCTGAAGTTGATTAAATGCAGCCAACACTGAGCATGACTAAACTACATGACCCATATGTGGCAAACATGCTGATGGGAACCATTTTTTTTTTTAGGTGGCATCCTATGTGCAAGCCCCGGGCCCAGAAGCCTTGAAGTTCAGATGCCTCTTACTCTTGCTTGCTCATAGCCAAAAGGCCAAAGAGCAGCTAGGGGAAAAGTGTGAAAGCAGTCCCCCATTTTCACAAAATTGATGGGAACCTTTTTTGGCCTTTAAAGAAAACAAACAAAAAATACAACAACCAAAAAAAACCTGGCAGGTGGTTCCCTCCATAAGAAACTGTCACCAGACCCATCCTTTCCCTTGCTGCCAAAAATGCTTGATCTTAGCTAAAAGGTCGAGATGCTGATGGGGACATACTGCATTTTTTTTAAATTTCATGCCTCAGGCCAAATTATCCAAATCAATTCCGAATTCTATCAACTGAGCAGAGCTCATTTTTTCAAGCCTGTGTGATGCTACCACCGGCAAGTATCCTCCCTCCCGGAGTCTTCAACTTGGGGCTTGAGATACTCCCAAATCCATTGAAGTCATCCTGTATGGCAGGAATTCAGATGCCTCTGAGTCTCACTTGCCATTAGCCGGAAGGCCAAAGGAGTGAGCTAGGGAGAAATCTCCAATCTCCATAAAAATAAAGTGCGTAGCCGAGATCCTCCCACTGGGAGGCTATAGTAGCTTCTCACAGAATCATAGGGAGCATCCAGATGAGCGAGGTCATGTGGTATGTGGCGCTGCAAACACATCTGCAGTGCCACATACCACACAGTCCGGTGTTCTCTGTGCTACCTGAGCATGCTCTGCTTTTTTTCTTGCAGGTTTTTCTTCTGCAGTGATCTGCAGGATATCCAGGAGTCAAAACACTGCAGGGAAAAATACAGAGCAGCACACGCTCGGGCAATGTGGAGAACACCAGACTGTGTGTATGCGGCACTGCAGATGTGTTTGCAGCACCACATACCACACGACCTCACTCATCTGAATGCGCCCTATGATTTTGTGCGAGTCTACTATAGCCTCCCAATGGGAGGATCTCAGCTACACACTTTATTTTTATGGAGATTGGGGATTTCTCCCTAGCTCACTCCTTTGGCCTTTTAGCTAAGGGCGAGTGAGGCTCGGAGGTTTTTTTCCTGCAGGTTTTTCTTCTGCAGCGTTCTGCAGGATATCCAGGGGTCAAAACAAAAAAAACCATGATGGGGGGGGAAAAATGAAGCAGCGCATGCTCGGGCAGCATGAGCTGCTGAAAAGCAGAGCCGGACCACCCAGAGCCATGCTGCAGCTGCTGGCCAGGCTTTGCCTGGCAGGATCACCATAGCTACAGCCCTGGGAGGCCCTCAAGACCCCAGGAAAGGCTGCTGGGGCCAACACAGTGCTGGCCCCAGCCTCCCCCACTGCTCCTGGGGTGACTTGATGTGCACCAAAGCGTGCAGGACACGAGCATTCCCCAGGGACAAGCAGCTGCGGCACAAGGTGCGCCACTGCTAGTTGTCCCCAGGGAACCAAATGTCCATGCATGTCTGGATGCGCCCATAAAAATTAAGGGCTGGAAAGGACCTTGAAAGATCAACAAGTCCAAACCCCTGCTCTGGGCAGGAATACTGCTGAGATCAAATGATCCCAGAAAAGTGTTTGTCCAGTCTCCTCTTGAAGACTTCCAAGGTTAGGGACTACACCACCTCCTTGGGAAGTCTATTCCAGATTCTGGTCACCCTTACCATAAAGAAGTTCTTTCTTGTACCCAACCTGAAACCATCCTCTACAGTTTATGGCCATTGCTCCTTGTTCTCCTCGGCACGCACCAGTGAATAGTTTTTCTCCCAGCTCCTGACATTTACATACTTATAGACAGCCACCAAGTCCCCCCTCAGTCTTCTCTTCTCCAGGCTGAACAGTCCCAGATCCCTTAGTCTTTCCTCATAAAGTTTATTCTCCAGGTTTTTAATCATTCTTGAAGACCTTCTCTGGACCCTTTCAGGAGTCTCCATGTCCTTTTTGAAGTGCAGCACCCAGAACTGGACACAGTACTTCAGCTGGGGTCTCAACAGTGCCGAGTAGAGAGGCAGTATCACTTCCTTAGCCCTGCTCATGACGCATTGGCTAATGCATCCCAGCATGCTATTGCTCTGTTGACTACAGCATCACACTGGAGGCTCATGTTCACCCTGTGATCAGCCATAACCCCAATGTCCCTTTAAGCCATCATGCTGGCCAGAACATCTCCTCCTAACCTGTATTCACGTCACTGATTACTTCTCCCCAGATGAAGCACTCTGCATTTATCCTTATTGAACTGCATCCAGTTCCACCCCGCCCACCTTTCCAACTCGTCCAGGTCTACTTGGATCTGCATCCTATCCCCTAGTGTGACCGCTTTTCCCTATAACTTAGCAACTTGACCAGCGTGCTTTCCACATCCTCATCTAAATCAATGATAAGGATGTTGAACAGCACGAGGCCAAGAACCAAACCCTGCAGAACACCACTGGCCACTTCCCACCAAGACAATACTAACACTCTCTGGGTTCAACCCCCTCACCAATTCCCAAACCACTGACCTGGATTCTGCCAGCCCACAATCCCCCAGTTTGTTTGTTTTTTAAGAGCATCATGGGAGACCATATCAAAGACCTTTTTAAAATCCAGGTATATGACATCAACCACATCTCCCACATCTAAGCCGTTCGTTACTTGTTCATAGAGGAAGACTAGGTTGGTCAGATATGCCCTGCCTGCAATGAAACCATGTTGGCTATCCTTCAGCATCATGCCTTCTCCCAGTTCCTCACAAATGGACTTCTTGATATTTTTTTCCAAAATTTTACTAGGTATTGAAGTCAAACTGACCAGCCTATAGTTTCCCAGATCCTCCCCTACCCCAGAGCAGTGAGGGAGCAGTAATCCTTACAGGGGCTGCAGCCCCTGTCACAGTGTCCCAGAGCATAAGCCTCTTCCCAACGGGGAGGCCATGCTGTGGGTGGAGGCAGGGTGGAGAAGGCTGCTGCAGACGAGCAGCAGTGGCGAAACTACAGTGGCTTGGAGGACTATAGCCCCCTCTGAGCACCGGTCCCACCACCTGCCACAGTCTGCAGCAGCTCTGACCCCTGCTCACGACTCCCCACCAGGAAGTGGTATGCGCTTCCCAGACACTAGGACAGGGGCTGCTGCCCCGTCAGGGCACTGCCCCCTTACCGCTAGAGATTATTCCTCACTCCCTTCAGTGTCTGGCAGAGGGGGAAGAAGGGGGCTTATCCCACCACTAGCCCCCTGCAGGGAGCAAGAGGCAGCAGCAGTCAGGGCAGGTACACCCTGCTGGAGTCCCACAGGGGCAGTGGGGATAGAGGGGAGAATAACCCTTCTCTCTGCCCCGTCTGCCTCAGGGGGCCATGCCAGCCAGCGTTTGGCCACGACCCTGGCCCCACTACTGCAGCAGTGAGGGGGGAATGCCCAGCAGACCCCAGCTTGGGTCTGTGCCAGTGGGACAGGAAAGGGGGAAATTAAACCCCTTCCCTGGCCAGTCCACTCAAACCTACTGTCAGGGCTGGCCACATCCCCACTATTGTAGCAGCCAGCGGAGAAATGCAGGTCTGTGCTGGTGGGACAGGGTAGGGAGGGACAGGGAATAAACCTCTTCCCTGCCCCCTTCTGGGGGCCAGTGTCTGGCCAGGCCCCCGCCCCTGCTTCAACTGGGGAATAAAGGGGCAAGGCCAGTCTTGCTGGGCTGGAGCAGAGAGCCCAGCAGGATGCTGGGGGACTCTGGTTTCACTTAAACCAGGAAGAGGTCTGGGACAGAAGTTGCATAAACTGGTTTGAGCTCAACCAGTTAAGCCTGATAATAGATTCAATCAGGTTTATCTCAAACGGGTTTCAGCCATTTTGAAACTGGTTTATATGCACTGAACTTATGTTCTGTTACAGGTTTAGATCAGTTTCTGATCACTTAAACAGGTTTATGTGCAACTTCTGTTCTTAGCCATTGAGCACAGTCTCCCTCAGTGCTCACTTCTTTTCAAGTCACGGTGAGCCACTACGTTGTACACATTTGACTTCCTCTTCACCCCCACAGTTGAGCTGTGCCTTTCTTTCCCATTTGCAATCATTCCTGTTTCTTCACCCATCTTAAATGTCTGGCAAAAAAAAAAAATATCACCAACTGGGTCTCCCGAACAGTTTACCCAGAATCTCTCTGTTGCCCTTTTCTCAGCCTGTTGCATTTGATTAGTGTGGCCCCACCCACCATGAAGTGAAACTGGACCAAACTGCCCTATGCCTCATCTGAATATAAATTTTTGTAGGATCCCAGGATTTCATAGTTTCATAGTAGTTTGGGGTCAGAAGGGACCAGAACAGATCATCTAGTCTGACCCCCCGCCACTGGCAGGAGCACACACTGGGATCACACAATCCCAGAAAGGTGTTCGTCCAACTTCATTTTGAATTTGTAACAAGAACACCTGGCTCCAGTTGTGAGTGGGGGCTAATTAACACACGGGTCCTTTGGGTGCAGATTGAGGGGGGTGTATCTGGAATACAGAGCAGTGCTGAGCTGTGGGGTCACCATGGCTTGAAATACTGTTGACTCTGCTGAGGACCAGCCCAATTAACTATATGATAAATCATGAGCCTTTTGGTTTTGGACTAATATGCAGTTTGTACCATCTCTAAGTACATGACAAAGTATGTATGCTACTTAAAAGTATGTTTATGGAGTACCTGTGCTAAAACTTGCAGCAGTTTCAAAAAAGATAAAACGCAACAATGGTGAAAAAACTAAGTCTATGGGTCCTATATGCAAATTACTACAGCTATGTCCATTTCAAGGTCAGTTTTTTTCAAATTTGCTCCTCACTTACATGTGCCCAGAGCAGGCTCTGAGAGTCAGGGG
>NW_005841943.1:799121-847975 GCF_000455745.1 Alligator sinensis
CAAAAAAAAAACCCAATTTTTGGGGGGGGGGGTCATCTTATAATCAGGGTTATCTTCTATTCGAGTAAATACAGTAGTCTACTGCACAGATTTTTCATTTTCCAAAGAGCTCTCTGCAGGCTGGCAGAGTTCCAGGCTGCAAGAGCTTCTTGCAAAAAGGGTAGCAAGAAGCCCTGTCCTGAGGGAGAGGGGGCAGGGCCTGAGCCTCTTGAGTCAGTCAGGGCTTGGCTCAAGCACACTTTTCCGCCTGGAGCCTTTGGGGTAAGTGACGCAGTAGTCTACTGCACAGATTTTTCATTTTCCAAAGAGCTCTCTGCAGGCTGGCAGAGTTCCAGGCTGCAAGAGCTTCTTGCAAAAAGGGTAGCAAGAAGCCCTGTCCTGAGGGAGAGGGGGCAGGGCCTGAGCCTCTTGAGTCAGTCAGGGCTTGGCTCAAGCACACTTTTCCGCCTGGAGCCTTTGGGGTAAGTGACGCTTGCAGGGGCCAAGGGGCCAGCTGGGGGGCCCCTCTAGCAGGGCTGGAGGTCAGGGATGAGGGCACTGGCAGGGCTGGGGGGGGGGCGGGGGGAGGCAGGAAGGTGTCCTCAGGTACTCTCA
Organism: Alligator sinensis; assembly: GCF_000455745.1. Taxonomy (NCBI): domain Eukaryota; kingdom Metazoa; phylum Chordata; order Crocodylia; family Alligatoridae; genus Alligator; species Alligator sinensis. The sequence goes on from NW_005841943.1 coordinate 799,716, forward strand.
GGCCAGCACAAAAGAACCGTGACATCATCCCCACGCCCTGCAGGGGATGCTCTGCCTCCTGCTCCTGCAAGGAGGTGGCAGTGGCCACGGTGCACCATGGCAGCGCAGGGGATGCTGTGGTGTGCCGAGCTGCTGCTGCCATCCACACACCAATCGGGCCAGGCTGGGCCGGCCGGCTCTGTGCCTCCATGTGGGGCTTTCAGCACTTAAGCAGGAAGCAACCCACCTGGCCCAATGGAATGCAGCTCCCAGTCCACACACCATGGGGCCAGACTGGCTGGCTCCATGCCTTCATGTGGGGCTTCCCGCACTCCAGCGGGAAGTTGCCCATGAAAGAAAAGAGCCTGCCCAGCCCAGTGGTGTGTGGCTCCCAACTGTAGTGCTGTAATCTGCATGTGCTGACATGGAGCCAGCCTGGTGTGGCGTGAAGGCACACACCAGCAGGCTGGGCCAGCTCCATGACAGCACATGCAGGCCCTGGGACTCAGACAGAGGTGTGCACCACCAGGGGCTCTGCCTGCCACGGCCATGAGCACCCCAAGGGCCCAGTGCCTGCTGCTGCTGAGCCACCGGTGGTGGGGGCTATGCACCACAAACCACATATCTGCCCACAAGCCCCCCCCGCAACCCCACACCCCTCTACCACTGTGTACTGGTGCATGGGGGGAGCTGTTGCCAGGAGGGACAGAGTGGGAGGTAAGCAGGGAATGAGACACTAGCAGGGCTGGGGGGAAGGGTTGGCTTGGGAGTGAGGGGCAATGGCTTATTAGGGATGCTCAGCACCACAAAGCAGTGGGGGTGGGGGAACAGCATCTGGGTCCATATCCTGCTAAGTGAGAGGGGCAGCAGGAGTTCTGATTTTCTGTAATGAAAAACCCCAAATTAAATGCCAAAATACATAGGTATTTAGAATTTATTTTATTATAGTGATTGAGGCACTGGTAAGCTTCCAAATTGCTTTAAAATTGTAAATATATCAATAAAACATTGTGTCCAATTGATACCTGTATATATATCTATAGCAGCCTTTCATTTTAATTGTGGATTTGGGGATTTTAATAAGAGAATTTGCGGTTTTTAAACAGAGAAAACCAGAATCTCCGGTTATAACAGTAGGGGCTTGGGCAAGTTCTTCTAACTTTTAAAGTTTCATTGACCATATTCATATTCTGCACCACTTAATGACCCTTACCATGCAACTGCACTGCCAAAAATGTTGGCAAGGACTATTTGGACTTCATTGAGTCTATTTTCCTTGTGTCCAAAAAGGGAGAACAACAGGTAAGAGAGCAATGAAAGGAAAAATAAATCAAAGTAGATCCAAAACAGGCATGCAAGTCCAGTTCAGAAGCATCTCTGCAGACCAAACACAGTTTCTGAAGTTGTGCCGAGACCAAGTGTTTTCTCGTAACAAGCAGATAGAAGGTAACAGTGCCAACGTTTTAGATACAGTCAAATGAGAAATCATCCCCCTCTTCATGAAACATTTAAAACTTTTTTGCTCAATTGTTACTTAAGTCCTCCCAACTATGAAATGAGCTCTAGTGCTAAAAATCAACATAATTCAAGCCTAGAAACGTTACATTTTTCTGAAACCAACACTTTTTATTTATGCTTTTGGAACGCGACAGTAAAGCCCAAGTCTAGTGCAGACAGGCAAACACCAAAGCAGCAACCTATTGACTATTAATTGTATGATTCAATCAAGCAGCAAAATACTGTATAACATCCTCATTGAAGGACTGTCTGTGCTCATATTGCACCAAAGTAGGCCTGTCCTGTGAGTTTATCAGACTGGTAGTCCAGACCTTAGAAGCTAGAAAATTAGCACTTAAGTTTTACATTTGTTTAACAATCATATGCGAGTCCTTCCTCTTCCACTACCCACATATCCAAGACCACATTCAGTTTTTGCATTTTTTTCCTTGAGGATTTCCAAAAAATCTCTCCCTTTCTTTTCATTCCTGCAGCCAAATCTCTCATTTATGACCTCATTATACAATGCCTTTACTATTGCAACATCCTTCTCTTAATTTTCAGATGCTTACATTACTCTTCAAGTAATTAAAACACAGTTTTATGTTCATCTTGCTCATTGATATGATCACTCTTTCTTTTCAATCACTCCTCTGGCTCTTCATCCACAATCCTTTCAAAATTCAGGCATTCTCTTGTCACCTTCACAGCATAAAGATGTCAGCTTTTTCACAAATAACTTTTGTCTTGCTCCATATGGCTCCCTATACACAGTAAAACTTGCCCAAACAAATTCCATGTACCTGTAATTTGGGATAAAGAAGGAATGCTTTCCATTAAGTCACACTGGCACAGAGTGTGGGGACTTGCTTCCCTCTAAATGTGGGGCATCTTCCTTCCCCAAGACCCATATATTAGCCAACTACTTCCTGTCATTGCAGCGGCAGGGCATTGGCATTCTCCTTTTCTCTCCTGATTTCAGTTACTGCATGTAATAGGATGTTCTTTATGTTTCATGTATTGTATCTTGTACTTGTGTAAAAGAGTCTGAGAGATGTTTTGCAAGCCCAGGGGACTGCACCTGATAGCCCAGAAGGCCCTGTCCAGTCCCCTGTCCCTAATATGTTCTTAAAACATACTTTTGCCAAGCAGCTTACATGCATATAGAATGCATATTGTTATTACCCCTTCTCTAACCTCTTTGCATTTGTCTCTCTTTAGAGTGTAAGCAGGAGCGATTTGTTCCTAAGCATTTGGAATGGACCTAGCACTGTGATTGCTACCATAAATAATACCTGCTGTGAGCTAGCTTGAGAAAGAGCGCACACAAGAGATGAGCTTGGACCCCATAACTAACTCATAGGACTCTCAGGGTGTCTTCTATCTTCTTTGAAAAATATCATTTTCAGCATTCCTATACTTCTAAATCAAGCACTCCATTTTCTACGTAACAAATGAACCATGAATCACCAATACCACAGCAAGTTTATGGAATTAGATACTTACATTCTCATTTCTTTTTAGAAGATCATCATCATTATATAAAGGCAGACTTGTCACCATCCATCCAGTACACAACTTAATCACACCCATTAACTGAGGACTTCCTGCAAACACAGCAGCAACAGGAGCCTGTCTTCTGTAAAAAGACAGCTTCACTTCATGCATCTGAATACATAGATATCTTTTCTAAACAATAGTTTGCATCAGTTCTAACACTCAAATGAATTTTTAATGTGTTATGGTAAAAATTCTAGTCTGTTAACTAGAACTACATACCATACATTTAAGTGAAATTACCATCCTCAGCAATCAGATATATAGTGCATTAATAGCACGATGGCTGTGCTTTCAATGCTGGAAGGTAGCCCAGAACCAATTAAAAAGGCCTCTTGATAGAGCATGTGGGGAAAGAGGGGTCTGAGAGCTATTCACACCTACATCCTTTATTACATAAAAGTTCACTTGCTGTGGTCTTGAAAGGATGAGAACTTTCATTTCCAGGTTGGGTTCTGCTTCCCATAAGAGGCATGAGAGAAGGGGAAAATAGGAAAAGCAATGCAGTAACAACTGAGAAAATGGAAGCCTCAGAATAAGAAAAGAAACACTGCATATTTACACACACAAAACATAGCTCCTGCCAAAAAAAATTAAAATCTTTAAAAAAAAATCTGTTATACTTAGAAAATGTACAAATACATTTTAGCTGTCTGAGTACAAAAGGCTATTAAAAAGTTCTTTTCTTCCCCCTCTGCTGCAAAAAAAAAAACAATCCTTTCTAAATAATCAATTTCATGGCATCATATTCTTTATCCCAGGATAGGTTTTACTTTATTCAGAGATGTGCTGGTAAAGAACAATTATGTATGTGCTTGTTTATATATACAGGAGGAATGTATTGATGGTATGTTTCCCAATCTACTAGTCAACATTAAAGGATGTTTTTTTATGGTAAGTAGGGAGGTAGGGATGAAGGGAGGTATTTACTAGGGTTTAATTTCATTTTTTGATTATTTGCAGGTCTCATTCTGGATTGAAGAGAACATTTTGTGTAGGATTATTTTTAATTGATGGCAAACAGGTTTAGAACCTAGGACAGGCATTTTTCCCTGTATTTAAAAAAACCTACAATAAATTTGTTCTCCAATTAAATTAAAAGAAAGTGACTTGTAACCATAATATTTAATTTAAATTATAATAGAGGTATCTAGTTCAGTATTCAAAAAGTCCTATTTTCATTAAAAATACAGAACAGCAGTAGAAAACTAATGACAGCCAAACTGCTCTTTGCAGAGTGTCTTTCAAAGCAATTCACTATGATTAATTATGTACTTAATGCATGATACATGTAAGCTAATGCAAAAGTCATTAGGGGCTTGGTATTATTTCATTTGCTGCCACAAATGACAGTGACAGATAACCTGCACTGCTATTAACAGTAAGAAAAAATTGGCTGGAACACCCCAATTATCAGGCTTGTCTTTTCAGAAGATGCATAGGTTAACAATTAAAAACCTAAATACAGAGCACAGCATCCTTCTAAAAATAGGAAATAAAGGATCTTAACTATCTGAACTTTTAGGCAGCTTGCAGATATTAAAAAAAAAATAAGTGCTTTACTTTAAATTGCATGCACCCCTGTTCCAAGCCCAGAAGAGGCAGCATGTTAGTTGGACCCAGCTCACCTGATGTCTGTATAGATCATACACTTTAAGTGGGGCTTGTTTGGTACTTTCATCTAACAGCTCATTGACTCAGCTTTAGATAAAAGTGCCAAAAAGCCCTGTTGAAGTGCACGATTTATACAAACACTGAGTTGAAGTAACATGCTGCTTCTTCTGGTAAAGCCCGCTTTTTTGTTTGTTTCATTTTTAACATCTGTAAGCAGCCTTCCTCTCAACAGTGCAATTCCAAGTAAAGTCAACAAAAGTTGGTCTGGGTGAGGGTGAAACAGGGCCCCTAGTTCTCAATGGGGAAGTAGGAAGGCTGCTATCAAGAGATAGCATTCATCCACCCAGAACCGGAAACAGTATCTTTGGGCACCATTTGGCCAGCCTAGTGACAAGAGCTTTAAAATAGGTTTTACAGGGGATGGTGAACAAAACCTTGCAGCAACAGAGCAAATGATCCAGAGGGGAGAGAATCAGAAGCAGCAGTTCAGCTGAGGGAAAGGGACAGAGAGCCAAAGGACAGCAGCAAGGAATGAAAAATGGAAACAACTAGATCAGAATGCAAAATTTGGAACAGATTGCCTAGGGAAGTTGTGGACTCTCCATCACTGGAGATGTTCAAGAAGAGGTTGGACAGCCACTGAGTCAGGGATGATCTAGGCATAGCTATACCTATTTTCTACCATGGGTATTTCCTATGCTTCTGGACTTTGCTGGTCCCCCCCCCCCCTTTTTTTCTGCTGTGTGCATCAGGGTGCTTTTAAGCCTTCCCAGAGGCATCAGGTGTTAGCTACAGCTAAGGCTGGGGACTTCAACTAGGATGCACAAATTCTCCTGACAGAAGCAAAGCTTCTGTTCCTGGCTAAAGGGGCTTGCCACTCTGCTCAGGAACAGACCAATCACCATATTTGGGGTCACACAGAAATTATACCCCATGGTCAGATTGGTATGAACTGTGGGGGGTTTTGCCTTCCTCTGTAATGGGGGGTGTGGCCACCTGCCCAGGACCTCAAGTGTACGTTGTCAACATTTTATAGAAGCAGGGCATTAGCTACCGTGTTTCTCCTGCTTTACCTGTGCCAGGTTAGGGTGTTAGGTTTATGTTGTGAGGGTAGTCTAATGGTTGTACAGGATGGTTTGGATAGACATGATCCTTCCTCAGGCAAGGGGCTGGACTAGATGACCTCTGGAAGTCCCTTCCAGCTTTACTTCTCTAGGACTTCTATGATTTCTATGCATGTACACACATGTGAGAAATATGGGGAACAAACGAGATGAACTGGAAGTCACAGTGTGAAAAGAACTATGATCTGATTGGTATCACAGAGACTTGAGTGGGAGAGCTTTTACAACTGTAACTTCATCAATGAGGGGTACACTCATTTTGGAAAGACAGGGTTGAGATAAAAGATGTTGACCTTATGTCAAAAACAAAGACTTGTTCCTTGGTTTAGGAGAAAGAAGAGAGCAGATCAGCATGTATTTGGGTGAAAATAAAAGGTGAAAGATGCAGCACTGATATAGTGGTGGGGATTTATTATAAAGTGAAGAAGAGGAGGTGGAAGAGGCACTTCTCAAAGTGATGACAAAATTATATGAAAATTATGAGACGGTACTGGTGGGAGACTTCAATTTTCCAGAAATCTGCTGCAAGAATAATACAGCCAAACAATGCTGAGCAAGTTTCTAATTTGTGTGGAAGATAAATTTCTATTCCAGAAAGTTGAGGATACAACTACCAGTTCCCCCATCTGGGTTCCTGTCCTGATCAATAGGGAAGAACTGGTGGAGGATGTGAAGTTGATGGGAAACTTGGTAGGAAGTGATCATAATACGAGAGAATTAATTATCCTAAAATGAAGAAAACATGAGGTCAGCAGAACTAAAGACAATGGATTTAAAAAAGGTGGATTTCAACTGACTCAAGGAGATAGTAAGGTGTGGTGCCATGGGAGGACAGACTGAAGGATAAAAGAACCTATAAGGGCAGGAAGCTTCTAAAGGACATAGTACTTGGAGCCCAACAAGAAGCTATTCTGACATGATGGAAGCCCAAGAAGAATGGCAAGAGACAAAAGTGGCTGCACAAGAAGCTTCTAGGATGCCTCAAATAATAGAGGCAATGGAAAGATGGACAGGTCATCAAGGAAGCATATCAGGAAATAACAAATACTTTGAAGGACACAATCCAGAAGGCAAATAGTTTAAAAAGAGCTTCACATTAAGCAGCCAATTAGTTCAGCTGGTTAAAGCGTAGTATTAATAATGACAAGGTAACAGGTTCCATCCCTATATGGGACACAAGACCTTTCCTGCTTCAGACAGGGGGTTGGGCTAGATGACCTCTTGAGGTCCCTTCCAGCCCTACTTCTTTATGATTTTTTCTATGATGAGGAAAGTTATAAACAACAAGAAGAGGTTCTATAACTATGTTGGCCAAACACCAAGGAAGCTACAGTTCCACTGTTAAATAGCCAGGGCAAACAGAAGATGCAAATATGGCAAAGCTGTTCAACAGCTACTTTGTCTTGGTCTTCAAACAAAAAAATTCAACTGCAACCAGGTAGCTAATAAGAATTATCTGGATAAGGAAGGGGATAAGCTGAGGGATGAGATAACACAAGACAGTCTGAGAGCTTTTTTATGGGTCTCAATAAATTCAAGTCAGCAGGGCCCGTTTAATTTAATCCTAAAGTACTGAAGCAACTGGCAGAGCTCTCAAGGACCTTGACAATAATATTTACAATGTCATGGGAGATGGGTGAGGTACCAGAGGGTTGAAAAGGGGCCAAAGTGCCCTTCTTTAAAAAGGCAAAAAGGGGGACCTGGGAACTATACACTGGTTAGCCTTACCTCTCAATACCCAGGAAATTTCTGGAGCATATCACAAGTAAGTCCACTGGCAAGTGAGTTTCTAGAAAAGAAAAGGCTTCTCCAAAGCAGCCAGAATGAATTTATTAAAAGCAAATGCCAAACAAACTTGATCTTCCATGACAAAGTTAACTAGTTGGGTGGATGAAAGGAATGCAGTGGATCTAGTGTATCTGGACTTCAGCAAGGCCTCTGAGCCTCTCATAAACACACTGGAAAAATGCAGGCTGGACAAAACTATTATAAGGTGGAGAGACAACCAATAGCCACAAAACAAAGGACATTTAAATGGATCCATGTCAGAATTGCAGGAGGTTTTGAGAAGCATTCCACAGGGGTCTGTCCTGGGCCCAGTGCTACTTAATATGTTTTATAATTATTTGGATGCTGGAATAGAAAACTCCTTGAACAAAATTCACAGGTGACAATATTGGTATGGAGGACAGAAGCACAATTCAGAAGGATCCTGACAGATTGGAAAGCTGGGGTGGAGCTAACAGGATGAAGTTCAGCGCTGACAAATACAAGTGGTTAAACCTCACGAAGATTAACTGAAAACACAAATACAAAATGGGTGACAATCTGCTGAATGTCAGGATTAGGGAGAAACCCTGGTGGATCAGACTCGGCATGAGTCTGCAGTGTGATGTAGCTGCACAAAAACTGAATGCAATTTTGGGCTGCATCAGTAAGAGCATTAGGTGCAAAACACAGGAAGTAATAGTTGTCATAAACCCACCCCAAAACCAGGAAAGATTTTGAGTGTTTAGTGTTTCCCACAGAGACATCTGTGCCCAGTTTTATTTGGCTGGCATTCTCTTTGGTCTCATTTAAAAGCCAATATTAAGTTGCATTGATTTATGTCATTTTTATCACTGTATGGATGGATTATGTTACAATTTCTGTATGTATCTTTACAATTTGGTATATAAATTAGTCAATGGGACAGAGGAACACTTACCTAAGGAAAAGGAAGAAGGCAAAATTGCTAAGTATCTCTTGCTGATTGTGTTAGTAGGGTACAAATAATTGCCACTCTCAACCATAAGCAGAAAGGGCCATTGTTGGAATGGACATTGAAAGTGTTTTCTGCCTGCAATGGAAAAAATTAACCCCTCAATAGCAAAGGCATCTCAGGGCGATGGGTAGGGGGAATTACAAATGTCCCAGGAAGAAAATAAAAACATTTTCTCAGACTTTTCAACAAAGTGAACAAGGCTGGTGAGTGATGTGGGGGAGGTGGGGTGCACTGAGTTGGAGGTATTTAGGAGCTTTCTGTGAGCTAGTGGTTGTCTTTGGCTTATCCCAGGCCTGGGGTGAAACCATGTCCCCAGGGCTGGCAGGATCCACAAGAAGGCTGATCTCTGGAAATACTGGCAAGACTCTCAGAAGGACTAGGCTGTAGCAAGATTAAAGGATAAGAAATTATACTTCTCTTTTTATTTTGTCTTCAAATTATATGGTCAAAACTTTTGTACAATTCTGTTCTTCTACATCATAAATCTTGCTATTGTTTTGTTACCTTACTGTTTGCCTGTGGTAAAGCACAATTTCAGGGCAAATGATATTCCAGATTAGCCTCTTCTACAGAGTGGACCTAGAATTCTTTCAAAACCAAAGGGGTAATTGCCTGGAGCTGGTAAAGATGCACCTGCAGCAACTCCAGGTTCTGGTATAAGGGCAGTGGAATTGAGGCCTGTAGGAATAAGGCACTATCCCAAGGTAAACCTTGGTCTGTTCCTTGAGACAATGGGGAGAAACTTGGGGCTTCTGGGGTTCCAAACAGATAGGTTTGTGACAACAGTACCTCTTTACCTGGCACTGGTATATAGAGAACCATGTGCAGTTTTGGGCTCCACATTTTTCAAAGGATAAAGGGGCTTGCAAGGCAAACCATCTGAAGAGAAGTTGAAGGAAACAGTCATGGTCAGATTGTGGAACAGGCAATTAAGAAGCTGCCAGAAAGATGAAAAAACCTTTTCTCTGCTACTGTATAAAAGCAGGACATGTCCAAATGGCTTGAAGTTGTAGTAAAGTAGGTTTAGACTGGATATCAGGAAAAACTTCACTGTTAGAACGCTGAGGCAGTGGAACAGACTATCTAGGGAAAGTTGTGGATTCTCTATAATTGGAGGTGTTCAAGAAGAGGCTGGATAAGCATTGGTAAGGTCCTGGAGTAGCTATGCCAGCATGCTCTGTAAAGAGCAACAGTTAGAAGCTCAGGAGCCCCCTTCTCCCCCTACATACAGATTGCTGGGAAATAATGAGAAGAGCTCTGCAGCCTGAAGCAGGTGGATATTGGAAAGGACCATGCTCAGTAGCAGGAGAATGAAACAGAGCTCCACAATCTGGCTTAGTTATGAAAGATAAAGGGATACGGTTTATAGAGCAGATACAGAAAATAGAATCTGTCTGGTCAGTAACAGGGTGCAGACGTATGGAGTTATGCTTGCTGTCCCCAGGTTGCAGAGCAAATTGGAGGGTATTTAGTATTTCCCATGCTTCAGGGCTTTGCTGGTTGCTGTCCAAGCTAGGAAGGAGTTTTTTCCCTCCTGTTGCTGGGTATTTTTTCCTCAGAAGCACTGGGTGTTGACTACAGCCAAAGCTGGGGATTTTGACTGAGATGTGCCAATCCTCCTGCTGGGACTAAAACCTGGAGTCTCTGCCTAGAAGATCTTGCGCTTCCACTCAAGATCAAACCAACCACCAGATTTGGGGGTCAGGAACGAATTTTACCTCATGGACAGACTAGTACAGACTAGTGGGTTTTGCCTTCCTCTGTAGCAGGGGGTATAGCCCTATTTCTTCGATCTCTCGAGTGTAATTTAACAACGCTTGCAGCAGCAGGGCACTGACCACCACTACCCCCCTGATTTGCGTGTGGCAGGTTAGGGTGCTATGTCTTGTAATTGTGCTACAGGTTGATTATGTAGTTTTAGTAACAGGTTAGACAAGGATTTGTATGGAGCGGTTTGAATAGGGATGATCCTGCCTCAGATAGGGAGGTGGACTAGATGACCTCCAGAGGTCCCTTCCAGTTTTGAATGCATTTAATGCAGTCCCTACACTGCCTTCAAACAGCTATGCTATACTAAACATCTACTTACTTTTATCTTAGCCCACAAGACTAAGGGGACTTGATGGTAGGCATCTACCACAGACTACCACACCAGGAGGAGCTGGATCTGGAATTTTCCAGAGAACTGATGGAGGCTGTGCATTCAAGGGACATGGTTGTCATGGGCAACACCTCAATTACCCTGACATCTGCTGGGAGGAGCACTTGGCCAGATCTGATGATCATGTAGGTTTTTGACCTGTGTGGAAGAACTTTATTTAGTATAGGAGGTGAACGGGCTGACCGGGGGAAAGCTTTGTTGGATTTGGTTCTAGCCAAAGGGGACGGCCTGGTGGGAGATCTAAAGACTAAGGGTAATCTGGGAGACGGTGATCATGAGATGATAGAATTCACTATCCATCGTAGGGCAAGGAGTCAGCAGGGCAAAGATGCTTGACTTCAGGAAGTCTGACTTCAATGAGCTTAGGAAAATAGTGGGAAGAGGGACTGGAAGGGAAGGGAGTTCAGGAAGGGTGGTCATTCCTCAAAGGAGTGATCCTCAGAGTGCAGAAAAGGTCCATTCTTGTATGCAGAAAAGGTGGTAAAGGGGCCAGGAGACCCTCTTGGTTTACCAATGGAGTCAAGGAGTGCTTTAAAAAAAAGGCAGCTTACAGACAGTGGATACTAGGGGTAGTCACCAAGGAGAAATACACAACTATAGCCCTTATTTGTAGGGAGAGAATAAGGAAGGCAAGGGCAGCAACCAAGGTCAGGTTGGCGACTGAAATCAAGGACAATAAGAAGTCCTTCTTTAGGCATATAAGGAGCAGTAGGAAGACCAAGAAAATGTGGGGCTTTTGCAGAATGGGATGGGACAGCTGATAACAGCCAGTCACGAGAAAGCTGAACTCTTTAATGAATACTTTGCATTGGTGTTCCTGCATAAAAATGGTGGTTGCTCGCCTGGTTGGACACTGGACGGATGCGGGGCAAGGGGGGATTGTCAACCAATGGTCAGTGTTGAACTGGAGAGGGAGCAGTTAGAGAGGCTGAATGTCTTCAAGGCGGCAGGACCAGATGGACTACACCCAAGAGTGTTGAGGGAATTGGCTGGAGTCACTGCGGGACCATTGGCGAAGGTATTTGAAGACTTGTGATGCTCAGGAGAGGTCCGAGAAGACTGGAAAAGGGCCAGTGTGGTGCCAATATATAAGCAGAGGAACGAGGATCCAGGAAACTATCGAGGTCAAACTGACCAGCCTATATTGGGTAAAATTTTGGAAACAATTATCAAGAAGTCCATTTGTGAGAGACTGGGAGAAGGCATGATGCTGAAGGATAACCAACATGGTTTGATTGAGGGAAGGTCATGTCTGACCAACCTAGTCTTCTACTATGAACAAGCAGCGAATGGCTAAGATGCGGGAGACATGGTTGATATCATATACCTGGATTTTAAAAAGGCCTTCCATATGGTCTCCCATGATGGTTGTATAAAAAAACTGGGGGATAATGGTCTGCCAGAGTCCATGGTCAGGTGGGTTGCGAACTGGCTAAGGGGTCAAACCCAGAGACTGTCAGTGGGCGGCATGGGTGACTGGTGCCACCTGAGTTGAGGGGGGCACATGCCCCCCCCCCCTCTAGCCAGTCAGTGACTGTGGCCAATCTCACCAACTGGGAAGCACAAGCAGCACTCCCAGAAATGCCAGCGGCACACCCAGAAGTGCCAATGGCACTTCACCTGGTGCCCCACTCCCCAGCTAGTGCTCGCAGGGGGGGCACTTGCGCTCCTGCCTGCCCTCCTTGCCCGTCGCATAAGTGGGGAGTGCTGCCTGTGAGGGGGTGCACCAGCACTTTCAGGGGGTGCATATGCACCCCTGTGGTCCCCCTACACATCACCACTGGTGGACAGGTCTGTATCATCTTGGCAGGAGGCGGCCAGTGGTGTCCCATGGGTTTGGTTCTTGGCCCCATGCTGTTTAACACTTTTATCAACAATATAAATGAGGATGTGGAAAGCATGCTGGCCAAGCTGCGGATAATACAGAAAAGTGGTCACATTAGGGGATAGGATGTGGATCCAAGTGGACCTGGACAAGCTGAAAAGGTTGGCAGAGAGGAACCGGGTGCCGTTCAATCAGGATAAATGCAGAGTGCTTCATCTGGGGAGAAGTAATCAGCAACATGAATGTAGGTTAGGAGGAAACGTCCTGGCCAGCATGATGGCTGAAAGGAACCTTGGGGTTACGGCTGATCACAGGATGTGCATGAGCTGCCGGTGCAACACTGTAGTAGGAGCTAATAGCATACTGGAATACATTAGCCAATGCGCCGTAATAGGGCTAAAGAAATGATATTTCCTCTCTAATCGGTGCTGGTGAGACCTCACCTGGAGTACTGTGTCCAGTTCTGGGCACCATACTTGGAAAAAAAAAAAGACGTGGAGAATCTTGAAAGGGTCCAGAGAAGGGCCACAAAAATGATTAAGGGCCTGGAAGACAAACCTATTGAGGAAAGACTAAGGGATCTAGGACTGTTCGGCCTGGTGAAGAGAAGACTGAGGGGGGTCTTGGTGGCTGTCTATGAGTATGTAAGGGGTGAATATCAGGAACTGGGAGAAAAATTGTTCAGTAAGGTGCCTCAGGGAAGGACAAGGAGCAGTGGACATAAACTGTTAGAGAATGGTTTTAGGTTGGATGTAAGGAAGAACTTCTTTATGGTTAGGGTGACTAGAATCTGGAATAGACTTCCCAAGGAGGTAGTGCAATCCCCCACCCTTGGAAGTCTTCAAGAGGAGCCTGGACAGACACCTTGCTGGGATCATGTGATCTCGGTATTCCTGCCCAGAGCAGGGGGGGTGGACTCAAACTTTCAAGTTCCCTTCCAGCCCTTAATTTCTATGATTCTATGAATACCAACTGCAAGACAGACCCTTTGGGAGCCCCATTTGATACCTCTACCCAACCAGACATTGAGCAATTGAAGACTACTCACTAAGCACAATGATCAAACCAGTTATGTATCCACCTTACAGTACTTTCATCTAAACTGTATTTCCTTAGTTTGTTAATGTGGATGTTGCAGAGGACAATGTCAAAAGCCTTGCTAAAATCGTGGTAAACCACATCCACTGCTCTCTCCTCATCCACAGAGCCTGTCACTTTATCACAGAAGGAAATCCGATTGGTCAGGCATGACTTGCTCTTTGTGAATCCATGCTGACTGTTCCTGATCACCTTGTCCTCTAAGTGCTTCACAATGGATTCCTCAGAGACCTGCTCCATGATCTTTCTGGGTATAGAAATCAGGCTGACTAGTTTGTAGTTCCCCAGATCCTCCTCCTTTTCCTTCTTAAAAATGGGCACTATATTTGCCCTTTTCCAGTCATCCAGGACTCATAAGCAAGTCAACTCATTTAAGAACTCTCCCTGGTCCTGAAGAAGTCCAGGCCAAAATCCACAGGAGTAATAATCGAGTTCAATCCCTAATTTTCCTCTTTCCAAATCACATGATGAAGCATAGAGGGAAGACTCAAATTAACAGTTGCAGTTTGATAAAAATGTTATTTTAGACAACAGAACCTGGGGGAAGGAAGGGGGGAAAGAGATCTAGAATCCCATACTTACTTTATCCACATCATAAGTTCTACTGTATCTGGGTCATAAAATTCTTGCAGTTCTGAAAGCTCAGTCATTATCCTAGGAAAAAACTGCAGGGAAAAGTCAAATAAGTCTCTTCCCTTGTGTCATTTTAAATAAAGTTAAGATATTCTGAGATAGAAGGGAATCCAGTAAACTATGTATAGGAAACCTTGTTTTCCTTCAAAGTATTATTTTCATGTAAATGCCTTCTTCACTTAGACAGCACTTGCTAGTCTCGTACTTTCTCTCAATGTTCCCTCAAATGCACACACAAAAATAAAGTTACAGTTTTTACCCCGATCCTGCTACCATTTATGCACAAGTAACATACTCATCTAAGTTGCCCAATAGTGTGCATTGCTAGATAAGGTATTTAGTAACCATCAGGTGGATTGAATACAACAAAATTGTAATTTTATGCAAATTTGGCATTTGTATTTCGAAGGCATTAAAATTCTTCTCTTCTCTTTTCTCAGAGCTTCCCATCCCTCCTTGTTAAAATATTAATGCCCAACCATTTTTTAAGAAGAACAAATGTAAAATTAAAGTCAGTTCCTAATTGTATTTAAGAGTCACAGTAAAACAGAAAAATGGAGTAGTATTTTTACACAGTAAAATATCTTCATAATGATATACCTCATCACTGAACATGTGATACTAAAACAAATATTGTTTCAAATGACTAATTAAATTTTAATAACCTCCTTGCATAAATATATATAATGGACTAAATTAAATGGTTTAATACTCTTAATTCCAAAGGATTTACACAGAGATTGAATTAAAGCCCTTAAAGCAAAACAAAAAACCCAAGAACACCAAATTCTTCCCTCTGACTTTTAAAACATTAACTTGAAGCATAAAATAGTAAACTAAATTACAGTTACACTTTTACAGAAGAGAACAATTTATATATATATACACAATACTCTCTACTAACATATTTATTCTCCTAAATGATCACAGCATAAATTTCTTTTAGCATAAAGTTATGGTTTCTGAGAAAAATGCAATAGCCAGAACTTTTAACAGTTTTGTAATTTCTTTTTTCTTACTTTGATTTCTGTTTTATGATGTAAGGATAACAACTTCTTAATGTCAAGTTTCTTACCTTACAGTAGCTCAAAAAACCTTTTCTATATACATGTTCCACTGTGGCTGGGCAAAATGAGCCCTAGTTTTGTCACAGGGGCTAAGTACAGACAGTCAAAAAGCCCGAGGCTGAATTGATTCAGTCTCTGAAGGTTAGTCTAAGCTGCAAAGATTGAATCAATAAGCAAATGAACAGACATTCACTTTTGATTCAGGAAATGCAACCACATGCCTGCAGTGGCTCAGGTCAGAAGCTGGGGGGCACTAGAGCACAGCTCTCTGGCACGTAGCCAACATGGGCTGTTTGTTTGCTTCCTCTCCCCTCACCCCCCAGGTCTCTGGGATTTCCACTCCAGAATCACACCAGCAGGACTCTTCAGGGTTGCTCATCACTTCCTCTTCCTGCTTCCAAGTGCCTCTGGGATTTGTAGTCCACAGTCACAGCCAGCAGTAAGTTTAGCAGGGCAAGGAAGCTGTACTTGGGGCAAAGGGAAGTTTAACTCCCCTCCCTGGCCCCAGACTGCAGGTGGGGTTTGCTTGGGGTAGCCAGCCCTCACTGTTCCAGATAGGGAGCAGAGGGGGCAGGGCCAGCTCTGCTCTCTGGAGCAGACAGAGCAGCCCAGCCCAGGACTGCAAAATGCTAGGATGGTGGGAGACTGTGATTTAAGTTGAACCAGGAAGGGGTCTGGGACAGAAGTTTCATAAACCAGTTTGACCTAAATCAGTTAAGTCTGATATTACATTCATCCGGGTTTATCTTAAACCAGTTTCAGCCATTTTGAAACTGGTTTATGTGCACTGCGCTTCTATTCTGTTACAGGTTTAAACTAGTTTTTGATAACTTAAACCGGTTTATGTCTAACTTCTGTCCTTAGCCTTTCTGACCAGCAGTACCTACATAGCACACTGGCACCCTGAAGCTGCTTAGTGTCTGCACTGAGAGCATAAAAAGGCAGAGCACACTAACCATCCCTGTTTCCTTTCAACTGTAGAAATTCATGAAGATGGAGGAAGCAGGAAAAAAGGGTGTGTATGAACAACGCATTCTGAAAAATTCTGGTTACTTTTACAGTACTTTTCATTTCCCTCCAAATGATCTTCTATAGGCACATTCCATTTATGATTGACTAACACAGTAATCAAAGTTCATTTGGAGGTGGAATCTCAGAAACTCGGGGGAAAAAGATTGAAACACTGCTTTACCAAATGCAATTTCCAATTTGGAAGCTTCAGATACTGTATGATGTCTAGTGAACCTGTGGATAGAGCTTCACGTGGCCCTTATGGTGGACTCTCAAGCAGTAATAAGAAATAAAGCATTTCTTTGTGCTCAGAAATTATATCTGGATAGTAAGTTGATAACTGTTGAACCTAAATGACAGGCTTCTGGAAAAGCATGCCTCACAACCTAATGCATCTGCTTTCACTCATCAATCATTTTTGTCGCTCTCTGCTGGACTCTTCAAATTTGTCTACATCTTTTAGGGTCGTTGGTTGTAACCATGTTGGTCTAAGGACATAGGCAGTCAAGATTTTTTGGGTAGATGTGATATCTTTTATTAGACCAACTAAATAGTTGGAAAAAAGTTATTTGCAAGCTTTCGGGTATAAACACCCTTCTTCGGTCACTGGGAGACTGCTGTTGTTATGAGTTCTCCAAGGTAGAAGAGAAGCTAAAGTAAACAAGAAGTCTACGAATATGCAAATGAGCAGAAGTTTGGAGTCTGACATGCAGACTCAGTCCTTTCCTAGTACAGATGGGCAAAGTCAATGGGGCAGCCTGAGTGGCAGAGGCCAATGAGTAAGGAAGGGCAGTACAGTCTGTCAGGGTACTTATTTCTGAATGGTTCATAACATGGCCATACTGGCACAGACAAATAGGGTCCTTGTGGCCAAGGTATTAGGAATCATGGCCCATGATATGGGTAGTAAGTGTCCCAGTAACCTATCCCAAGATTATTTTCTAGATTCCTTACGAGAAATGGGGACAGTGGGAGAATATGCAAATATTAAAAAACCTGGCTATTGCACAACGCACTAAAGACATGCTCAGCTTTTTATGCCCTTTATGCAAAAGTACAATGAGCCTCAGGGTAAATGTAAGCTATCTGGTTACACTTGCCAGAGCCTTTAAGTCTGAGCCTGAAAGACACATATTCATTCCACCAGTAGATTGTGCATATAGACAATTAATGGAGAACTGGAATTGCAATATATGGAGCCCTCTAGTGTCCAAACGCTCAAAACATTTTTGTTAGGAGAATTTCAGGGACAGACCCAGCCAATTGAAAAAATTATAACATTTACATTTAGCAAGTTTTGGAAGCCACTGTGCTCGTCTCAGAGCGCTTATTACACTGACAGAATACAAGGGAAAAAATTACATCATACTACATTTAACATCATATCAGAACTTCAACTGCTAGCCATTAGAATCATACACCCCTACAAACATTAAATTACTGGGGATAAGAACAGCTCTGATGCTGGATTTTTTTTAACTATTACTATAAATTTTTAAAACAACTAGATTATTTGAAACTTATCTCATTATGTACATGGTTTACAGGTTATAGATGCTGTTGCATATGCAAACCATCAAATACTTGAAATTTTAAACAGATGCTAAGAAATAGCTATTTTGAACTCAATTATAGAACTAAACATTTACTTTAAATAAACAAGAACAGATCTGTTTCTTTCTTCTTATATTATTTGAGTATTATAGTATTTGAGTATTCTTTCTTATTATAGTATTTGAGTACAGTATTTCCATAAAGAGTTGGAAATGAAAAAAATCCATCTTTAGTTGATGGGATGTCCTTAAAAGAAACTACTGTTTTCTGTAATTCTACCTTCAGTTAACCTTAGCTTCTCACTGAATAAGAGCATAGAATGACATGCTTATACAATATTCTAATTACAATAGAGAAAATACAGTCAATCACTTTATAAATTCAGTAATGGCATTTTGTCTTTAGCTAAACTAATATAATGTGAATCATCATGTAAAGATGATGATATAATAATAACAATAACAAAATGGTATAATTATTGTTGTAATGAAATATATTAATATTTTATTATTATAATTAAAACCTGGTATTATGTATCCTTATTAGCGAGGAATATATATAATTTTATTTAAACATAAAACAAAAATGTTTTAAATAATGGATACAGTCTGATGTTACTGATTATTTTATATAAATGTAGACAAGATACTCCTAAGACTTTATACTGTGCCTACAGCAAACACTTAATCAAAAGATACTTTCTTACCTACCTCTTTCCACAAGCTGAAACCTATTATAGTGGGGACTGCCATACTCAGAATAAGAGCCTAGAATATTAAAAAGAATAAATGATTAGAGACCACTATTTCATTTCCCACACATGGAACTACATTGACAATGGGAAAAATTCTGCAAGTCTGCCAGGCAAAAGTCATTGCGAACAGAAAAGAAATTGCTTGGTTAAACACTGAAGAAGTTAGCTCATTATAACATGAATAATAATATTCAAAGTAATTCAACAGACAGCCCAATGTGACGAAGTGCATCCATGAATTAGGAAAGGAAGTAAAAGTGAAATAGGTCTCAAATACGCAAATGCAATGAAGGGATATGTAGAATGAACTATGCCAATGAACTGTTTTTTAAAAACTTACAGACACCCTCTCATTCATAGTCACAATAACAACATATATAAACAGTATTCCATCACACAGCACAATAGCATTCCAATCAATCACCTTCCTCTTGATCAGAAGGAGGAATAGCATAAATACTGTTTTGGCAACAGTTGTTAATAAGTGCATACAGTGCATCCTGTTGAGAGTTAAAATTGAAGTGCAATCAGCTAATTAACCACATAAAGGAAAGTGGATCTACCACAGAAGAAGAAATGCAATTTATAATTATATTATGGATGAATGAGTACATTCTTGCAAAAACTGTCAATTATTCTACAATTGGAAGTGCCTTGGCAACTCTTGAAGAAAATATATTTACACAGAAAGTGGCATGTTCATTTTATACAAACATTAACTACTTATTCTTAAATAACATGTTATAAATTGTTTTCAGCTTTAAATTGTAAATTGTTTTCAACCTTAAATACAGAGGGATAAAAACATATGCAGATCACATCTCCTTCCTGCCAAGCATACTCAGCACCTTAGAAATAGAGCTGAAAGAACTGAGAAACCCCAAGTTTCACTATAACACAGATCCTTTTAAGTCAGGATGCCTTTCAGAGACTGTAGTATAAATGAATATACAACTAATCTGAACAAATCTTACTCTAGCTATCATTTCACTTGAAAATTTCTTACTCATACACAACAGTTAAATATGCATTTACCCTAGTTACCATATTTCCCAGTCTTTTGATTTCCTCCCACCTCCCATCCTCCAACTTTCATTTACTCACTGCTTAGAAGCGAAAAAAAAGATTTGTTGATTAGCAGTAAAATCTAGCAATAGATTATTGGCAACAGTTACTCACCAGTAATATCGGGTGCACAGCTTTTAGTCGAAGCCACTTGAAAAGTGTCATCCAAAGCTCAGGAGAACATACACCAAATGCAGCAAGCATGCAAACATATGGAGTCCAGAGGTACTTCATGCTGGAAAACATCCCAAGAATCCAAAGATAAGATGCTGCATGTATTTCAACTGGATTATTTGATAAATAAACTTTGTCACCTCCAAACCTCTCTATGAATAACCCTGCTCAGGAGAATTCAGTCAGTTAAGGAGTTCAGTCAATTCAGGGTCAAACACTTAACAGAATAAGGAAACCTAAAAGAGATCTCGGCTTGCAGACCAAACACATGATTCTCTGCTGCAATCCAGAGCACTCTTAAAAGTTCAGAAGTGCCAAGTAGGCTCAAAAAAGTCTCAGCCGAAGAAAATGAAATAATCCACAGAATTTGGGGGTGGAGGACCAAAAAAAAAAAAAAAAAAAAATCGAGCTAGTGAAGGATGTTAATTGTCTCATTTTTTGCTCTAGGGTATCTGATGAGCAATTACTATTACCCAAAACTGATGTCTGAATCCTCCAAACAGAGGATTCAGAAGTCTCAACCATTTGAAAACAAAACAGTTTGTTTGCTTTCAGAATCTGTAGTGTTCAGGCACCAGAGTGATGCATACAATAGGAACAGCTATGATGTGGCATGACGGATACCACTCATACACCACTGTCTTTAGCGTTTGTCTGGCAGTCAGGAAAGATGGCAGAATGGCATCCATCATAAACTATTAGACTATCTTTTTAAGGTTATACTGTTGTAAGATGTTTGCCTGACATGTTAAGCAATTCTCTAAACAATTAAAAGACACACAAGCAGTTTTTTTTAAATTTTGTTTTGCAATAAACCTTGTGCATCAAAAGAACGATGTAAAATTACAATGGAAAAAAAAATCAGCATTTAATAAGAATCCTAGCTCAGCAGCTGAAGATGAACAGGGAAACATTTAAATTGTGTTCCAATTAACTTCTCAGATTTATGCTGGGCAGAGCATAAAGAAATGTGTTTAGGGAAGCCAAATATACTTCAGTATATTCTACTGAAGTTCACTCCGGTACACTCAACAGGGAACGCTGGATGGCAAAATATTCTTTTAGAAATGGTCTCAATATTTGTGGAAGTTTGAGTGTACCATATTCAGTTAGCAATGCGCTAGCCCTTACAAAACAAAAATCTATACAAAACTTACCCTTCTAAAATCATTGCAAGAGAACCCAGTAAAAGTGTGTGGATGATGTGATAAACTATCTCTGGCCTCTCTCCAATTTTGCCATCCTCCAGGGTAACAGTTTCTCTGAGTGGTTCACCACTGCAGTTCGAGGGAAACAAAGCAGGGTTTGTCTTGCATACTATCACAAATTATGACTTCTATAAAAAGTGCCTGACAACTATTAAGCCTCTGGTGCTTCCTTCTTTTGTAATAATACTAATATTGTTTGTATTGTTTATTGACTCCCTGTGCTGATCTGTCTGCAATTTTTGGTAATTTCTTACCTAAAAATTTGCACGTTCTTGGGGCATGGACCATCTTTATGGTCTGTGTTCATACAGTGCTTTGTGCAGTAGGGTTCCAGTCCCCATGCGGGCTAAGTGCTATGGCAATACCTCTAAACAAGATGTTGATGAGCAAAATTTAATTTTCTAACACAGTATTGGTGTTAGGACACAGAAGGGCAAAATACGGCCTATGGGCCGAATCTAGCCTGCCAAGCACTTTCATCCGGCCCGCAGCGTCCACCAACAAAATGTGCCCCACTCAGCCCTTCCGCCCATGAGGGTAGGAACAAGGTGCCCACGTATACACACACCGCAAACTGTGGTGTGCCTACCATGCCCTACTGTGCCTTGCTCCCACTTTCATAGGTGGAAGGGCCAGACCCAGCCAACACATAACTTCTAGCTTCGGCTGCCACTGCTGCAGCCCATGGGGACTTGCTCTGCATCCCTGGTCTCCTACTAGCTCCACACAGCAGGTAGGGAAGCAGCGAGGGTGAGGCTGCAGCTGCAACTGGGTAGGAACCCAGAGCATGGGGCTAGGGCTGAGGGCAGCACAGAGCCCATGCCTGGGGCGGAGGGGGGGCAACAGCAACGTGGAGCTCGTGGGCAGCATGTGGGTGTGAGGGAGGGTGGGTGGGTGGGTGTGGGGACAACCTCCCCACTCTCCCCATGGTGTGCAGCCCTGGCAGGCAGTGGCAGCAGCAGTATGTGGAGGCATTCAGGGTGCTTATGCCTAGCACAGGCGCCTGGCAGGGTGCAGCTCCAGCCAGCGCTTCATATCACAGCGAGGGGTGCAGACTCCGCCAGGCAGCCTGTATCACCAGTACGGCATGGGAGGGAAGCCCCAGGTGCTAGAGCAGGCTGCCTTCCCTGCCGGGGCTGCACAGCATGGGAGGGAAGTCCCAGCTACCTTCCCCAGAGGGACAGGGAAGGCAGCTGGCTCCAGTCCCTGGGGCTTCCCTCATGTGCCCAGCAAATCCAGGAAGTGCCGGTGATACAGACTGCCCGTTGGAGGCTGAGCCCCTCACCATGATGTGCAGCACTAGCCAGACGTGTGCCCTGCTGGGCACCAGCATGAATGCCTCACCTGCTGCTGCTGCACCATGGGGGAAGTACAGGTGGGCACACCCCCGCACCCCACACCCAGCCACAACCCTCCACATATACACAACCTAAAACATATCCTATGCCCCACACACAGCCATCCCACCACCTCCTCCTTACCATACACACCCCCCACACCCCACCATACACATACTCCCCACAATATACAAGATTAAGAATTTATTTTTCAGTTATTATGCAATCACCTCTATATGCACTATGCAAACACAAATCAAATATTTTTTGTAATAAAATTAAAATATGTTACAAAGGTGTTTCACTTTTAATGTATGATTTGTTTTTTTTCTGGTTCTAAGATGGCAACCACTCCCCTCCCAAAAGGAATATTTCTGGGGGGTAAGGGGAAGGCCTTCCAGAGGCAGAAGTCCAGAGGCAGAAGTCAGGGGTGGGACTTCCAGTCCCAGGTTAGTGACCAGTAAGCAGGGCACCTGTCAAGGGGCAGGGCTACCCCTTGTGGCCCTCGACAGCTCACCAAAACTCATTAAGCAGCCCTCCAGCCAAAATAATTGCCTGCCCATGTTTTAGATCAATTGAAAGTTACAGAATTACTGTGACTACATCTATAATTTAAGGTCAGAGAAAGGGGTGCAAGAATGCTTAACCTTAATATTACAAATCCCAGTAATACAATACCTACAGTGTTATTTTTACACACGAAACAAATTTTTCATTTCCCCAAGTAAGACAATGAGGGTTGGGATGGTAAGGAAGAAATTCTAAGTCCATCCTTAAAAAATGCAAAAAAATACATCAGTACCATATTTACTTGCATACCACACACACCTTTCCCCAAAAAGTTAGCTTTCCAAAACTGGGGTGTGTGTCTTCAGCAGGGAAGTTGAATGGAGATGCTATAAGATGCTTCTTTTCTTTCTCTTCCCTCCACTAGCTGTATGGGGGAGGGGCAGAATCCATCCAGAGAGAACCAGGAGGCTACTGGGGAGTGTGCAGCAGTGAGGTTATACCTCACTTTGATTCTACCTCTACCCAAAGTTTAAAAACCAACTGTCCAGCAAAAGCAGTAGCATTTCTATGCAGCCAGAGCTGAGGGCAGGGGCGACACATAGGGGGTGCATGTGCACCCCCTGAGCATGGCAGTGCACCGCCTACATAAAAAGCACTGCCAGCGGCATCTGCAGGTGGTTCACGATTCCTGTTGGATGCTGCCAGTGCTGCTGGCAGCTGCAGCTGGTTGCCAACCCTTGGTCAGCGCTCGCCACCTCTCCCCCAGCCACTGACAGTGCCGGCAGCATCTGCAGGAGCTCTCCACTCACTGCCGCTGTGCACCCCAGCCACCGGGAGCACACCCCATTCATGGCTAAGGGAGTCAGTTATCCAAGATTATAAGTACAAAGTTTGGCACTTGGGACAAAATAACTGCAGGCACAAATACAGACTGGGCAATGGCTGGCTAAGCTGCAGTACTGTAGAGAAGGACCTGCAGGGTTACAGTGGACCACATGCTGAATACAAGTCCATAGTGTGCTCTTGTTGGGAAAAAAAAAAGCCAACAGCATACTGAGTTGTATTAACAGGAATGAAACTTGCAAATCAAGATAAATGATTCTTCTGCACTATTTAGCACAGAGGCCTCTCCTGGAGTGCTATGCCAGTTTTGGACCCCATACTTCAAGAAAGCTGTGGACATATTGGAAACAGTGCAGTAGAGAGCAAGAAAAAAATGTAGAGGCCTGGAAAGCAGGACTTATGAGGAAAGGTTGAAACAGCTAGGGTTATTTAGCCCAAAGAGAAGAATGAGGGATGATTTAATAACAGTCTACAAATACCTAAAGTGAAATAATAAAGAGGATGGTAATAAACTGACAGCCCTAAAAAATACCCGCACCCTGCCGCCGCCTGCTTTCCAGCAGCAGAGACAGGCAATGAATTTCTCATCAGGGAAAATGACCACAGAAATCACAGTAGGGCCCTTCTATTCAAACTGTATCTGGTATATGTAACACAGTTTCATGCTCTGATCTTACAGATTTATGTATTGATGTAAGAGGAGATTTCTGATTTTATGTACATATAAATTCACATGATCTTTAATTCATTTTTAAAAAGTATTCCATTGTGATAAAGCTAGCTACTTACCTAATTCTCTTAAAGATGACCTGAGTTACAGAAAAAAGGCAGATAATTAAAACTAAAATATAGAAAGGCAATACAGATGATTGAGTCAGTCTCAAAAAAAAGTCTTGGGATGGTGCCTGAAGGGATTCTTGACAAAGGAGCCAATTCATTGTAAAGTTCCTGGTAAGGCAAAAAGGTCACATTTAAAATAATAAGTGGTTAGTTAGCCTGGTCACAGGAATCTCAAATTATTTCAGAATCATGACAAAATATGTTCAAATAGAAAATGTTTTTGCAAGTATGTTTTAGAAAGTGTCACACTTTTGTCCTTGAAAAGTATCTTCTGTGATCCAAAAGACATAATTCTATTACATTTTAAAAGCACTTCTACATCAAGAACCCATTTTAAGTGTCATTGTGGGGGTGACAAAACCCTTATGTGGATATCTATAAAGCAAGCGAAAGAGTTCTGAGAAAAGGAAGCATGTTTATTTAAAAAGGAGAAAAAAAATAAAAAAGTTGTGCTGCCTTGCCTATAGATCATATTGGAAGCCCAGCGCAAAGCCAAAAAATAAATTCCCAAATTTTAATCCTGTATCTTAACCCCTTGGCTGTTCACCCTTCTCCTCACAAAATAATTCAGCTAAAAAAATTGACAAAATATGGTCTTTAAGTATTGCCAGAAGTCTTTCATCTTCCACTAAAATGCAAAACTGGTGAGGTAAGTGGTGCACTAAATGTGTCCAGCTCTTTATCTCATGTACCTTTGCAAAGACTTTCATCTCAGTCCTCTTTCATCTTCTTTCTGAATCTACACTATACAGAACCAGGAGAGCTGAAATAGCCAGAATGAGCAAACCCTTACACTGTAGTACCATGTCCACTCTAGGGCCAAGTACAGACATTACACTTTTACTGATATAAGTGATCAGAAACCAGTCTAAACCCATAACAAAACAGAAGTTCAACATACACAGTAGACTGGTTTAAAAATGGTGGAACCCAGTCTAAGATAGGCAAACTGTGTGCCCCTCTCACCAAAGGACAAATGTGTATTCAGTTCACTACCAATCTAAACTACAGTGCTTACAGAAAACTGTACGGAAAATCCTCAAAAAATTGCAGCCCATACTAGAAAGAGACCCTATTCTTAAAAAGATCTTCCCAGAGCCACCCATCCTAGCCTTCAGACAAGCACCGAACCTCGCCAACCTCATCACCAGAAGCAAACTTCCTCAAGCCCAGAACACACCAAAAGGATCCAGACCGTGCCAGGACAAGAAATGCAAAACCTGCCAACACATCTCCACCACCCCCACTATTACTACACCCCACAACAGAGCCATCAGCATCCCAGGATCTTACAGCTGCACCTCCAGAAATGTAAAATACCTCATCCAATGCACCAAATGCCCTGATGGAAGATATGTAGGAGAGACCAGACAACAACTGCGCACCAGAATTAATGCACACCGGAAATCTATCAAAGACAGAAATACCCAATTACCGGTGGGGGCACATTTCTCACAGGAGGGCCACTCTCTCTCCAATCTCTCAGTCCTGATCCTCAAGGGAAACTTACACAACACTTCCCAGAGAGGAGCCTATGAGCTCCATCTCATCAACCTGCTGGATACTAGAGATCAGGGACTAAACATAGACATTGGATTTTTGATACATTACAATCTGCCTGGCAACTGACTCCCCAGCCCAGCCCCTGGCTTCTTTACTTGTCATTCCATCCAGGAAGAGCACATACCAACTGCTGAAGCTTCCTTAGCCTGACGAAGGGTTTTTGAACCTGAAAGCTTGCTTAATAACTATTCTCCAACCATTTGGGTTGGTCTAATAAAAGATATCAAATTCACCCAAGGAACCTTGTCTGCCTATGTCCTTATACCAACACAGCTACAACCTAAACCCCTACAGAAAACTGCGTAACTTAGATCGATTCTGCCTCAGGCTTTCTGAATGTCTGTAACCTAGCCAAAGAGTGATGAGTGATAGCATATAGGGGCCTATAGCAAGCAATCCATAACTTTGGGCCCAGAAGAGTTCTAAAACTTTTAGCTGCACTGTCATCCTAGTAGCAATCCCACTATTGCTGACACTGTACTCAGAACCAGTGAATTGTGACAGATTTTGACAGGCCTTCTGAAATGCCTCAAGTGAGCAGAGACCAAACTCCTATCATTCCAAGGGAACACTGTCCAACTCCTTAGGGAAGACTCATTTCTATTCTGTCTTAATAGCAGTCTTAAAAGTAGTATTCCATGTCTTGAAAGTAAGATAATCCCATGACTAAAATAAGCCATAAGTACAAACCTCTGTAAGAGGATGCACAGACATAATTGTATCAATATCAAACAATACTACATAAGGCTTATGTTGGTGATATTTATACCTGGACACTTCTGTAAATGAGGCTTGGCTCCCAGAATCTCTTGCAGGTCAATTCCCCAAGTTTTGCAATATCATGACAGTACTGACATCTCATCTAACAAACTGCATCGATAGCATCTACCTTCAAGTGTCTAGTTCTGTGCCCAATCATTGTGGTTAAGGAAACACTTTCCTAAAAACCTAACATTTTCATCTCAACTTATGTTACCATCTTCCAAAACTCTTATTTGGAATAATTCCTTTGGTTTAGCTACCAAAATACTTTGAAGCAAAATATTAACTGGCAGGAAGACTTCTGTTTCCTAACTATGAAAGGTTAGCTCTGTGGTTTCACCTCATTATCTTGGCTTCTATTTTCAGCAATATTAGTTGGGGGGGTAGGATGTTTTCCTTGCTATCCATGGGAATATTTATATTTTTAAAAATCTGAAACAGAAACTTTTACCCCTGCTGAAATGCCACAGAAATCCAAGTTCATCCTGGACATGAAAAGTTTCTAACGTAATTTTTAAAAGTTTGGGGCAAGTAAAAAAAAAAAAGTTTCCTTCCTAAATTCTTCTACAATAAACTTTACAAGCTTTCACATTTTAACTCCTGTAGTTTTTAAAGTGATTTTAAATTCTGTGCATTTGAGACACCTGTAAATGAAAAACTCAAACTTACTTAGTTGTGTTTAATCCAAATTTTACTTCAAGGAACTTCAACAAATGCTCGTTTTCTTTATGGGGGACAAACATCTGAAAAAGCAATTTTGTGGAGAAAATTTAACACAGCCTGGAACACTACCTTCATGTCCTCTTTTCATTCAGATTACAAAATAGGGTAGAGAACAATCACACGTTCCAAAATACAGTTAAAACAACCAATAACTCATATAACTTATTTGCTAGTCAAACCTTATTTAAGTAAGTTTTGCTTAGTATATAAGCTTATACACCTCACTTCATTCAGGTACGCCAACCATATGGCAAGTTAAGAGTTGCCAGCCAACTTCCAGAACACTAACCAAGAGCATGGCAAAGACTGGTTTGCTAGCTCAGTGCCCAGTTTTCAAAGGACACGCCAGCTGACTTATCTAATCAGCCAGGCTCTGACCTAGAAAAACCACATCGGTCCCTTACCATTCAAATTCTTAATTCACTTTGTTCAATCCAGATAAATTCAGCACACCCATTCTGCAAGATCAGCTAGCTTTTCTATGAGCCCAAGAGCATAAGACTTAGGTTTAATGTGGAAGGAAGACAGAATTTGAGTTCTCTCAAACTTCTCAACAAGCATAATATTTCCATGTTGGTTTTCAGGATTTGTTTCTTTCTTCTTTTTTTTTTTTTTAAAGTTTATGTTAAGTACCACAATCAAGCAAAGTTTGGAGTCTGTTCAGGTTTGTCTACCTTGGTTCAGCAGTGGGTCTTGTGGAGAACCAGACAGCATATTTTCCCCATCCAAGCCTATTGACCCAATCCACCCAAATTAGCATTCTTGACAGCCAAATCCCAATCTAGCTTCACAGGCAAACTTCCCACTTAAGAGTGCATCAGCAGAGCTGTATGTGCAGGGTGTGCTCAGACCTGTCCTCCCCAAGACCTTCTATCTGATGTAGTATAGACAAGGTCCTAAAGCAGGGGTAGGCAAAATACGGCCTGCCAAGCCATTCTATCCAGCCTGTGGGGCCCCTAAAAGATTTAGTAAATTAATATTTATTTACTCCTGTCTGCCTGTTAAAGACAGGAGCCAGGGGCAGTAGGACCCAGGGGGAGCTGGCAGCAGGAGCCAGAAGCCTAGCCCCGCCCCACCCCCAGCTATTTCCCTGATATTCCTGCTCCCGCCCTGCTCCATGAGGCTCCCGGCTGCATTGGGGGACCGGGAGCACAGGGACATGCTGGGGGTGGGTGCGCATGCGTGTGTGCAAGCACATGTGCATAGGCAGGGGCAGAGTGTGTATGTGCTCGTAGGGCGAGTCCCGCATGCACACCCCACAATACACATGCACCCACAGCCCCCCTCGCACTGCAATACAGGCAGACCCCCACACCCCCTCCCACAGCCCAACCACCCTCCCACACAAACCCTATACCCCCCACACCCCATGTATCCACCCACATGGCTCCTTCACCCCACACACCCACAGCCCCCCACAAAGCAATACCCACCCCCTCACAATATACAAGAGTAAGACTTCATTTTAAGCTATTGTGCAATCACCTCTATGTACAAATGCATGTAAATCAGGACAAAAATATTTTTTGAAATCAAATTAATGAATGTTGTAGATGTTTACTTTTTAGAAAATAATTTGGTATTTTTCTGGTTCCGAGATGGCAAAACCCCTTGCTGAAAAGAGTACTTCCAGGAGCAAGGGGAGGGACTTCTGATGGCAAATATCAGGGATTAGGGGGCAGGACTTCTGGTCGCAAGATAACTACCGGGGGCAGGGCACCTGTCAACGGGTGTGGCTACCCATGTGGCCCTTGACAGCTTGCCAAAACTCGGTAAGTGGCCCTCCACCCGAAATAATTGCCTGCCCTGTCCTAAAGAGTATCCAAAAAAAAATTTATTCACCAAAATATAAGGCCAGATCAAAACCCTGTCAACTCCCAGGCCTTTGAGACTCCCATCAAGGCATAGTTTCCCTTTCTATGTTCTAGACAAAGTGAAAATTACTGTCCACCTTGAAACGCTTGTCCTCGTTGGTTGTTTGCTCATTTTCCTAGGCTAAAATGTGTTTTAATGTTTGGCCCCCATCTACATAAGCCATCCAACTCAAAAGAGAAATGATGCTGAACCAGGTTTAATAAACAATTAAAATATGATTTGTAATCCATGCCTATGAGAGAACAGACTGGGTTTCTGTTTCAACATAAAGCCTTATCTTTCATTTGGTTTCGATAAAAATAGCTACCTGAGTTATTAGAAGCAAAGATATATCTGAACAAATTGGAAGTTTTTCCCTATAAAACAAGAATGGCTTCAATTTTAATTCTTCCATATGCTGCGAACTTAGTCCAATGCCAGAAGTACAAGATACATGCCACTTGAAAAGTTTTTTACTAAAATTACTTTGGCAAGATAATCACATCCCTCCAGATATGATATGATCGAATTAAACAGCTCTTCCAATAGATAAATCTTACCTTTAATAAAAAATTCAGTGTCACTGTTACTGTAAATACTAAGTAAAAGTGCATTATTTTCAGGAGTCTTGAAATAAATGTACCCTTTTTCATATTCATCTGCAATTGAATTTAAAAATGAGTATTATTTGGAGTTCAGTTTAAGCAAAAAAAAATTAATCTCAGAATTACAGAAGGTTATTTTTGTTACCTCTAGGCATTTAGAGAGCATTAAAGCTGCTACAAGGCTTAGGAGTGGAGAAACTAATAATGCTGGATTTTCAAACTGCAAGAGATATCCCAAGAAGAGAGAAAACAGATAGATTTTGTATACCTCATGGACCTAATGGGAAAAAATAAAATAAAATTAGCTACAGAGACACCATATTTTCCAAAGCAGTGGAAAAGTCTGAGGAATATGAAACTTGTGACTTAATGTCTTCTACTTTAGAATTTTAAGACTTCAGCATTTTAAAATGTCTTCCACCATTGTCTATTGCAAAGAAAACTATAAACTACAAAATCTAATATTGCTGACCTGTCTGCCTGGTCTTTAACCAGGTTTAGCTAAACACCCATCCTCCTCCAACAAGTGACACAATTTTAAATATATCCTGTTATTGAATCAACTGTTTACACAAGCCAGCCATCCCATCCATAAGGCCACTTACCTAACCCAAAGGTAAGCCTCCAGTAGTGTAGAGCCACTGCCCTTCTTGCTGTCAACCTAACAAGGAAAAGGGGATATGGCCAAAGCAAAGGGGGTGTGGCTGTATACCAAGTCATGGCTTCACCTTCAGCCCCTTGAGGGCATTTGCATCCCTCAGGCAATTCCCTCAGACTTAAGCCAGGAAAACACAGAGGCCCAGGGGGAAAGGGATGTGAGGATGAACTTAAAGTCACCATACTACATACATTTCAGATAGACCCCAGGTTCTGGCCTTTTAAAATCCCAACCTTATAGCGAGGTTTAATTCACATTTCAACAAAATTAGCAGTGACAAGTCATAAGTACCTTCTCTGTCTGTACCAGAGTAAGGCTGTCCAGCAGGAAGAGACACACAGCCTGGACAAACAGAAGATAGTGACTGTACTCCCACATCATCATGAAAGTGTATGTTGCAGCACTCACCAACAGGTAGCAAAAACTCTACGGAAACAAAAAAAAAAACTACCTTAATCATGCTGAGTTTCTACCACTAAAAACTGAGAAACTATTAAAACAAAGTACACTAGGAATGGAAATTACTTGTTTAAGGAACAAAAATACTTAATTAAATGTTAGCCAATATTTTCTCAGGAAGCAGTTTTATTTTCTACATGTTTTAGTACTGCGGATGAGCATGAAAAGAGGTCTTAAAAATCACCGGTACATAGTCATGTTTTAGTTAGCCGAATTCTTCTTCCCCCATCCCCACCCCCCCAAGTTTACCCCATGTTTGTTAATGAGATAAAGTGTCATTCTTAAGACAGTGATCAGACATGTCCAAAGAAACTCCTTTGACAAAGGGACAGGAAGCAAGTCCACCATCATGTTCCTGAGTAAGATGACAAGACAGCCAAACTGTTCATAACGTTACGAAGAAAAAAAATTGACAAGTCTCAAAAGTGAGTTAGTTGATGGCATCAGTACAAGACTCCAAACCTCCACAATAGCATTAGAGGACAGAAGAATCTCTTTGCAGTGACACAAATGCTTTAGATGGCTGCTTTGCTAAGAGCAAACAATTTCCACTTCTTTTTCTGCCTAGTAAGACAATGAGATGACAGAGATAACTTCTCTGGACCACATTTCTCCTAACTGCATTTTTAAAATAAATTATATTTGTTTTACCTCAGCAGAAGAATTTATGTTGTTTTTTAAATAGCCTGTAAGAGCTGCAACTTGACATGCAAAATATGGCAAAGCCCAATTTTCCCTTGAAGGAATAGAATAGTCAATTCTTGTTGTATCTGTCCTAAAACAAAGTACAGAAGAACAAAACTATTAAATTGTTTATGAAATAAAATCATTAAGGAAAACCTAAGTTATAGATGCCTTACTAGTAAGCCATTTCTTTTGTGACTGCTTAAATGCATTATGTTTCTTATCAGAAGCAAAAGCCATTTCACTACAAGTAATAGTTATAAGTTTAAAACAGCATCAAAATGGAGAGTTCCACAAAATTATTTGGACCTCTCACATAACTAAAGTTTATAGGATTGAGCCCATAAGGGCTGCTTTTCACATTAAAATGAAATATGGTTTCTGATAGAAAGAACAGATTCTGACTATTACACAATACAATTTAGAAAAAGTACCCTCTCAAACTGCTCAAAGCTGCTTTATGCAAAAAGTATCAACACTCTAGAGTAATGCTACTAAACCAAAACAGCAGCAAATTTATCCTATTCTGAAACTATTACTGACAAGATGAAGATAACTAATGGAAGGAAAGCACAGAGCAGGAAAGTGGAAGGATTTTTCCATATAAAGTGACTTGACAGCATTCAAGCTACCTGAGCCAAAGGTAACATTTTCAAAAGTACCTAAATTATTTCAAAGCCCAAGCACAATTTTCAAAAGCAATTTAAGCCTTTAGAGCCTTGTTTCTACTGACTTCTAACTAAACACGTTCCAATGTGCTTAATCACTTTTATTCAGCTAATACTCCCTTATATCAGATACTTTTGAAAATTCATTTTTGCTCCTGATGACCCCCCTCACAGTGGTCCAATTTGGAGCTCTATCTACTTCAAGCCTTCACGTTTCCAAAGTTGCTTCATTTTGCTAGCTGTTGAGAAAAAAATATGGATTATTCACCATTACCATTTTTTTTTCCACAGGTACTGCTTCCAGCAAGCTGATCAACAACTTTTTTTACTTGCCGACCACAGTGATGAATTTACACCTTCCAAAGAAAGTGTTCCTCAACAAGTTCAGCTTCAGATATATCAACACTACTTTACACTTTCACAGTTCTTTTCTTCCAAGAATCTCCAAGTGATTAATAACTGCTAACAACTGTGATACACAGGAAGTCTCACACAGCAAATCAGAGACAAAAGTAGGAGCAGAACTCGAGTTCTCATTCCCTCATCACAAGGTTTTGCTCCCAGCTTTTATAGCAGAAAACAAAGTAAAGGTGCACCTTCAGATAAGGGGTTGGCACCCGATGGCCCAGGGAGCCATCTGATCCATCCCAGAGACATGGGGCATCAATAGGTGGGGGCTTCAGTGGCAGATACTCTCTCCTTGCCACTGTGGGCCCTCTCCCACAGGCATGCCACCAAAACAATGAGAAGCCGCAGCAGGAGCTGAGACCTAGCACCCGTCTATCTGCCCAGCTCTGAACTAAGTTGTTGGATCATTCAAGCCCACCACCTGAAAAAATTGCTGACTGCTATTAAACACTAACTGGATCAGAGATAAATAAGCCTTTCCCCTCTCCTCCATCTTTTACATTTAAATCATTACTGCTATATGACAGCTGGTTCTCTGCATGTCCTTTCATAGCATCTGATGAAGTGAGCTATGGCTTGAAAGCTTTATACATCTCCAATTCAGTTAGTTTATAAGGTGTACCTCCACCTTGTCTTCTGCCCTACTTCAAACTAACACGGCTAATTACCTCTCAGCTTTTACAGTAGTTTGTATTGGCAGGGGGAATTTTCATGTACATGAAACATGTTAAATAAATTTGGATAGCAGGGTCATCAAGGTAAGAAGGGACTCTACTTTGCATATCAATGTGCAAATTAAAAAAAACAGCTTTTAGAAAACAAATATTTATTCATTTTGTTCGAAGGAGGAAAACACCTGTTGCGATACTGATTGCAGGCCAGAGAAAGACAATTGTATTTTGTAACCTTGAAGGTTTTAACATTTGTTTTCCTTCTCCATTGAAAAAAAAAAAAAGAAACATTTTCATATGTCTGACCCAAAATAGAATTAGGTAACACACACACACACACACACACACACACACCCCTCCTAAAGTACACTCTGCATCTCAGAAACCTTCTCATGAAAAGCTTCATCAAAATCTATACATCTCTGCATTTCAGCTTCAACAAAAGTGTACTCTAACAAAACAAGTTTCACTGAAAATGCACTGGCCAGTTCTAATAATATTGTTAGAATTCCTTATTGACAATCTAGATTATGTAGAAGATGTTTTTCTTACCTGTTAATAATGAACCATGCTACAGTCAGCATTCCTGCCAGCCAAGTCCCACTCATAACCCAACTGGTTATAAACAATGCAGTCACATAAATTCCCTGCAGTCCAAAAACTATACCAATGTAGAAATACACTGGTTCAATAACTTCCTGAAATTACAAATAAAAACGAAGAGACATAGCGGCAACTGAGCTGAAACTGTAAATTACTACTATTTACTATGTATGTAGTGCTAACAGTGTGCTGGGTGCTTTATAAACTGGGAAGAGATGGTCCCTTGTATTTTAAAGTTTATAATTTAAGCATACAATATGGAAACGCTTTCTTTTTCTGGTGGGAGGCAGTGTAAATTAACAACTCGATGATGCTACAATGTAATACGGGTTTTCCTTGTTTTATGCGGGTTCTGTATGTGCGAATTCACTCATATGCAATGACCGTTTTTATACCAAAAATTCGTTATATGCAAGGTAAATTCACTCTTATGCAACTGTTGTGGTGGAAGCCTGCAGTCAGTCGCTTTGTGTGGCGCATTGTAGGAGTGATGCACGCCAAAATATAGTCTCCGGTGTGGATCTGTGCTCCTCACTCATTGTCTATGACACGTGTGTCTGTAGTTGCCACCCCCATTATGATACTGCTCTGTGCTTGTGTGAACTGTCTGCTGTTGGGAAGTACCAAAATTGTCTTGTAAAAATGGTAGAAATGGGTCTGGGGGTCAGTACAGTCAAGGTCTTGGAACATGTCCCTATTTGTTACATTGTAAAGTGGTTTCCCTTTATGCGAATTCAAGTTATGCACCGTTTTCCAGGAATGCATGTACAGCATAAAGCAAGGGAAACCTGCATCTGTTTTGACGAAGATTTTACATTTTCTGCATATATAGTGATGTTTCACTAATTTTACATTTTCTGGTTTGATAATATCGTACTACAGTGAGATTTATAATGTGTAGCTGAAAAAATAAGCTTAAGGAAAGATCTTGAAGAAGGTGGAGACATGGCAGATGAGACTGCAGAGTAGTTTCCAAGTGTAAGAGTAGAAAAATACAAGTGGTAGAGCTTAAGGTAGGAGACACCATGGGCAGATCAGAGGAGAGTGAAAAGAGGCCAAAGCTTTTCTACATTTTAGAGTGTTGCTGTTTAACCCCAATGCCGTGCTCAGATCACATACACTCAAGTAAAAAAAATTTATTGCACATGGCATACAAAACCTGACATACACATTATGCTATAATACAAACAAAGCAGGGCAAATATACATACTTCACTACCAGATGCTTGATATAATACACTGGCAATCAACTCTGGATATAAGGTCATTTGCTGCACTGCATTAATAGTCTTCAGTGATACTGTTTTGTTGTTGTGCGTCAGATCATAAACACCTAAGGACCAAAAAAAAAAAAAAAAAATTCCTCAAATTATTTATGCCACTTTAGAAATCATAACAACAGTGCTCTAAAAACAGAAGAGCAGGAAACCTGACTATTAAAGCAAGTGAGTGATGCACTTGCACTTAAATTTAAAAAGTAATAACAGTGTTAGATGTAATTCCATGTGGTTTATTCTGAGGAAGACAGGATAAAATAATTTCTGGTTTTTTAAATGCAATCTGACTTTCAGATTAAAAGTCCATATCTAACTGGCAAAAGCTTCTTTCAGTTTTCTAAAAATCAGTATGATGATGAAATACCCAAAGAAACTGGCTAGCAATGATATAGAACTTCCTTCACTGGAAGTTCTTAAGAAGAGGTTAAACTCATATCAGCCAGGAATGCTCATATAAGTATTAGTATATATATGTATTAATATATGTATTAGTGACATTTTGTTTTGATCAAGGAAAAATTTGGATTTTGGGTTACTTTAGCCTGAAAATTGGGGATTTTTATTTTTTTTTAAAATCAGAGATGACCAGGATCCCTGGTGATCTGCCTCTCACCTCCTCAGAGCCCTAAGGTGGCTTCCCTGGGACTTGCTCCCAATTCCACTTCCCTGGAATCCCAGCAACTGCCCCATATGTGACTTAATCTTTTTGTAGGTGATTGCAAAAAGCACACTACAGGCAGTATTTTCTGGACCACCTTAGGAACTTAGCTTTGAGTACAGTGCACTCAAACACCCACCCCAAATGCTTACAAATACAAAACACTCCAATAGCTGGAAGTGAGTTGAGACCATGGATCCTCACTCCACTTGGGAAGAGGAAAGCACCCAGTGGACCCTGAGAAAGAGCCATCAAAACCAGACTAAATGTAAATGAATCATTGCTCCCCTTCTCCATCAGTCAGGTTTCCCTGCAGAAAGACTCCTTCTAGAAATGTAAGCTGTGCTGGAAATCACAAATAGTCAAGTGAGTAAACCAATGTAGGATGCCCCCCACCACCACCCTGGGTGGATAAAAATCTATATTTACTTTTATTTTAATCAAATATATATAAAACAAAAAGAATGCACTTTTTGTAGAAAATGATTAAATCTAGGCTTCCTGACAAAGATTTAAATCATGATTTAAATCACATTTGAGATGAATCAAACCCACCCTGCTCCTCAACCAATTCCCTAGGTCTTGGCTGTCTTTGAAGCAGATGAATGGGAATGAACCAAGGATAAGGTTTTACAGTACACAGCTGGAACTAGTGGTCTGTCTCATCAGTTACTAAGTCCTTGATACTGCACTTTTAGAAGTCACCGAGAATATCTGTAGGTTTTAGTTGAGCAGGGCAGCATGCAGGTGTGAAGGGCTCCAAAAGTTTCACTTAGACAGCATGGATGCTCAAGGATGGCATCCCAGATTCTGATGCAAGCATTTCCATGGGGTCCATAGAGAGCTACAGCACACATTTTCTGTACAGCAAAAGAATATAAGCTTTGGTGCAGAAAATCCTTGCAAGGATGGGTAATGGATGAGGTAATTGATGAGACAGTTGCCAAAAAAACAGCAGAGCATCCTTCAGTACCACAGGGTGATCCATGGCATGCAACCAGCACGTGGGCATTGACAAACTTTTCATTCCAGGGAAGAGTCAGAGGGCCACATTATACTCCAGTCCACCAGTGAAAGGTATGTGAAGCTCCTCAGGGGTACTCATACAGCCATTATTGAAAGGTTGATCCTTTATCTTATAGGATCCTCTGTAACTTATTTGGCCCTGCAAAGAGGCAACATCTTGAGGCAGGACAGTTTTCTGTAGCACTAAGACAGAACAGGCAATGAGGTTTCCAATAGAGACTTTGTATATAGCCTGTCATTTGGCACTCAGGACATGGAAGACTGACATGTCAGTGTAAATAATGAAGGCCTGCAAAACTGAGGAACACCAGGGTGCAAGGACAAACCATGGCTCTTTAACACTGACGAGATTACAGGGAAAAGACCTACAGCAGCCCAAGTGATGGTCACCTTCCCCAAGCTGAGCCTGCAACCTGGGAATCACTCAAGGCAGCTACATCTGGCAGTCACAGGTGGACCAGGGTCCACATGGAGAAACCTATGGCTTGGTGTACTCACCATCTTGGGAGCATTCAGTAAATAAAAGCCCTGAGAAGGAATGCCAAATTTTTTGGGAAAAGTTTTTCACCTGTCACCAAGTTGTGCCAGTGTAACAAAGGCAGACTGTCCATTTACTGTCATTCTAGAATCAACTTCTATAGCTGCCACTGCTCCCACAGGTGCTGCCACTGAGGGCCCAAAGACAAAAGATATAAACTGAAGCTGCAGCTCAGAGTAGTAAGGAAGAGGAGATGCTAGCAGAAATGGTAGCATCTTCAGAAAGAAGACTTCTGGCTGCAGAAGGTTGGTATTTGCACATGGAATACCACAAGAATCAGTATGCTGACTTGATCAGGAGGAGTATTTCCCAGGACAAGCATGCCACTATGTTCCAGGCCCGCAAAAGACTCTCCCTCCATCATAGAACAAGCCTTCATGTTCTGAACACGTCTCCCTTTCCTTTCTGCCCATGTCTTCACACACTTCTCCCACTTACCCCTCCAGTCCAGACATTTCCCCCTACTCAGTTGCACCAAAAGCAGGCCCAAGCCTTGGTGCTCATGTAAAGTACCAACTCTCTCTCCTGAGACTTTTTCAGCTAGCCCTGCTATACACCCTCACTAACCTACTACACTGTAAGACCCTAGAGCCCCTACTCCAGCACGGGAGGGAGTTCCAAAACAAAATCATTCTTGGAGGACTCAGGGAGACAGGGTTAGGAACAGCAGTCCTTGGACTTTACAGGGCTGTGGGCACTTCACCTCATGGGAAAAGCAGCAGGGTGTAGAACTCCATTCGCTTCAATCCCTCCCCTCAACAAGACAGCATGACATCCCATCACACTACCCCTAAGGACTCCTGTGCCTCCTAGGGTCCTCACTAAACCGGTGATAGCAGGGCTAGGTCACTTACAGGCCACTTTCAGGAAGCACATCTTCTTCTTCCTTTTCTCCCAGTTTCACCTCTGCACACCCCACCCGAGTTTGCAAAAGCACAAGCACACTGAATACTTAAAAAGTTTTTTTTCCATTTCAAAATGAGTTGTCCTTTGTGTCTGACTGGGCTTTATAGCTGTGTCCTCTTCCCAAATAAGCCACAAGTCACTGGATGTAGTTCATGAGAATGCCTTCATGGTTGGAGTGTTCCAGAGGCTCAATCTCTGGGACCTTGTTATCAGCTGACAATCCTCTGGGTTTTCATTACCCAGACCTCTGGAAAGACCCTGCCCCTGGCTTGGCAGATGTTGTGCAGGATGCAAGCCCGATTATCCAAAGCGGGTACCACATGCTAGTGTCCAGATGCACACCCAGTACCCTCTACCCTGCCTTGAGCTGTCCAAAGGCACACTCAATGGTTAATCAGCAGCTACTCAGCCAGTATTTGAAGAATTCCTTCCAAAGATCCAAATTTCTAGCACAGAGATTCATGAGTCATAGCAGCAGCAGGTATCCAAGCTGGAAATGGTAACAGTCACCCCCTCCAGCTATATGATGGGCACACCATGGGAAAATACTTCCCCATCATCAGGGACACTATGCTTGAGTTCTTAAAGACCCAGGCATGATGGACTTTGACCAACCATCCTGTAGCTATATTGGTAAACTACCCCCAGTTGTCTGCAACGCCTTGCAGCATGATGCAGAAGTACCCCTTGCAATTAATCTACTCCAAGTACCAGTGCACTGGGAAATTGGGTGCCATTAATTGGCCCCCACACAAGTTAAAAAGCCCACCCAGGCAAATCTATCTAGGATTTCCTTTAGGCTTATGAGGCAGAGGAAGCATGGCTCTTGTACCTTCTGGACAGTGTGTCATTTCACCTGTAAACCCAATGCAGCTATGGACTTGCTTGCATCAAAGTGGCTGGTGACCAGCTGGCAGTAGTGGCATAAGTAAGGGGGAACGAGCATAGGAACAGCCCTGGGCACTGCCTTTGGGAGGTAGGAGAAAGAAGCACAGAAATAGCTGCTCCCCAACAACACAACAGCCATCTCTGCTCCATGCAAAGCTGACAAGGGTACGAAGCTGCTCTGTTATGCCTCTGTAAAACTGGAGACTATCAGAGATTGCTAGCTTCCAAGCAGCAGTTGCCAGCCACTTCTCCACATTCTTGGGCACCCTTGTATTGGTGACCTGCCCCTTGAGCAATAGAGTCAGCTCTGTGCAGACCAAGGAAAGTGGCCCTGCTCATCCTGCAGTTCTGCTGCCACTGCTTTTCATACAATGTCCTCAGGACTATCTGTTCCCAACAATCAACACTTGTTGCTTCTGGGCCCAGAAGCAACAATACACAATCTGAAGAGATAGAGAAGGCTGTCCTCCATGGACTCATTTATTCCTTCTCTGGCACATAACTCTTATACATAGCACAACTCAAGGAGGAACTTTTTAAGTACCAAGATCATGGAGCTTTGAGTTTCCATTCTGTGATACACCAGATGGCGGACATAATGGAAAAGGGCTATCAGTATGATCAGGAGGCCAAAGACTACAGATCAAGGAGGTGGAATCATCCATTCTGTTTCCACAGGGAAGGCAATGCACATGAAACTGACCAGCCCAGTAATGGCAGGAAGCACAGAGCCGAAGTCTGGGTGGCAAAATACTTATTAGGCTTTATTGTTGCTACTCAGCTCTTTTCAGAAGCCTCTAGGGATTGTGGTTAAGAGGCAGGCTAGGATACCTGCTCATCAGCCTCCTAGTTGTGGAACAGAACAAGAGCATCAGCTCCAGTACATTATGAAGTGTATTAACTGGGACAGGCCTATATATTTCTACAGTCCTAAAGCACTTCAATTTAGGAATGCTTCAAATTAGGACAAAATTTAAAGCACTTCACATGAATTTTTGCCCATACAGTTCAATGTCAAAATAAGATTCATCAATCAAGGCTACACATGTATTAAGAGTAATTCAAAGGTATCTAGGGTGGGCAGGCATGTTTTAGAGGAGGTCTAAAAATGTTAGATTAGCACTTTACTCTTAGTTTAAAAACTCCTGCAGAGTGGAAAGGTTGGTTTTATACTCCTATATAGGTCTCAGAGAAACTCTCTAAAAAGGGAAATGTGACTTTGTAAGTTTAAAAAAACATA
The DNA here is from genome assembly GCF_000455745.1 of Alligator sinensis. NCBI lineage: Eukaryota > Metazoa > Chordata > Crocodylia > Alligatoridae > Alligator > Alligator sinensis. Next base: position 840,522 of record NW_005841943.1, read on the forward strand.
GATGTTTGTCATACCTCTTTCAAAGGATGGAGCCTTTAGCAAGTCTTTATAAAAAGAGTAATAAATGGCGCTGTCACCCTGAAAAGTAATTTCTCGTTCAAGTTCCTAGAAGAAAATTAAATAATTTAATATATATTAAATTGCTAACAACTTGTTCTTATTAAGAAAAGAAAAACATTTTCAGGTGTGCTGTATTACAAAAACGACCTATGGATGAAACTCCACTGGCCATCTTCAAAGCATTCTACAAAGAATTAATTTTTATAGCACTATTGCCATAAATATATTGCTTCCTATAATTTACAGACCACATAACTGAGCCTGAGAAGTGAAGCATTTTGCCTGAGGCCACACAGTAAGTCAGGGCAAGAACCACAAATCATTTAGGTGCCTAAATCTAAAGTTGTAAACTTTAAAATGCCCACTCAACTGCTGCCTATCCCTGAAAGTTCATAATATTCCTGTACACCTCAGTTTTCATCAGTGAAGTTTCCTAGGCTCTTTAAGATCCACTTACAGACATGCCCAAAACATCTCAGTTCTGACAGTCCTGAAACCCCCTTCCGGATCCACATATTTAACATTTCTCCACCTTTCTCAGACACCTTTTTAACAGATTGAACTTTTCAGACAAACAGCTACAGAGAGGTGGAGCTGGAACTTTGAAAAAAAACTCAGCAGGTAGGGCATTCCCTCTCAGGACCTGAGTGATGCCTGTTTTCTTCCCTCCTCAGCCTGAGGAGGGACTGAAATCAACACCTTCCACTTCCTTGCAGAATACCCTAAAGACCACAGTAGAAATAATCTGGAGGGGACAGTATCTGTCCTGCCTGGAATAATTAGATCTTTATTGGAATAGAGAAAAAAAGAGAGAATGACTCTGTAACCTAAGAGTACTCAACTAATCATTTTGGTGCCAAACTCTTTAATGGATTTAGCCCTGGAAGGCCAAGCCCAACATGGCTCTGTCCTCCTAATCACACCACTACAGCTGCACCAGCAGCTTCCAGACATTTCCAGTGTAATGCCCAATGCTGCTATTTAGAAGAAGACATGGGCTTAGCCATGGAACGTTCATATTAAATTATTTTGACATACTGGCAAAAATTCTTTTGAGCAACACAAATGACACGCATTGAAAAATCACAATGTCTGTATCTGTATGTTAGCAACACCTGAACATGAATCCATGAGACAAAGAAAAGGTACTTCTGTAATCCAGGGGCTTTCTTCTTAAAGAATTTCAAAGCTCTGCTGTAACAGGGGGCCTCTACCCCCTGGTTACTTTAAGAGAAGAAAGAGACAATTGGCTAGGGGCCAGCAGGGATAAACAGGCAGCCAAGAGGGTAAGTGGAGTAGCAGCTCCAAAGCTGCAAGCCACGTACCTCAAGAAAACTGGCTAAAAAGAGAGGTTTCAAAAAATGGACTCCAGGCAACAGGCTAAAAGGCAGCAGCAGCAAAAGCTGAGAATGCTGCTAGTAAGTAGACAAGGGGCACAGACAGAAGTGCACCATCTGGGTGTAACTCATGATGATTCATAGAAATCACCATGAGTTAGACTGATCCCTCTGATCCAGTAGACGTTAGCTGTTGGATCAGGAGGGTGGAGGATCGGCTCCAATTTGGAGCTGATCCAGGGAGAGAGGCTGCATCTTACCCTGACTCCATACCCCTCCTCTCCCAGCTCCATTTCTGTCTCTGGATGGGAGGGGGGAGAAATTAGGGGATGGAGGTCTTCCAGGGTTCTCAGCCCTGCTGAAGCAGGGGGGGATGACAGGTAGACTGGAGCCCAGTCAAGGTGAGTGGACCTCCCTCCCCTGGCTTCTCCCCCTCCCATCCAGAGACAGCAGCTGTGCTGCTGTGTGGCAGACAGAGCAGACAGAAATTAATAATAGGAGCATACAATGAGAGCTAATTTGTTATGCGATCAGAGGACTCTGCAGCCAATCTCTTCTGTTTGGGCATGGCTTTAGAGAGATTTCAAGGGGCTGACTGAATGACAAATGTCATTTCTATCTGTGCCCAACAAGAATATGGCCAAGCAGCAGAGCTAAGTGCTGTAAGACAGCGCAGAGGCTGCTTGATTGCAAATAGCTGGCCACAAAACTGTGAGCCTGCTCCTAAAGAGACTGGATGCATAGAAGCAAGCTTAGACTGGTTAATGGGAATCCCCTGTGCCTGACTCTTACAAGCAAGGGTCAGGTGATTGGGAGGGGTGGAATTAAGTGGTATATAGCTTGGCTCCAGGACTAGAGGGTCACTTTGGCCCTGAGGGTTGTAGGGAGACAAGCCCCATGGAGAACAGGCTGAATTAAGCAATCTGCAGGGAGATACAAGTACCACAAACAGCTGGTAGGGCCAAGAGCAACTTTTCTGGGTTCACCTGGCAAAGAGAAGTTAGCTATTTTGGTTAAGTTTTATTTTCACTATTTTGTACCACAAGGCTTGGGAGTGGCTACATGGCAGGCTGGAGGCCATGGTGGGGACCTTGAAGATGCTCCATATTGTGAGTTGTGGACTAAGGGCCAGTGGGCTGAAGCCAAGGTAGGGCCAGCTGCAAAGAGCAATACTCAAGGCATGAATATGGCTACGGAGACACCAAGACTAGTGCCAGAGAGACACAAGACATGGGTTTTTTTGCTTTGTTTTGTTTTTAAGCAAGGCTTACGGCCCAAAGAGCTGAGCCAGAGCCAGAGCCAGAGCCAGAGCCAGAGCCAGGGGCATACAGCAGACAGAAAGACTAGGGAAGCAAGTGGCCAAGACCAGTCAAGGCAAGCACCCGAGACCTACTCTGATACTCTAGGGGCAGCCTTCCAAACATATATATATCATCCAAAAGCATGGCAGGTAAAGATAAAGTGGCAGCCTTGGAAGTGGGTAGGGAAGGACTAATTTAGCTGCAAGGAGGTGCCATGGTTAGCCTTTAAGATGGATCCTGTCACATCTGCTTCTTACAGTGGAAGAACTATGTTTTTTTTATGAAAGGTTCACATAAACCCTCTACAACCGAAATGACTAAATAATCTAAATGCAGGAGCAATTACTACCTCTCATTGCCATGCCCTTTCAGGAATAGCTCAAAAAAAATCAACATGAACTTTGTAACTCTATTACAGATCTTATAGTCTGTAGTGACTTTTGCCAAAGTAATATAAGCTAGAACTCACTGTATGGCTCTAAAGAGCCTTTTAAAGTATCTAGATGATAATTAACCATAGAGTGCAATTTCTCAGCAAGATAACACACACAAAATCTATTTTGATATTATAAAAACAAGGACATCAGATAAAGAATGACAAATATTAACATATTTAATTATTTTATATTAAAATTTAAATTATATGCAAGATATAACAGTTTCCCTCTCTTGAATAGCACTACATAATTACTAATTAATTAAATACTAAATAATTAATTTAGATAAATTAATAGGTATCTCTGTTTTAATGTGGGAAAACAGGCATACAGAGACTGAGCAATCTGCCTGAAATCACAAAATGAATTGGACTTAATTCTGGAATCGGAACTCAGGAGAGATTTCTGACCCCCAAGAAAGATCCCAGCTTAGAGAGCCTGAATGATAAACTTAACAGATGAGTAAGGATACAGTGAACCCCAAGAAGGGCACACAGTCATTATAAGTGATTACTCAGTTTAAATGCAACCTATGGAGGTTCTCTTTAAAGAAAATATAGTGCACACACTACTAGGAAAATGCTGCTACTGAAGTTAGTTTTCAAGAATTATATGAATTAGTGATGGGTGAATGCTTTTATCAAGGATTCTGGAAGGGTGTTCCAACCACATCATGCAGCATGGAGGAAGGCATGAAGACGCTTATGAAGGAAGACATTAAGACTAGCATCAATACCAAAGAGGATACAACAGATTAAGTTATATATATAGGCAAGGGCTGAAGGAGTTAGGGTGTTTCAGACTTCTTGTTTTCACTTGACTTCCTGATCAGTGGGACATTACAACTCAGAATTATTTCAGAACTATTCTATTTTTTTTACCTGCCTGCTGGAAAACCAGAATTTCCGTTCATGATAGGTTGAAAGGTACACAGCATACATCATCCCACTAGTGACAGCTGCGAGACAGCCAAAGAAAAGCTTTGCAAACCGCTGAAATAATACATCTGTAAAGAAATGTTGAAAAATGAATATCCTCCACTCTGTTAATGTAACAAAGTAAAAACAAAAAGAAAGTTCAATATGACTAGTACTCTACACACAATTCAGAATGCCAAGGTCATTAAAATTAATCCAACAGTTGCACCCCTGACAGTCACAGAAACCACAATACAAGAGAACCTGGATGATATGCAACATGTTTAGTTTGCAGCAGATTGCCAAAATAAGGATGATTGAAGAAGCAGCACCTTTGAAGTTAAAGCTTTAGCAATCAGTTGAGTTCATCTTACACAGCTGATCAGAGAAACGGCACCCTTTGAAATAAAAGCCACATAAACAGCCAGAACACCTAAGTGATACCACAGCAGCTGTTTGTTGCAGCTATATGTACTCCTGGCTAGTCTGCAGACACTGATCTTTGCAGAGGTTAAAAAACCTGACCCTACAACAAATCCAATTTCTACTGAACTAGAGATACACTCCTTGTGTGGGACTATACCCTTCATTTTCACTATTGCTGAATGGGAATTTCATAGCAAAATACTATATACAATGCTGAATGACTGCTCTTAATTGGCAGTTGTGACTTTCAAAACAATCCACTGAAGGAAAAACATCCTCCAGAAAGATAAGTGGACTCAACTCCAATTTTACATGTTTTTGGTAAAATTCATTCAAAATGTATATACACCAAGGAGGGTAACAGTATGTTAAGATTCCAGCACTTTATCTCTTTAATTTTTTTTGTTCTTCCTGGAAAATAGGACAGGGCTAGCTTGGATTTTACCAGTTTATATCATTCAGTCAAGTTCCATTTCTGCTCAAGTACTCTCAAATTTAAACAGGCACATTTAACACAAAACATTTCGATTCAGTGTGGTGATTTAATAAGTTTATTACACTGAACAACAATTTGTATTAGTTATTGGATTGCTTAACACATCTATTTTAGTTCTATTTTCCTGCAGAATTACCATCCACTCCCAACTTGTAAACTGACAGATAATTCCACGTTTAAAAGTGTCGTGTGTGTACTTATGCTTGAATTAAAGTGAGTGGGGGGTGGGGTTTGGTTTTAAATAGACCAAAAAGGTGCAACTTTAAGGAAATACTTTTTATAGGAAATGCAATTAGTACGTGGCAAAAAGTTAAAGCAATCTAGCATTACCACTTTTCTTTATATTTGAAGTTTCATTGCAATTAAGTTCTCCTCTGCATATTTTTTGATTATCCAAAAATATCCCTCAAAATAAACAGTAACAATTACTGTACTGGAAATACAATTTACAGCATTTTAAAAGAACAATGAAAAGTTAACTGAAAATACTGGAATTTACATTTTGGTGTTCTTCCTAAATTTGGGTTTTCTTTCTTTCTCTCCTTTGAAGACATCTTATCAGCTTCTGAGCAGTTTTGCTTCTTTCTTTGCCGCAAATCTGCTGTTCCTGAAGGTAATTTCAGAAGTTATTGCAATATAATATACAGAACACCTTCAGAGACATTCACAGGGCATGAGCCAACATAAAAAGGTACAACTATTGATTGATGCAACAGCACATCAAAAAACGAAAAAAAACCACCCAGCACTTTACTGGAAGAGGAAGTATGTTAGTTTGACCTGGCTCCCCAGTGTCTATATAGATCAGGCGCTTTAGCCAGGCTTTTTGGCACTTTTATCTAATAGTTGATTCAATCAGGTGTTAGATAAAAGCACCTAAAAGCCCTGCTGAAGCACATAGCCTATACAGACATCAGGGGAGCTGGGTCAAACTAACATGATGCCTCTTCTGGGTATGCACTGTGCTTGACACGGGCATATCAAGCTGAAAGTAAAGTGCTGGTTTTTTTCTTTCACATCTGCAAACAGCCTAGGATTACAAGGGTTCTGAGAGAATACAATGTATACGTTTTTCTAAAAATTAAGAAAGTTGAAGACCCTGTTAAAGGGCAATCTGGCCAAACCACAGATCTTAAAACTGTCTTGAGCAATCTAGTCCAGGGGTCAGCAACCTTTTCAAGCTGTGGGCTGGACTGACCCAGTTCAGGCCAGCACTACCATCCAGCTGCCTCAATGCTTGTCCCCAAGGCAGCATGGGGAGAGAGTGTGCAGCTGGTACTCATACCCACAGCAGCAGGGGAAAGTGACTGCTGCTGAAGGCCCCCTCACCCTGCCACTGGAGGGAAGAGTGCTGGTTGCGGACACTCTCCCTGTGCTTCTGACACAAACTGGATTAATTCATCTGCTGAAGCCCCACGGCCATAGGCCAAATCAAATGGCACTGCTGGCTGGATCCACCCCTAAGCTGCTGACCCCTCCTCTAGTCTAGTGGAGCTCAACCATTTACAGTGGTTGGCCTGGTCATATCAGGTTGTACCACAGTCCACCACTCACCCTGTAAGCGTAAAGGAGAGGGGAGATGAGGAGGAGAAAAAGATGGAGGCCAGTGTCAGAGGGAGGGGAGGGGAGAGGAAGAGAGGTTATCGCTGGCTGCAGAGGGGATTAGTGGCACAGTACAGGATAAAGGAACAGGATGCGATGGGCCAAGTGAGTGGTTGCTGATCCTCCGTGCCATGGGCCAGAGCTGGCACAGAGGCTGTAGGTTGAGCACCGCTGATCTAGTCAAAGAATTTCATGGAGTAATTTGGAGGTAAATCAAAAGCCAGTCACTTTTGGAAGAATTAAAGCACCTCTTTTAGACCACCACCTAACTTGAAAGGCATCGCTCTTTAGACCCTGCGGTGTCTTGTTCTGACTATTAGTTACACTCATTTTTAAAGGTGTGCACTTTATTTCCATTTTAATGTGTGTCTCGTTTGGAGAGGGGAAACAACTGTATGAGCTGAAGACCGCACATCCTTTACCGTCCAGCTTCTTTAAAGGGTTTTTTAAACTAAAGTAGGCGATTCCCAAGCACCCACAACGCAGGTGTAGCCGGCCAGCCCGATGCTTTCCTGTAGCGCTGCCAGGAATCGCCTCAGCCAGAGGGACGAGGGGGTGCCCGGCTACAGAAAACATGCAGGGGGGGATGGGAGTGCCTGACTACAGAAAACATTCAGGGTGCCGAGGTCTCAGGCCGACGGGCGCAGCATGGAACCCAGGATGAACTGCATCAGGCACAGTCGGTTCCCTCTGACGCCTCCCAGCCCGTGCAGCAGGGCGCTGGGAGCCAAGCGCTGGGCCGGGGGGCGGCGCTTCAATGCAATGCGCCTTTGTCACCGCCCGCTTTGCTGAGCGGGGCCCGGGCAGCGCGAGCGCGGCCGCAGGAAGGGTCTCGACAAGGAGCGGGGCCGGGGCCGCGGGGCAAAGCGAAGAACCGC
>NW_005841943.1:848194-898701 GCF_000455745.1 Alligator sinensis
GTGAGTGCCCGCGGGGCTGGCACTGGAAGCCTTCAGCCCCCGGGCGTGAGCCAGGCCATAAGCCGGGTAGCAAGTCAGGTCAGCTCTTAGCCAAGGACCCGCGAAGTGTCTTGTGGTTTCTCGCTGGGCTTGGGCCGTTGGGGACCTTGGCTTGTCTGCCTGGCCGCGTTGCCTCAACAGCCACAGTGTCAAGCTTGCCCCATGCCCCAGGCTAGACCCTGGTCCCCGAAAAAGCAGCCACAACAGGGGTTAACGCAGCCGTTGCTTCCCCTCTTCTGCCAACATGGGCCCAACAGGGCAACATGTCCCCATGCCCACGGCAGGCTCCGTCCCTTTACCAACCTCACGGGGTTTGCGAGGCTGAATTGCCGTCTCTTTACCAGCCTGCAGGCCGCAAACCCAACACCCGTGCTCTAAAAGAAAAGACCTAAAGCTGAGATCCCCGTGCGTCCTCCTGGCGCCAGACCCCAGCTGTCCGCCACTTGCTGTGCTGTCCAAGGAGCTGGCAATGCTTGACTCGGAAGTAGTTTCAAAATCCTGTCTCCCCAGCAAGAAGATGCTACAATTGAAAAGCCTAAAAAGAAGAGGTTGCATTTGTCACTCGTGTCAGGATTGCCTCCCCCCTCCCGTGCTTGGAGCAGTTCCTAGGTTGGCCGCAGCCACACAGGAAGTGGGAGGTGATTGCATGTTGGGCACAGGACCATTCTTCTGGAGATATGGGGCCCAGCTGCCTTACAGAAAGGCCCTGTCTCTCACAAGGGAGAGGCACCACCTGCCAAAGCATCAAAGGGTCTTCTGGGTATCTACTGTAGGTGCCATTGGACTCCACCAAGATGGCAGATGGCATTGGGGCCTTCAACACTGAGCTTTCTGCCCGAGGGAGCTTGTGCAGGGGAGCAGAGTTCTTCCTAGCACCCTGAGACCACAGCTTTCCTCAAGCTATAAGCTCTTCTGCTTCAGGGGAGATAAGAACATAACGACTGCCATTTACTGGGTTAGGCCATTGGTGCATCTTGTTCAGTATCCTGTATCATAGTCTGCAGCAGTGTCTACTGGTTCCTTGGACTCAATCGAGGGCCAGCGGGTGCTGGTTCAGTGCTACCCCTTGGAGCACCTGTCATTAACCTTTGATCTCTCCAATTCCCATCCCTATTTTTATTTTTGTTGTCCCCTGGGATCTGCTGTTGTGTTTTCAGTGTCCCCCCACCCCCGACTGAGGGAGGGTTACAGTTTTCTTGTTGGGCCTAACCCGCTGACATTCAGCACAACAAACAGGCCAGTATCACGCTTGGCAGAGAGTGGATGCTGAAAGAGAGAGTGAACCGGGTATGACCAGGGCTTTTTTCACTATTCCTCTCACGCAGCTTCCAGCATTTAAGGTTGAGGAAGTCCTGATTCAGAGACTGAACCTGTTACTCCCTTGCTCGATAGCTTCTGATGCCCCTTTCCTCCAAAAGTTTGTCCATCTCTTTTTTGAATCTGGCTAAACTGTCAACATATTGCGGCAATGAGTTCTACACTTTAATTATTACTATGTGAAAAAGAACTTCCTCGAATTAGGTTTGCTTGTTAGATCCTGGAGTAGACAATCTCATGTTATGTGTGTTACAAAACGTCGTCATAGCCATGTCATCACATCACTCCAGAGTTGTGTCATGTGCTGGCGCCTATTGTGGCTAGTAGTTAATCAAGCCTTACTGCCCACCAGTGCTGCTTACATGACTTCCTGCATTTGCATCATTGTTGATTATGATGATCATGATGGAACATCTAGATGCCCTGATCATGGACCAGGATCCCATTGTGCCAAGTACTGTACAAGCACAGAACAAAAAGATGATCCCTGCCCTGAAATGGTTACATGCTAAAGCTTAAGACAACAGACAATGGATGGGGAAAGATGGGTTGGTGAGACAGTATAGGGCAGAGGTCAGCAACATTTTTGGGCTGTGCGCCAAGAAACTTCACAACCTGGACTTTAAAGATGTTGGCAGAGCGGATGGTGGGGGGCCTGATTCTTGTCATGGCAACACAGCCCCAGCCCTTTCTGTGACATGCCTCCCAAGACACTCATGCAGCTGCTGCCAGAAACGAGCTTGCCTGAGGCTCTGGACCCCAATGCAGCCCCTTGCAGCCTTGTGCTTCCTGCTGCAAGTAGCCTGGACTCTGGGCAGGACCCTGCTGCCTGGCAGGGATCCTGGATTGTGGCAAAATGGCAGACCACATTTCTTCTCTGTATGGTCTGGGACAAATTATTCTGTTCTGTTTCACATGAGCAAAGACTGAGGATGGACTGAAAACTAAGTCCATCATCTCTGGAAACAAGACAATACAAATTTTACTTTCTAAATATTTCAGGCAGAAGGCAGAATAGAGGTGTATCTTAACAGGTTAATTGAATCAGAGATGGATAAACTTTTGTGAGCCACAGCTGAATTCATCGTATACTACCTCTCTCTTTTCTAAATATTTCTTAAGACATCATGAAACAAAAGGGTAGATTGAAACAAAAAAACCAAAATAACTGACAAGGAGATCATATCTGTTCTGGGTGGGTTTCAGAATGTGCGGGTAAATTGGGCATGTTGTGGAAGCACAGGGTAGAAAGAGGAGGTGAGAGCAGGGTTCTGCTAGGACTAATTCTCCACTATCATAAGACACAACCTTGACTTGTATTAGGGGCAAAATGGCTCTGAATCATAGCACAGACATAGCGAAGAACTAGTTTGTTTATTTATTTAAACGATCCAGGAGCAACTAATCTAACAAGCTATCAAAAGAGGTTTGTGGGAATTGCCTCTAGGGAACTGCAATTTTCTCTGGCAGCCAATGTCTGATCAGCAACTAGGAAACAAATTTGGCGAGTTGTCTAGCAGTTATAAGGAAAATAAAATTAATTTGCACATTCTGTTGGGGCATAAAATGAGATTTAGAGGTTGCTCAAATTTTTTAATAAAGTTTATAATATTTTTGCAGCTGCTAATTTATGGAATAGTTAAAAGACTTGCTTATGTCTTTAATGTAAGTATATGTTTATAAATATAAACTTATAAATATAAAATAAATAAATTTTTATTTCCTTGCTCATCTGCCTCTTTTAAACTTTGTTCTCTTGCATGTTTAAACAAATGCTTTACTGGATATGCAGAAATCAATAATAATACTAATTTGCTGTCATACTTTTAATTGACCATTAAAGCACTCACATAACTGTACCAGTGACTGTACAGTGTTATGCTTCAAATCTTGTCCTTTCTCAACTTGCTTCATGCTTGCTGGGTTTTGTGTGTGCATGTGTCACAGCCGCCAGTGGGAAGGTTCAGGATTGAGAGTGGTCGGGGGTAAAAAGGTAAGAAAGGTTTATTGACCTAACAAACACACAACTACACATAATATAACAAGACAACAATGACAGACAATAACAATTCGCGTCGACAACTTATTGGCAGTCCCTTTGATGCCTGATGTACAACAAGTTCCTCTTCTATAAAGCGCAGCAAAGTCAGGCGTCCCCGATCTGTGCTGTCCAAGGGGTACCAGGAAGGACCCTGGTATTCAGTCCTCGGGCTCTTCAAGATCCATGGGCCCACCGAATCCAGGTCAGCATCTAATTTCTAAATTGGTAGCTTCTCTTACAATGCTGTATCTTCCTTCTGATAATTTCCAGATGTGCTAGTCAATTTATAACTTCTGAGCTGCGCTGTGGACTCACAGCCACTCACTATGAACTTTCCTTATGACTGACCAATAGCAGTACAAGCCTTTGCATTTTTCTGATAAGGTTAATTTTAACTGCACCACTACATACAAGGCCTCACTAATCTTTTACTTTAATTAAACTCTTAGCGGCAACATACAGCTCCATACATAAACAAACAACAAGAAACATCTGGACTAATCCTCACAGAGCATTCAGCAAGCACCTTAGACACAGTTTTCAGCATGTGTGTGTGTGTTTGTTTCATCCAATTTCTGCAAATACTTTTGCATGTGGATACCTCATGCAGTAGATAGTCTAATTGAGTTCAATAGGACTATTCAGAGGCATAAAGTTACTCAAATGCATAAATGTTTGCGGGATTGAGATCTTAGCTTGTACTCTTTTTGAGGCAGGGACACATATTTCTGTTTGTTCTGTACAGCGCCTAACATGTTTAATATCAAACAAGAATGAGCAAAGAAAACTATAACAGTGGGCCTATCACAAGGCATGTAAGAAAATATGTGTGGGAGAGAAAAGCAGAAATTTGGGGAAAAGAACAATATGGAAAGAAACATTTAAAATCTCATACTGGAAAGAAGACAGATCAAACAAACATAAAGTGACAAACTGCATAAAATTCTTGTGCTTCTAGGGTGCGCTGTTGTTGTTCTTCTACCTCCATCTTAGTCATCAGCATAGATTGAATAGGAAAAAATTGGCAGGTCAAACAATTCCTAATGAATACAATGAGTTATGACTTCCTATATTTTCTGTTTAATTACAAGCTTTTTGTTAACCAGAAGATGAGCATCTTGTAGCTCTTTCACAAGGAGTCATTCATTTGCATAAATTACAGTGAATAGGCCACCACCCTTTTCTTTGAAAAAAACTGTCTTCCTGAAGGATTCTCTGCATATCAGATGTAATTTACAGGATTCTCTCACCTTATTTTTCTCCTCCCCAGCTTCATCTGAAGGCAGCTTCCAATGCTGTTGATCATTCTGTCTTTCAGATTGCCCCAAATTAGAGGCAAGGGAACAAGATTCTTCAGTCAGTTACTTCACTGTAAACCTCCTTACCAGGAATGCAGTCAGTGGAGCTGACTTATGTTCACACCATTGAAGTTGACGTCAGAAAACTAGATTACATTTTCAAGCCCTTTCATCCCTCGCATTGAATGCTATGATAACTTATAACCTCTACTTTTTTATGACCAGTGGAGTCTTTGCATGATTTGCACATCACCTCCATTAGCATTAAAAATACAATACCAGTTTGGCTTTCTGGACCAGGGATTTTCAATCTTTTTTAGTAAATGTACCCCCAGTGGCCAGACGTGGAGCAGGAGGGTTGGCATGTGTCCAGATGCAGAGTGGGGGGTGTACACTTGCTTCCCCCCCCCCCCCCACAACCGCTCCTGGGAGGTGGAGGCATGGGGTGCTAGGTGGCGGCACTCCATTCCTGCCTGCCTGTGCATACCTCGTAGGGCCCTCCCAAGTACCCTCAGGGGTACGCATACCCCTCGTTGACAACCCCTGTTCTAGATTATCTCCTACTGGTTTTGGATTTGTATCCTACAGCATGTTTGCTATACTGTTTTGGTTTTTTTTCTTTAAAATGTCCCAAATGTAATTTCTACCGCTACATTTGAAAAATCACTTCTAAATCTAATTGATTTAAAGTTCATTCTTAATTTCATCCCATCACTTCTCGTGTCCCTCCTATCTTGCTACTTTGTATGATTCCTTCTTATTTTTTATGCTTTTACCTTTCCAACATTTGTACATTTTTATCATGAGCACCCTTAGTTGGCCTGTAGTTCTCTATATCCAATAATAATTTTTAACCTTCATAAGTTCAACCCTCTTCATCAGCTCAACTTCTGGCTCGCTAATCTTTGTTGTTGCTCTTCTCTGAGCTCACTCCATTTGGTCTGGCATTGGGATGCTCAAAACTGAGTACAATAGTTCAGATTCAATCTCACTGAATTGGTTTACACAGGAACTTTTTTCCTCTGTTCCTTAATATGATGGTTTTCCATATGCAACCTAAAATAGCTATTTTTGAGAGACTCACTGTTTCACAAGCTCAACTCTAACCCTATGCCTATTAAAAATAACCAAGTAACAATATAACGGTAAGGAGCAAATGAAAATGTTTTATATGTCGCATTAAATCCAGCATCATGATAAAGTGACTTGGCCAGTCACCATTTTGGGGTCTTTACTTGTTTGTTGTACCACTTCCTCCTTTTCCTCATTTGTTTGGGTATTTCTGTTTTCTACCCTAAGTTCTTCATGGCAGGAAGAACTTATGCCTATATGTCTGTTCTGCACATTGTGTGCATGACTGGAAATAATTATAAATGATATTAACAAATTGATACCATTCTTATCATTAGCTCTGATTTAACTCCATGAGGAAGAACAAGGCTCTTCCACTGACCTCCTCTATTTTTCCATCTATTTTCTCGTCTTGAATTTTTCTTTTATTGTTGGCCAAAATTGAAACACTTTGATGTAAGTGACAAGCTCTGCATTCTTTTATGACTCATATTTTGATACCCACGACCATGGTCAGCTCTTAGCTAAACTACAACTTCCCATAAAGCCCTTCCAGTTCATTTCTCTTGCTCCACTATCTCTTCAACTCAGGCCATAACTTTCATTCTATAGTCAATTAATAGCAGGTTATTTTTTCACCAACATTTTAATGAAAAAAATTCTTCTTCTTTTTGGTAAAAAACAAAAACCTTCCATTTTTTTTTAATCAGTTCTGGGTTTTTTTCTCAAGGTCAGCAAAGGTGGAGTCATTTTCCACTCATATCTCCCACTTTTCTTCAAATGGTTCCTTTTTCCAGAATATCATCAAAATAATTTGTTTCCATGATTTTGTTTCATACCCAAAGCAAACTACTGCAATTCTTCCTGCATGATTGCCGTAAACTCTTAGGCTGCATCCAGATGAGCATTCCCATCCAGTATGTGGGGCTGCACACCTGTCTGCAGCGCCACAAACTGCACATTCAGGCATTTTTCATGCTACCTTGCAGTGGGGTGGAGTGTTTTTTGACCCCTGGGCTAGGGACAGGCATTCAAACCCATGAGCCTGAATTGATTCAATCTTTGCAGGTTAGTCTAACATGGCTAGGCTGAACCAGTTTGTAACTGGACAGACATTCTCTCTGGACTGAGGAAATTCAGGCACATGCCTGCCGTGGCTCAGACTAAAAGCTGGGGTGCGCTACAGCAGCCCTCCTTTCTCTTGCATAATGCTGAACTGAGAGGGGGTGTGGCCATGCCTGGGCAGGACCTCTGATTAGGGAGGTCTGCCTGCAACATCCCAAGCTTTTCCCCGCTGACTGCTCAAGGGGTGGGAGTGTTGCCAGACCCCAGACCCCTGCTAGCACTCTGAGAGAAGGGTGTGTGTGCAGTGCATGCATCTGTTGATGATAGGGAGCTTTTCAATCTCCTTCCCTGCTTCTTTATACTATCTGCAGCAAACTGAGAGGCAAGCAAGCCAGCAGGGGGCTGATAACAGTGTTTATCACTCCATCAGCAAAACAATAGCTTCTCTCCATTAGCTCAAACTCTTCTTAAACAGCTTACCAGCTGACCTGTTGATTAGCTCCAAAAAGCCCTAAGCAGTCACTGTTCTGTCTGCCTGTCCCAGTGAAATTTGGAGAGACACACACAGATACCACTCAGCATTAGCTAGCATACTACATGCCTAGGGTACATGGGGCTGCAGTCCATGCTGTGGGAGATGGGCGGGAGGAAGGGAGGGGCGGATTCCTGCTTCAGCAGCAAGCAGCAGGCAGACCCTGCTGTGCCTGCAGTCTCTGCCAAGCTCCAGCCAGGGAGCAGAGGGGAGGGGCCAGCCCTGCTGTGGAGCAGAGAGCCCCACCTAACCCAGAGAGCATGCTGGGATGCTGGGGGAGTCTGGTTTATCTTAAACCAGCGAGGGGTCTGGGACAGACATTGCATAAACTGGTTGAGCCAAATCAGTTAAGTCTGATACTACATTCAACCAGGTTTATCTTGAACTGGTTTTAGCCATTTTCAAACTGGTTTATGTGCACTAAACACTGAATAGCACTGAACATTTGTTCTGTTACAGGTTTAAAGCAGTTTCTGATCACTTAAATTGCTTTATGTGTAATATCTGTCCGTAGCCCTGGAGATCCAGGGATCAAAGAAACCCATGCAGAAAAAAAGCAGGGTGGCACATGTGGAAGCAGCACATGCCACCCAAAACCAGAGCCTGCTTAGTTGGAACCATGCTCCAGCTGCCAGCTAGGCTCCAAGCTGCAGGAGTGACATGCCTGCAGCTTCCCCAGCCCCCAGAACCCCAGGTAAAGCTGCTGGGGCCAGCACAGTTGCTGGCCCCAGCCTTCCCTACCCCACCCGAGGTAACTTGCTGCACACCAGAGGTTACAAGGTATCCTGCTGCTAGTTGTCCCCAGGTAACCAAATGTCCACGCTCACCTGGACACAACCTTAGGGCACATCCCCACAAATTTGTGCCACTTTTTGCTGCTGCATACACCGCAGCACATGCATTTTGGTGCAGGGTAAAATGCCCCATTTCAGGAAAACTGCCCTTTCCCTGCTTCTCCCAGCTCCTGACATGCTGAAGGAACTGGGGTGAAACTAAAGGAGAGAAGCAGCTCTGGCAGCTCCTGTGGCATGCACTGTGCCACTTTTTTCACAGTGTTATTTTTTTGCTACTGGGATTTCCCAGTAGCAAATTTTGCCTCCACACTGCAAATCTGCAGCATGGAGCATGTTTTAACATGCCAGGCATGTGGTTTGTGGCACCACAAAGAGGTTTGTGGTGCCACAAACTGCATGTGCCTACATGTCTGGATCTGGCCTTAGGGTCAGATTCTACTCCTTTCATTAGTCCCCCCTAAGTAGACTTAGATACCTGAGTCCAATCTTATTTCACCCTGCTTGAGTCTCTGAAACACTTTAGTACAAAAGGAGCATAGGTCACCCTCCTCCTCCTCATTGCTGTTTTGTGACTCAGTCTTAAGGGCAAGATAGCAGTTGTTACAAAAGTAGATGCATCAATGGATTTTTACAGACCTGAGCAGGGTGGAAAAGAATTTAACTTAGGCACTTTGGTCCACTCACATGCCTAATAGGTAGAATAGAACCTGGCCCTCATTGTAAACATAAAGTATTTTACCTGGTCTCTGGTTTTACCTAGTTGTTCAACTGGTCTTACACTTTAGGTGGATGGGTTACATTTTGGCTCAGATGCTCCTAGCTACTTAGAATTCTCTCTCTCATTCTGAACCCTGGCTGTGACTGTCCTTTCATAATTTGTACCTTCAAACTTTCCATTTCTTTGCAGCTTATGACAGAGTTTCTTAGGACTATTTTGTGATACCTGCAGGACAAAAAATACAAATTCAGTACACTGTCTTTCATGTTCACTCTGTTCACACATAAGAACATGACTTTTGAAGTTACTCTTTAAAGCTGCATTGAGGGATTTCATGATTATTGTCTCTGTGATTAGATGAAACTTGCTCAGTTTACATATAGTGTTTTTACCCAGCAGCCAGCCCTGCACACTCAGCCAAAGTGTTGGGAAGCAAACTGGGTTTTTTGCCCACATGTGCAGCATCATCCTCCTTAACCAAAGGTTCTGCAGACAGATGTGAAAAGTCATAGTCTTTAAATCCTCAGTGACACTGATTCTATGACAGTGCAGTGGGTGCATTGGGATAGGTGTAACTGGTTGTAGTTTAGTAAAAAAATATGTTGATGAAGCAAAAGAAATATAGATTTCTGTTTATCCCCCATTAACTGCAGTGCCTCTGCAGAGCAGGGCTAACAGGCTTGGATATCAGTAAAAAGTCACTTTGCCATTCAAGTCAGCAGCTACAATTAATTACATGCAGGAATCAGATCTATGAATAAGGAGGTGCGTTTTTTACTTTGGCATTTTTAGAAAAGAATTGCAATTTATTTTTAATACTTGCTGTGCACACTTCTTTCGCTGAAGACATACAGTCTTCTCTACTTGATAGAAAGCATTCATTGTTGGCATAAAAAGGGGCAACTTTATTGGTTTCACCTGAGTTCAAAGCTTTAAATAAGGATAAATTTGGTTGGACATGTGAAGATTATCATTAATTGATCAGTTGATAGCATTGGTATTGAATTGGGACTATAGACTTGCATGAGGATCACGGAATAAGGTGTAATAGATTTCAGTGTAGGCAACATACAACACAAGTGGGTCATTTGTCTGTAACTATTACTGGGATATTGAACTGCATTATGTACTAGAATTTGAGTTTTCTATATAATAGCAAAAGATTGCTTGGATTGTGTACAGGTCATAAAGTAGGGTGCAATTTTCAAAGAAGCCTATCAGGTTGGGATTCCCAGTTCCAGGCAATTTTGGAAGTTTAGCTGTAATCTTCTTAGCAGCAGAAGTAGGTCAAGCAGATCCAGTTGGACACAGAAGTGTTGGTTCCTATAGGAAGGGCAGCTTTGATCTCTTCTTTTTGCATGTCTTAAATAATGGTTGGCATCATCATGGCTTTGACATCATTCTCAACACTCCCAAGCCTTGGAGTGGCATGAATTAAACTTCAGTTTTTGAAATTATTGTTTTTTATTGCAACCTCTGTCACTCTGTACAATTGTTTTTATGAGGCATGCTAGATTATGAAAAACGAATTGAATAGGTAGATCTAACAAGCAAGCTGTACATGCATCACCTTATAATTACACAAAACTAAACTGTTGCATAAAAGCTTTTCCCTGGGAATCACTAGTGACGAAAGTCTGCTTTGCCTGTCATGTTTAGACTAGTTAAAGCTCTGAATCATAATATTTTGTTTCCTGCTTCTTGCTTGGTAAATGGGTTGTTACCTACAGTTGGTAACAGCTTTAGAAATGATTCCAGGAATAAGTAATGAAGTTAGGTAATTAAGTTTTAGAGGCAAAACTGGTTCTCTTGAAAAAGAAAAGGGGTCTATTGGAGACAATCTTGTTCCACATATCTAAGTTCACAGCGTTACTGGGGATACACTAGAATTCAGTGTACCTGTTTGCAATGTATTCCTTCTCTTTTATCTCTGACAGTAGTCTTTCCATTTATCAGCGTATCCAGTATAAACATATAGCTTCTGTTATGTACCAGAAGCAGGATAGCTGTGCAGGCTAATTTACTATGTTGTTTCCCAGCTAATAAGGCTATTCTGCTTCTAGCACCCCAGTTAGGTTTGGTATCTCTACACAGCACTGCATGTAGAATCCCAGATGGACCACATGCAAAAAATGAGACAATACTGGTAAACAAGGTAGGCAGTGATCTCAGCTTATTCAATTCAAAATAAGCTTTTTCAATCTGTGAGGGAAAACGCCCATCCTGATTTTAAAGTGTGTTACCATCCTCAGATGGAAGTTGTTGTTGCTGCTGTTCCTACCTCTCCATGAAATGCACAGAGGCAGCAAGGATTGCTGTGGCAAATAGCAGGCAAAAGGTCAGATAAACTCAGGGCTTACATCTGACCTGTATTTATTGATCCCATGGTAAAAGGAGATTGTGGATACTGTTTAATTTTGATGGTGGCTTTTGCATTGACTAGACAAATGCTTTCTGAGGCATTCCTCAGATATCCTGATCATTAGGTAAATGGAAAATCTATCATATCCAAGTAATTTATAAAGAGGTTTTATACAGATTGTTTTATAGGGCAAATATTTGACATGTTGCTGCATATTGGTAGAAAAAGTGCCAAATATTTACATTGTTACTATGATGGGAGAACCTTGAGAACAAAGCTTTGTGGTTAAGCTTAGTTTACTATGTTACTTTTTCCTGTACACGTCAACATTAAAATGAATTGTTGACTATAGTTGATCTCATCACTCCCAGATTTGCGTAATTTGAACTCGTTGAAGAGTTTGGTCCTGCCCTTTGGATTACAAAGTGAGTGATGTTAGTTTACCTGAGTAGATAATTCCTTCCTTCCAATTCTTCAGTGGAGCTGGATATTACCACCAACACAGCTAAACTGCAACTGGCAACAAGTTTTGCCTTATCACTTGAATTCAACATGTTTGGCAAACAGTCAGAAAGAGACAGACAAAGATGGCAGGTGAAAGAGACTGAGAGGTAGAGAGAAAATATGGATTTTTTCTTAGAGAGAAACTTTATTTGAACTGTGTAGCCATGGCTCAGTTATTAATTTATTCATAGAAAAATTATCTCAGAGATAGACTCATAAGATACTGTGCACATCTCTGTTACACAAGGGAACAGCAGTCATGCAATCTTAACTTCAGTATGATGTAGTCAATAACATAGCCAAACTTGGCTTGACTTACTTATGAAGAGAGTCCCACTACCATAACTAGGGCAACTTATGTGAGTAAGGGAAGCAGGATATGACTACACTTAGAGAAAGCAAATGTCAATATGGAATATTCAAAATATCCATTCTTCTCATACTGATGCTGTTTTTAAAGATGATGGCTTATATTCAAAGAATGTGATGGACTTGTTTTGATTATGTATTCCAGAAATGTAGGGTGCAAAACCAACCACCTACTTTCTATGGTAAGATTTAGTTTGAAATGCTATATAATTAGCAGCAGAGGTAGTGTGTGTGTGTGTGTGTGTGTGTGTGTGTGTGTGAACAGAGAGACGTGGAACTTAAAAATACAACAAGCTGCCTCACTGTACAAATCCAGTGCTTTCTCAGAAAAACTGATAATAAAACCAAGTAGCTGATATTAGAGCAGGTTGAAAATGTTGGAACAGGAGAGGAAAATCTAGCATTTTTATTAAACCCTCCATTTGTCAATTGTTTTTAGGGAAATATGGGGCAAAAATTTGCCTCACACAACTCTACTGAATTCTGTGGGGTGATGTTGTGTGTATCAGACCAGACCTGTGGTGTTCTGATTACCACCTATGAATTGCTAAGTGCCCTCAATAAAATGGGAGTTGTAGGAGTGCAGCCCCCAGCTCTCACCAAAGGAATAGATTCTTACTCAAAGCTGGATTTGCCCCATATGGTTTTAGAGAGTTGGCACTAAATAAAAATACAGGGATGCCCTAAGATGAATGAGCTACACTACTCCCAGCAGGGTTCCCATTTCTTAGAAATGTTATTGCAAGGGTTACTATAGATGCTTCATGTTCTTTTCAGCCTGTGGCACTTTGATCTTGGAGTTTTGACTGTAACAAAGAATAACAGACTGATAATGTGAACGTGTACTTCTAGGAATAATTATTTGAAAATAAGTGGGTAGTATTCCTATTTGCTATCTCTCAAGCACCAAATCTGATTGTAGTGTACAATTCTGGTAATAAATGCTGGTGTTTTATGTTTATAAATAAACAGCACTAAATTACTGTAATATGAAATTGCACAATATTTTTAATAGCTGTAGATACATAATAACTATCACTAGATCTACTAATCAGTTTTCAGGGTAGGTAAATAAGGAATACAGATACTGTTCACCCCCACTGACATTGAAAAAATTCAGACTTAAAGGCCTCTCCTGTCTTCCACTTAATTTCTTTTATTTTTGGAGAGTTTAATGATGAGCTGGATGTTTTCCACTCACAGAAGATGCCTCTAGAGACAAATGCAGGCTGGAAGGCTTGTATATAGTTTAGAGAGTCAGATGTTGCTCTTTCATTTGCCAGCCTTCTTACTCACATTCAGGCTCCTCTACCAGCAATGCTATCTCTGGAAGGCTGTTATTTCAAGCAACCTTTTTATTATGCTAATTAATCTTTGTTTCATATACTGTACTATCATATCGACATCGCTACAGCTGATACTTTGGAGAATGATTAACGCATAGTAGAGTTTTGTTTCTTTAAGTTACACATATATCAATCAGGAGGCCCTCATGGATGCCAGAACAAATGTCTGTGTGTGAAGTGGCAAGATCAGACCTCCTATTCTCTGCATCTTTGTAATATAAACATTAGGTGTTAGGTATCTACTTTATCTCATTGCATGTAAGCTAATGTGGATGGATACCATTTTCATGTGGAAATGACATAGAGAAAAGAGACTTTTTCATTAATTGTTACATTAATCTCTTTGAGACTGTAAATCATTGAAGGACAGGGCTACAACCTGAGAAATAGAATGAAGAATCAACAATCAAGCTTCTCTGCTTGAATAAAGTAGGAAATGTAGTGGATTAATAGCCTGGGATACTGAAGTCTTCTATTTGCCCACAGAAAAGGTTAAGAATGAAGAACAGCAGGATGTGCTTTTTCATGTTGCCATGCCTGACTGCACTGACGCTGTCCAGGAAGCACCAACCTCTCTGCCCATTCAGTCTCTGGCATAGGTTACAAGACTGCAAACTGCTGCCAATTTGTGAGTGGATTTTTTCGTGTGCTGTGAACAACTGATCACTGTGAACTAGGCTGAGATCTGTACCCTGGGTAGTGATGGGGCCTTGGCCAGCCACCACAGCTGGACTGTTGGTGGAGGCACAGTGGCTGGAAGAGCAGCAGTTGTAGCTGCTATTTTTGCAGCACCGAGAAGTGAGTTCCTGAGGCTGGTCCCCTGGTTGCCTCTCCTTAATTACATTACTGTAAATGATGGAGGCACACCTGGAAGTGAAAGACACCACCACTACCATTCCTGTTCCCAAGTCATTCAGTCCTACAAACAAGAGCAGATTGAAGCAATAAACTATAAAACAGAGGTTCTCAACCTTTTTAAGCTTAAGAAATCCTCAGCAGAGTCAAGCACCCCTTGGAAAACATCAGCTCTTATTTTTTACACGTTTTTTGACTAAAAAATTATAGAGCAATTTCTCTGTTGCAAAGAACTCAGGAAGACTACAGCCAGTCAGAATGTTTTTACATGACGAATTCCTTTAGAAATCTCTGGGTTTATCTTGTGACTCATGTTTGCACACCTAACAGTCCTAACATTGTGAGACATATCACAGTACCTCTGAAAGGATCTCAAGGTCCCCCAGGGTGCTGCAAAAACCTGCTTGAGAATCACTGGTTTAAACAATGTGTGTGTGTGTTATACATGTATATGTTTGAATATATTTACACATTACACACAGAGGGTGCATCTGCATGCTCATGAATGCGCAGTGGTTAGTACGCATTTAATTTAGTACTTAATTGTACAAGTGTATATCAAGTACTAAATAAATGAACAATAACCAGAGTTACTGCACACTAACAACACTTGTGAATGCCTTTTTAGTGATGCTACTATGCAGTAACCTAATAATATTGCACAGTAACATATTAGCACTGTCTGTGTTGTGACATACTACTGCTCAGTATTATTAAACTACTGCACAGTTAGTGTCTCATGTAGATGCGCCCTTTATATATTATACACATATATATCTATAATGTAGTATATTCACTACAGCAGTACTTGCACTTTAAAGAAAGCCTACAAATAAAGCCTCTCTTGCCCTGGGACAACTTACCATTGCATTTTTTCTGCTGCTTGATAAATACTGCTCAGTACTACAATCCACTTTTTAAAGTTTTCCTTTTAATGTTAATTATGGAAAATGTCACATTATGTTTAGATGTGCAAAATATATACTGAAATCAATGGAATTGCATTGGGGTAGCAAAGAAGAGAATTTGATCCAAATTTATTTGAGGCAGTTAAGAATCCTTAGGCCTATCATACCCATATAAGTAACTAAACACACTACACTAATGTGTAGCTACCTTTGTTAAAACAATCAAATAAATTAACATATTATTCCAGAGAGATAGCTCAGACACTCCAGGAGAAATGTTTTAAGATACTGTGTTTTGAATCACTACTGAAGAATAGTACAGTACATACAGCCCTCTCACTTGTTACTTAATAATCATTGTTTTGGACTACCCAGAAACATTTTTATATGCAAAATTATTTTTTAAATATTATTATGACTCTCATTTCAGAAAGAGATTGTTAAACTGTTTGTGATTCCCATGTATCTATCAAGTTCCAAACTACTAATTTGTCTTATTATATTGTTCAATGATCTACAGTTCAGCTGATCTGCTTTCTTTTTTCTGTGCCACTCCTAGTAGTAACAATCTTTTTTTTCATAATGACTTATTGATTTCTTGCTTGCCTCTTGCCCCACTCACTATTTCTAGTTTATCTAAGGCCAATGTAACTATGATAATACAATCACCATGTTTTTCACGGAAGTTCTGCTCTGTGAAGGACAGCAGGCCACCTTCACCTTTGCCAATTCAATTTTTACACAAAACAGACTATTGCAAGGGAGACACAATTAAGTAGCTTATAGCCAATGTTTACATTTACATTTCAGTTTAAATAGTTTTACAAAGCCTGTTGTTAATAAGAATATTTTAACAGAATTGCATGTTTCTGGATCAGCAGGGTTTTTTTATTTGTACTTAGCAGTATGGCACTGTGGAAACACAGAAGAACCAGGAAGTGAGAATAACTAGAAACAAAAAGTAAAACGGACTAGACTTTTTGATATTGGCCAAGCAATAGGGGCTGCAAAAGTAAGTAATGTACAGAGGAAAAATAAAGCAGATGTTTATATTTTACCAAACTACCTGTGATATGTTGCTGACCAACAATTTCCCATGATTTTTTTTTAGATAGGAAGTAACCTATTTTCTAAACTAAAAATTCAGTTTCATTTGAAATTTTTAATTATTTCCAACAAAGAACAAACACTTTTCTGTTTCAATAGAAAAAATCTGTATTTCATAGCTCACCACTAACTACAAAAAGGACATGTAACTAAGGCCACTTGCAGATGTTAAACCTCCTTCATTCTGTCGCAGAGCACTGAGGTGCCCTGCTCCTTTAAGGGCTGAAACTGCTAGGGAGAGAGCCCTAGCTCTCTCCCTAGCAGTCAGTTGGGAGCCCCAGCTGCTGCTTACCAGGGCAGCCAGAGCGAGGTAGTTTGCCCTCACCTGCCAGCGGTCAGCTGACCAGAAGGGGCAGGGCCCAGCTCATATATAAACCCCAAGGCTGAGGCCAGGAAGGCAGTTTGCTGCCAGCGGTCAAGCAGGAAGGAGCCCTCCTAGAGGGAGCTAGGGGAAGAGGCCTGAGGGCGAGTCTAGCTTCTGGGAATGCTGGGGCAAAGTTTGATTCTGTTAAAGGGGTGGAGCACAATGGGAATTTATGCGTTATGTTATAGCCCAGGGACTTATGTTTTGTTTGTTGTTTCATAACCACCGGTGGTTTGGATGAGGCTATTTGGGGAAGGAGGAGGCCTCACTGGGGGGGACCCCAGCGCCAGAGAGGGCGTGGCATTTGGGGCGCAGAGACCCTGGCACCAGAGAAGACGCAGCATTTGTGGGGGCACAGACCCAGGCGCCAGTGAGGCGCAGACACAGGGCTGTGGAGAGCCCAGAGAGGACAAGGGGGCCAAATCACAGCAAGGCCTAGACCGGACAACGTCAATGCCATCTGCGAGGCTTGGGGCGTGATAAAGAGGTGGTTGGAGCCACACATATAGCCCATTAGGCTGGGGTGTCCTGGGACACCTATTTTGAAATGGGACCCACAAGGGATCTGGGACCCAGGGGGTACAGGGAAGTCCATCAGGACCATGCTCAAGTAGGCTTAAAGGCAGCCTCCCTACTCCTTACCATTACATCAAGACGTGGCGGGCGAGAATAGAGGGTGCCCATCGTGCCGAACTGGCATGGTCGAGGGGCCGTAGGGGTAACATGGCCATCCTTGAGGACCCCATCCCATGACACACTCCTCCAAAAATAGCACTTTAAACTTGGTGTGCTCCTGCACCAAGTCCAGCACATGCCTAGAAGAGGCAGCACATTAGTTGGACTTGGTTCACCCAATATCCATATAGATCAGGCATTGTAGTGGGGCTTTTTGGCACTTTTATGTAGCTTATTCACTCAGCTATTAGGTAAAAGTGCCAAAAAGCCCTGCTGAAGCACCCAATCTATACAGACGTTGCAAAGTCAGGTCAAAGTAACGTGCTACTTCTTCCAGTAAAGCTCAGGGGATGGGGGTTTTGTTTTATTGTACTTGTTTTATTTTAACGTCTACAAGCAACCTAAGTGGTTAAATCACTCAAAATCCAATATTCACTCAGCATGTCCCCTTTTGAACTTTAGTATTTACTACCCACAACAAATGGACCTGCATTCTCCTCTTGAGCTATCTGCAGGCAGAACTAACTTTGATCCTACATACAAAAAATTTTAATTAATAACATATTAATGTATAATAAATTAATTATGATGCTTTAATAATAATCTAAATATAAAGACATATATGCAGATAGAGATCTTGGTCCTCAGTTGCGGGTTAAAGTATGACACAGTAAAGGGCCTTTTAAAGTGGATAGAAATTACATTTATTTGCATTTAGAAAATTATATTATTTCAATTTAAAAGTTTAAGCCAAATTTAGACTATTCAGCAAGACTATGGATCACTCATTCATACCTAATTTCTAAAATATTATGGAAAATCTCTCTCTCGACCACCAGACCCTATCTGCTTGCACATGCCAATACAAAGCCAAGCACAGAGCCACATATTCTCAGTGCTCTTCTGATTCAAGTAAGTGAAAAGATTTGGAAGTATTTCAATTAATGTTTGGCAGTTGTTCCACTAGTTAAATTAAGACAATTCACAGATCATACTAAAAAGAATTCAGTGTTCTTGTTGGTACCAATAGTAGCCATTATTTTTTATTGTTCAGACAACTCTGTTTAGGCTGCATAGCTCTTTCAAGGTGCTGTAGTGAGTGAGTGTTACAGTAAATATGAATATAGCTAAGAAATATTGTATAACATTTTTGGTTTCATATGATAGAATGAGAAATTTACAAATGATTTACCCGTCCTTTGTTTCTTTCCCCATTACAGAATGCTTCACCATTTACATCACCTGCTACTGAAAGCACTTATAAAATGTGCCTGGTCAAGTCCTGTTATATGAATGGAACTGGACATTGCCTCTCTCACTAGGTAAGAGAAAACTGGCCTTGCAGTATGTGATGGTGTGCAACTTGCAGCAGTATCAACAGAAGCTAACACTTATTAAGGTTGCAAAGTAAGGCTCTCAAAAGCTAGGAAATGCTGGAAATTAGTTTGCCCATTCAACCTTTACGCAATTATGTAGGATGCAATCTATAATCACATTATCATGTGCTATTTTTTCCCTCAGTTTTCCTGTCTCGTTCTGTGAAGAGGGCGCTGGATGGGGATCACTTAATGAGCAACTTGCCAATATTTTGTTTTCTCCTTATTATGTATAGCCAGGCATTATTTGATATATACAACCTTCAAACTCTGCTTTAAAGAGATCATCACTACAGTGTTTTAATGTTTCACAAGCACTAGTCATCAGAAGGGTAAAGGGTGATATTGTAAAGGGACATATTGTCCCCTTTTTCACTGGGGAGCTGAGCACAAAGAGTTTGAGATCAAAAGACCTAGTTTTAGGCACCCAGTTTCAGACATCCAGGGTCTGAAGTTTTTCAGATTATATATCATTAATACATTTAAAGCTCAGCACCTCTGCAAACCAGATTCCATGACATCAAATCAGGCAGGCCACAAATGAACAAGGGGAAGCAAATTATACTTGCAATGTTCATTCTAGCATTTCCTAACCCTGGAGTGTTTTACTTTACAATCAAAATAAAGGCAGGGTGTGAGAGCAAGGGAGTTGGTAGGGTAGGACAGTCACAAACATTCTGTGAGAGAGTGAGGAATAGGTAGAGAGTGAGAGTAAGTAGGTGCAAGGGGGTGGGACACAAGGGAAGCCCACAGCAGGCAGCCTGCATTCACTGCTTACCCCCCCATGGACTCCACTTGGCTCTGCTCTAGCCATGCCACTGGGACAGGGGGCACATCATCTTAGACCCCCGGCAAAAATAAAAGTTGGCACACCTATGCCCCCAAACACCTCCAGATTCTAAAGCAACCCCCCCACATCCATTTTTGCCCCCCTGCATCTCACCTAGTAGAGCTTCCTTTCTGCTCAACCCAACCTTGCTTCCCAAGCCACATTCACTACCTCCATAAAGAAAACAATTTCCCCTGCCAATAATATTTCTTGGAGAACAGGCATTGAAAGGCTTTATGAGAGAACATAGTGAGGAAGAATTTGAAACATGAAAGGAAAACTGCTTTCCCATCCCTACCCACTCCCACTCTTCTCCCTATCATCCAGAGGAGTCCCCTGTGTCCCACCCTCTGCTGATGGGCAGACATGGGGTGCCTCACCATGGTGGCGTAGCTGGCATGGGGCTCCTGTGGGGAGGGCAGTAGGCCAGGGAGCCTGGAGCCCGCAGTGGACAAAAGCCGATAAATTCAAGCATGAGTCCTCACAAAGAAATCCATTTAGCTCCTCAGACCTAGAACTGTTAGAGCTCCCAGAATCTCTCCTGCCCTTGCCACCCTTTTATTCTATACCCAATTCCCAGTCTCAGTTTTCTTCTATCCTCTCCAGTCTCAGTCTCCTTTCTTCAGGATCCTTGTCCAAAATCACTCCTCCCTTCATCCCACAAGTGATTTATCCTTTCTGCATTTCAGATGAAGCAATCCTGTCTCCACACTGCATGGGTATCAGCACAGACAGCACTAAGATCACAGGAGAGAGGCTCTCTACTCTTGGTGCTAGTATTTGGACGTGAACTAACCCACAGCACCTTAAGACTGTTTTTGTAGGTATAGTTCACTGACCTCTATGTTGGAGCATGCCTCCGTGGACAGAGTCTTAAGGCAATTAAGGTGCAAAGCTCTAGTAAATCTCTACTGAGCATGTGAGAATGGAATCTGTTCTAATATTTATAATCTACCAGATGTGCATAAATTTGGATAGGGACGGAAGGAGGGTCAATAGTCCCTGAAGGCTAACACCCTGCCAAATTTCAAGTTTTTCCTCCAAAGTATGGGGAGTCGACTTATAATAAGCTATGGGATTGCCAGTGTCTATTTTAAGACCATTTGAATTGGTCTGTGTCCTGTTGGTCAGACTGTGTGTACGTGTGGGGCTGAGGGGAGGAGATAAAACAACCCATGCTTCTAAATTGTTGTTCCTGGGCCCTGTAGTTAAGCAAAATTTGCTTTGATTTTGATGAGAATTTTGCTCAATGGCAGCTACAGGGTCAGAATGAGCAACATTTTTTAGCAGATCAGTCAGAAAAAGTTACAGGAAAGTCTGCAGTTTTCTGTTTTCATATAGGCTCTTTCTGAGTGTTGTCTGCTATGGGCCAGGTTCAAAGTGATTTTAGTGGGCTTTGCGTTGGGTTCTATCAGACCACTGGTCCATAAAGGACTGTTTGGGTTACCCCCGAGGTTGTTTTTATAAGTAGGAGTGGCTGATTTGCATTTTCCTATTCCTAAGAAGGAAAGCTCATGCATTGTTAGAGAAGAGCTATAAACTACCAAGAAGTGACCTCAGATGACAGGTATATCATGCACTTTCATTCTGTTCACTTACAGTATTTACAACATCTCCCCATTAACGTTTAGATTTTTACAACTATTAATGACCCTTTTATCAGAGCAGCACTAACCAGTAAATCTATTGTGGCTTTTATTGCTCTGCTTGTGACACATAAAAGGCCTGATTTATAACATGTCATGAATGGTGAAGAGTATTTTCAGCACCATAAAACTTCTAATCCAGTTGCAACAATAACTGTATGTTCGTATAAAGGCCACATTTCTATTGTTTTCAGAGAATTAGCTTTAAGTGGAATTCACCTGTAGGCAGCAATGAACTCTGTGCATTTAACTTGTTATGAAACAGGTAAATCAAAGCTCCAAAGCATGGATGCATCATGAACATTTTTCATTATTTTTACCTTGCACATTCACCAGTCACACTCCTGTATTTGTAGATACCACAATCAAATATCATCCCATGGACATTACAGTTTGCTCCAGTAACGTGACTATATTCTATCATTATAACTTTTTCTGAATGTATGTAGGACAACACCAGCCCATATGGAAAACATGGTCCCTATCCCAATTTGTTTACAGTCTAATTCAAATATATACAGTATGGTTTGGTCTCAGATACCTACACAAGACAATGCAAACAATGTTTCTTGGAGAATGGGCATTGAAAGGCTTTATGAGAGAACATAGTGAGGAAGAATTTGAAACATGAAAGGAAAACTGTTTTGTACATTAGAAGGCAGCTTCTGACTATCTCCAGCCCCATAAATGTCAAGGTCTTTAGCAGTCAAGAGAGGCTTAAAATCAGTCATTTTAACTCAGTTAATGTAAATTTTCAGTAGTGTACATGAAAATCAGTGTACCATTTCTATAATTAATAATCACACAATATCAGAGTGTGTATCCAATTCCCAGTGTTACGCTGAAAATATATATTTAAGTTAGTTTTCAACTATAGTAACAGCCAAAGCAATAAGTATTTAAATTTACCCACTTGGCCAAGATTTCTAGCAAGCCCTTGCAACCTTTTACTGGTAAGTTTTCCTCTTTTGGACCTTCCAACTTCTGTAATTAAAAAACAGTAAATTAGCCCTTTAAGGTCCCGTGAAAATAAATTGTGAATAAAGGCAATATTGGGCTAATGGTTTATAGGTGCACACCTGTCTCTCTCTGTGTAGATATAGATTACTAATATTATGTGTGATACGCTTTCTGTAAGTTGTGGATGCTGTGTAAGGTTCCAGATATTCCTTTTGTTTATAAATTTGAATGGTTTTGGCACTACCTCCTAAATCAGAAGACGGTACTATTAATTATGGGCAAAGCACGTTTCTGGCAATGGCTTCATTTGCCCTAGATCTGTATTTACATCCTTAATGCTAGATTTGGGGTGTGAGTCAAAAGCCTTCTAATGGGAAGATTCCCCTTGATTTGAATGGATTTGGATCAGGCCCTTGTTGCCATTGAGCACAAAAAGGGGAGAGAACAAACTTTGTGCTTGGCTTATGTTGTTTTTCAAGTTTACTGTCTTTCAGCTCCCTATTCTTTTCTCCTTCACCCTGTCCCTTGCAAACACATTCTCTGCCATATCCTCCTCAACATCCCTTCTCCTAGTATTTTCCTGGCTCCTGCTGACCCTCTTCTCCTCTGTAGGACTATAAACCCAAGAGCTCCCTAAAGAACTTTTCATTAATGTAATTTATTAGTTAAATCATTCTTCTGACCTTTTTCCCACTCAGCTAGAACATTTTCCTGTCCACTCAATGTAATTGGTGCATCACATGAGCTCCAGTGGCTGTGCTATATGGCCAGACATATATCACCAAGGCAGAGGATATTAGCAGAAAGGTGAGGGGTTTTCTTGGCACTCTGCCACCATGGATCAGACTGAATTTCTGTTCTAATAACTGATACATGCAGTCTCCTAAAGAGACATTGCAGTATTAATTTACACCTTATTCGTCACAGCTCTCTTAACTACAGTCAGCTGAAAAAAAATAGGGCTTTCACTATGGACTGGGGGTTCAATACTGCAGACTTTGAGTCATGTTAACAAGCTTCATTTTCTCACATTCCCTTGCTTAAGAATCCTACCACTTTGCAGGATCAGGACCTAGCAATAGAGGGTAACAAGGTGAAATCCTCCAATCTCACATTTTGGATAAGATACATTATATTCTTTGTTCACTGTTGTAAACTAACTTGGAGTGCTCCTTGTAGGGGACAACTCCATCAACCTAGTTTCAGATGTCATCAGCTTCCCCAGTGAAACACAGCCTGACTGTTTTATATACTATGGAATTTCTTTTTGTATATAATAATGCGCTATCCATTGATTCAAACTTTAAGGGAATCTGAAATATTAATCTTCAGTGAAAACTGTACCGTAGTTTCATTGCACAACATATTCACTTCTTTAAATTAAAAAAAGTCTAAAAAAAATCTATCTACAAGGTCAAAACTAAGTCTGGATCTTTGCCAACAGGCTGCCATTCTTCCCTTTTGTTGTTTTGCCTAGTAAAAGCCCTTCACATAATCAACATTCGCTATATTGTTTTCAATTGGCTTCCACCTTTTTGGACTCCTCCTCCCTTCCCTTATCCCCATGTGCTCCCCCCAAGAGGTAACCAAGGAAACCAGAAACCATAGCAACCAAAAGCAGTATAATTTGTCTCTGAGGAAAGAAATATAAGCATGCAAAATCCCTTTAATGTTTATACCAAGCTAGTGGGTCCAAATATTCTCTTTCCCCCTCCTCTTTGCGAAAAACATTACACGCTTGATTTCTTTTGCAAAGACAACTTTGGTGCTGACAGTCTTGTGCAGCGTACAGGGTAATATTCACCCTCCACCACACTACAGAGGTCCTGAGACTAGCAGTAACCCTGCATGTGTAGGTGCATAGAGGGATTCTCCACACACTCCAGAAAAATAAATATGACAACAGTCACCAGTAGCTAAATTACCCATTATGACAACTCCCATTCAAATCCTTCCTAATAACTTGCAAGCAATCAGTGGAGCAATGATTTTTAAGTAAAAAGGGGTTTTAAGGCCCAGCTAGACAAAGCTTTGTCTGAGATGATCTAGTTGGGGCTGGTCCTGCTTTGAGCAGGGGGTTGGACTAGACCTCCTGAGGTCCCTTCCCACCCTAACTTTCTATGTTTCTATGAATGATGGCTTGGTTGGCTAACAGTTGGGAGGAGCTCACTTCTTTTAGAAAGCCAAAAAGTCAAATATTTCAGAAACATCAAGTTTACACATATGGTTTACAATACTCCATATTCCATCACAGTCCCTTCAGCTTCCTCTCCTGGTCCCATCCTATTGTTTTTACACTCTGCATCTTACTCTGTCTCACCATCTTAGGCCTTTATTTATATATCATGCAGCTTTTAATATATTTTTCCTCACAACAGTCCTGTGAGGTGGGGAAGTGCACTTATCTTCAGGTTACGCACAGAGGTGTTAGGTGTGGAGGAATTAAGAGCCAAATCAAATGTCAAAAGTTTTTAGGTGCCTAACAATGCCAACAGCTGCCTAATAAGAAAATTCCTTAACCCCCTCTCTGCAATTATATACACCTACATACCTTTGAATGGCAAGTCCTCAGTGACTTGCCAGGGTCATAGAGCAGTAGTTCTCACCCCCTTTGGACCCAACACACTCCTCATTGAACTCAAAGCACCCCCATAACTTTGTGAATTAAGGGACACCCCATTTAAAAAAAATTAATGTATATATTACAGTGCTTACCTACTTGCAGAAGGGCCAGGCAGTGGGAGTGGAGAATTGGCCAGACAGGGACCAGCGTGAACCTACACTTACCTCCTCACACCTTGAGGCAACCTTCAAAGGATCTGGTGGCATCCAGGATGCTACGACACTCTAGTTGAGAATCACTGTCAAAGAGAAAGTCTGTAGTAGAGCAGGGAAGAGTGGGTGTCCCATATCCCAAGCTCATGCCCCAATTCTCTCTCTCTCTCAGATTTTACACATTCCAGAGGAGGGACCATTTTTCCGTGGGGTTATGTACAAACTGACTCTGACTAAGACTACATCAGTAATTCCCAAAGGGCATGCCAGGGCACAGTAGTGTGCCACAAGAGCAATGGAAGTGTTCCATGAAATCCCCCTGTGTGATGAGGTTAATGCTCTCCTTTCTCATCTGACACCCTGTGTCAGACCCAGCTACTCCAGTGCAGCACTGGTGACAGACTAATTAGCCCAGCCTCTCAGAATAACTAGCTCATGTTGTACACAGAAACACAGCTAATTAACCAGGGACTGGCATAAGGGAAGTGCTGCACAAAAAAGTGGGTGGTGTTTGTTGCAAGAAAGAGGAGTATAGACCTTAAATCAGGGGTGGGCAAAACACAGTCTGCAGGCTGGATCTGGCCCACTAGCCCATTCTACCTGGCCCGCAGGGCCCCTAAAAAATTTAGAAAATGAATATTTATCTGCTGCTGGCTGCCTGTCAAAGATGACAGGAGCCAGGGGCAGTAGGAGCCAGAGGAAGCCAGCAGGACTCAACAGCCCAGAAGCAAGGCCCACAGGGCCTGGCCCAGCCCTGCCCCTAGTCCTCTCCCACACCTGCTTCCCTACCCGGAAGCCTCCTGCTTAGCAGAGCCTTCTGGCCTGGGCCCCTGGGGCTGTTCCTGACTCCTTGCACCCGAGAGGGAAATTCAGATAAGAACACGGGGGGGAGGGAGGCAGGGGAGGACTTTGGGTGATCACCCCAGTTCTTGGGGCCTGGCTGGGCCAGCTCCTGCCGAGTCCTGCAGTCCGGCCATACAGCTCGGAGCCACATGATTCCGGAGTGGCCAGCAGCCAGTAGGCAAGCGTGGAAATGGCAGCTACAGGCAGGAGGCAGTGGCAGTGAGCAGGTGCATGGGAGCGCAGTGACAGCTGGGCTGAAGTGGGGGGCCCATGCTGGTGTCCCAGGGCCAACATCAGCAGGGCCCAGAGTGGGGCTGTGCTGGGGGAGGGCAGGGGTCCCGCGCTCCTGCCACGCCGCTCTGGGCCCTGCTGGCGCTGGCCCCAGGACACTGGTGTGGGCCCTGCACTTCCATGGGCCCACTCACTGCCCCTTCCCCCTCCTGTAGCTGCCATTTCCCCACTTTCCTGCCAGCTGCTGGCTGGTCCAGGAACCAGGGCCAGGAGTGGGAGGGTGTGTGTGTGTATGTATGTTCATAGGGTGAGTCCCACAAGCACACCCCACCATACACATGCACCACAACCCCCTTATACTGCCATCTACACAGCCCCCGACACCTATACCCCCTCACACACCTCAGCCACCCTCCTCCACAGACAGTCCCCCCACAAACCCCATCCCCCCCCACCCCCACCCAAACCACACCCCAAACAAACCTATACCAACCCCCCTTCTCCCCCCACCCCCTACAACATACAAAAGTAAGACTTGATTTTAATCTATTGTGCGATCACCTCTATGTACACTGCACAAACACATGTAAATCAGGACAAAAATATTTTTTGAAATCAAATTAATGAATGTTGTAGGTAGTCACTTTTTAGAATATAATTTGGTATTTTTCTGGTTCTGAGATGGCAAACCCCCTTGCTGAAAGGAGTACTTGCAGGGGCAAAGGGAGAGACTTTTGGTGGCAAAGGTCAAGGATTAGGGGGCGGGACTTCTGGTCACAAGATGGTGACCAGAGCGTGGGGCATGCATCCCTTGGCCGCTTGCCAAACTCGGTAAGCAGCCTTCTACCCAAAATAATTGCCTGCCCCTGCCTTAAATACATCTTAAAAGTTAAGTTTCCCAAATAGGTTGTCTTGATGGTTTTAAAGTAATTTTTTGTGCTAGATGAAGCCTGGAAGACAAGCTTTGATTTGTAGCCCAGATCCAAACTAGAAAGATGACTGACTTTGATTTGATGGCTGTATTGTTCTGTTTTAAGTATTACTGATACTAGCTTAGCTCTGGTAATGTGTGTTCTTGTTTGTATTTTTGTTTGCTAGTTTTAATGCCACTTATGAAAGTACTATCATGTTTCTTCCAGCAACGTGGGCTTGCACCTGTTAGGACCTGGATGGATATCAGCTAGTCAGTCTAAAAGCCTGATCAGCTCCTGCTAATTTGCCTGTGATTCTCAGATTTTAAATTTGGGTAATAAAAATTGAGTGCATTTGCAAATAGTGCCCAGATGGGGGTCAGTGTATGTTTGTGCTCTCCAGGGATTTTTCAGAGTTTAAAGAGATGTTGTCCTACCTCTGGTCTTGGTTAGGGGGCCAGCAGCCTTCTGAACTTCTCTCACAGGGCACCACATGCTCAGCCAGGAGCCACTTGCTTCATCACATCAAGGTATTTCTGAAGTTCAAAGTTAAGGTATTGGTCTCTAATTAGTTGTTCTGCCCACTATACACCCAGGAAACCAACTTCAAGCAAATGAAAGACACCTCACCAAAAACACCTAGGACAACGTGGAAGACAGAAAGATAAGGCACATTGTTTTCATAGTGCTTTTGAGGTTAGGTGAAACAGAAGGGATGGCAGTTTGTCCAGGGACAGCACAAGGATGGGTAAGGAGGTCTGATGGAGGTTGATTTCTTGGACTTGGAAATTCTAGGTGAAGCCCAATGTGGGCTTCCACACAATACCCAACAGTCCTAAAGTAGCCTAGACTGAGAAAAGTGAGGGGAAAAAAAGCAGGACAAAAACTGCCCTGGCACAAAGAGATAAGAGATACCCATATATTCCATGTGTCCACTCTGAATCAAAGAGTCCTACTTTGAGCACCTGTTGTGTAGTGTCTTTCCCAGTTCGGGAACATGTTGGTGGGCTCCGGTGGGTGAGACCTGCTCAGTCTCATGTTTCCTGGGATATACTATTGCTGTGGTATAGACAAGCTGTAAGGTAGATTTATTTTTGGCATGTGCAGAGATCAGTGAGTAGGTAGTGTGTGTGCCCCCCCCCCGGCAAATTTTCTGCCACCTACTCCATGAAAAATTAATTTGCTTCTATGGTGCGGAGGGATGGATAAGGTCCTCTATAAAAAAAAATATAGGTGACTTGATATCCTGTAGAGATTCTATAAGAAATGACTCCCATTCAGCACTAGACAGTGAATGCCATCTGCCTATTCATGAAATCCTCAGTGAAATCCGTTCTGCCACTTACCCAATTGAAGGGGGCATATATCGCAAAGTAAAAGACCATTAACTGCAGTTTACCTCAGTCACAGTGTAGTAAAGTGCTGGCCCCAGGCTGTGGGGCTGTGTAGTAAAGTGCTGGCTGTGACCACCCCCACCCCCCCAGTGGCTGCTTGGCCGCAACCTGGTCTGCCCTTCCGGGGAACCCTCCCCTTTGTTCGCCTGCCACATCTTGATGTATTAGTCCTTAAGGGAAGGGAGGCTGCCCCAGGGCTCTCCAAGCCTGGCTTGCTCACTGGCTTAAGGGCTAATCATGTGTCTCAGGGAACCCATATATGCTTGTTAAGGCTTGACTTTCTCTGCCTCAGCCCCCTCTTTCTATTGGCTGGTTCCTATGGTCTAGGCCCACGGCACCAGACCCAGGTCCCAGCCTTGTCTTGGCCTCCGGGCTCTCTGACCCCAAATGCTGTCCTGCTCTGGGCTCTGCTTGCTTACTCTGCCTTAAGCCTGCCCCCGCAGGGCTCAAGGTGATCACATGCCCCTAGGGCACTACTGGGACCTCCAAAAACCACCCCTCACAGTCCCAGTAAACTATCGGTATAACTTAAGATGCAGCAAGCAACCACTTAACACAAATTTTCCCTTCCTAGTCAACAAACTTTTAAAGGAAAACAGCATGCTACTGCTTTCAAAAAATGAAAACCTTCTATCTCCTATCAGGGTAGGTAAGCAAACACCCATGGCAGCCCTCCCTGGGTATGAACATAACCCCCAGCTCTGGGTTACATCCTTCTGTAGGCTCTCAGGGTCTTGCTGGTAGTTCCCAGGAAGCTCAGGAGTCCACCAGGAGCTCCCTTGAAGTTTTCTGGGCTAGGAGCTCCTTCCCCTTCAGCTTGCAGGGCTAGACTTCCCTGTTCTTGTTCAGGGCCTGTGTTTATATGGCTCCCTGGCCACTAGCCCCTGCTGGTCACCTGTCTCCCAGAGCTGCCACAGGTGGTTTCTGATTTGGTTTGGTAGAGTAGTTTCAGCAAGGCCCCTTGCTGCTGGGACCTGCTATGTTTCTAGGTAAGGTGTTGCTGTCACTTCTGGCTCTGTGATAATTATTTGTTTGAGTCTTTTCCACCCTTAAGTCTGCATTTGAGGGCTTGTCTGGCCAGCAGGCCCCAGAGTTTGCTCCCACTCCTCAGCAATGGGGTAAGGGCTCCGTTACACACAGCCAGATTTTCTAGATCATGACATGACTTTTATGTACTAAACAGGACCTGTCCACACTGTCTGCAAATAGAAACATTGGGTATTTTTACATGTGCTTCTGATGCAGTACCAGGCACTTTTAATTAGTGAGCCATGCTAATTAAAAGCATCCGGCGCTGCATTGGAAACAGGTGTATCAGTGGCGCAGTGTACATCAGCGCTGAGAAAATGGCAGCGGTGTGCTTTGAACTAAATCACATCAAATGTGTTTTCATTCAAAGCACATCGCTGCCATTTTCTCAGCGCTGATGTGCACTGCACCTCTGATACACATGATGCGCAAGGCTGCCAGTGCATGTCAATTTACATGCTCGAGCAGGCTTGATTAATCGAGTGTGCTCCGACATGCTGGATTTCCAGTCCGTTGGAACAGGCTTCCCGTATATGTGTACGTCTGGATTCAGTCTGGATAAGTAGAAAAAAGGAAATAGTTTGCACACCATGCAGTTCCAGACAAAGCCATTCATACAACCTATGGGGACAGGGCACTTTTGCTAACACTTTATTACCATCCTTTTTCCAGGAGACTAGAGCTCCTCGGTAAACTGGTGCCTGGCCCTGACAGTGAATCCTCGAGTAGTGAAGCGCTATTAGAATAACAGCCCTTACATCCACCAGAATACCAAATGCCCTTCCTGCAGCCATTCTTGACATGAGATTTGGTTGTCTGTTCCGAAGTGATGGACATGTATAATATGCATCCTTCCAGTTATAACAGGATATCTCTGACAAGGTAATGTCCCCTTGCTTTCTTCAGGATATACAAACTTCTTCCTTCTAGATCATGTTTCCTAAGAACCACCTACATCTAATTTTTCATAAGATCTCTGATATTATATGAGGTCAGAGATAATTTGTCTACTCAAGACCAGTCAGCTTTCAGACCACTCCTGAGCAGAGCTGGTTTGGGAGCTGGGTGGATTCCCTGGCATTATATTCCTTCCCACAAGCACAGCCATCTGGACAAGACATAGGTGCTTCACATGCTTAAGTATCAGTTACATGTCTTTAAGAAGAGATCCTTACTAACCACCAGGAACTCTGGGAAGTTTTGTGCTTATGCCAAGAAGCCTGAGAAATCACCACCTTTGCCTAGTTCTGTGTGCCACCCACAAACACACCCTTGCCACAACCCCAACTGGCATATTCTCTCTCACTTGTTTATTCTCTAACTTACCTAATTGACTCATCCCAAACACAGCTGATCCCAGAGATGCACAGAGTGTACACACACAGTGCCTCTCCCATCCCTGGATGCACTGCAGCAGCCAGAACCCTGATGCCAGGATTGTCAGCAATAAAATACATTTCTCTTTCTGAAACTGGACAATATAAGGACTCAGAATTGGTTGCAGTATAATGAGGAGGGGTAACTGAGTGTGTGCATGCTGAGGGGAAGGGGAGGGACTCAAGGAAAGGAAAAACGAGTATGGGAGCTTCTGGAAAAGGACAAGAGTTGAAATCATCACCACCTGCTCTCACACTTGCAATAAAGTATGCCACACTGGTCCATATCCTGCATTTTGCTTATGATGATGAGAAAAAGGAGCAACCTCTATAAAAGTCAGGACATAATATATGGTGTAACTCTTACAAATCTCACTCTTGTTCTGCTGAGATTCCATAAATACTCTTTTTTATGCCAGTGAAGCTGACACTTCACAGCACTTGATTAGAACAGAATAATTATTGTGGTACCCAGTAGTGCCTCAACAAGGAGGGATCTGTCAGCACTTCCATTAAGAATTCCATTTCTCACTGGTTCTGAGATCACCTATTTTAAGTCTCTTGACTAGGCACTCAAGCTCCTTGGCATTATCATCATTATTATTTTAACTAAACTGTGTTGAAATTAGTTCGTCTGTATCTGGCTGAGAGAGAAATGAGAAGCTGAGCAAGGTAGGGAGAGCTTCCAGATATTTTTCTGGAACAAAAATAGCCATGTTTTGAAAACAGAAATTTTTCCTTCATGTCCTTGATTGCTTCAAGAAATTGCAAAGAAAAAACACAAGTGCAATAACCAGATTATGGTAGAGCCAAATCCCTCTTCCTCACCCACAGGAGGGGCTCCATTAGAGACAACATGGCTATCTGTGCCAGTGAGCAGGGATGGAGCAAGGGTGAGGGGTGCAGTGGTCCAGTTGCACCCCACTTTTGATTCCTGTTCCACCCAAACTTTAAAACCTGCTCCACCCCTAAAACAACATAATTCCAAAACTACCATAAAAGTATTACAAAATTTGACTGATGCCTAGCTTTATACTAAGCTTATTGTGGCATCCCAGCAACTTCCTATTAATATAAAATAGACTTGTGTGGTTAAACACTCATATGTCACTTTTACAACGTATTTGATTTGTTCTTAGTTCTATCAGTTTTATATCAGTGCAACTCCCTGTCTTAAGTAGATTGTTTCCTGCTTTACACAAACATGGCAGACGTGGCTCATCCATTTCTATCCTGGTATAATACAGCTGAGACCAAGAAGATCATTCATGTTAACAGACTTCCATGTATGGTTTTAGGCATCACTGATCTTGCTTTGGGACAAGGGGACAACTAGATGTCTTCCAAGCTTATTTTCTAAGATTCTATGATTTCATGCTGCCCCCACCCCCAGATGGTTAGCTAAATATTAGTCTCTGACAACCACCTCCCTGTGGCATACAAATGGTAACAACAATATGGCTACTGCCAGAGGCAGCCTCCCGAACAACAATATTATATCTTGATTTTCAAGCCATTTTAGGCAGTTTAGGCATAGCACTGTCCCAACACACATTCAGACTAGTGTGGTGTGCAAAAATAAGAGTTCTATTTTCTTGACTAGTCATTTCTTTCAGCAATTAAACTGGAGGTAGGAACCAATACCAGGAGTGAGACAGATTCTGCAATCATGAGCTATGAAGGTATTTCATATATTAAATGGGACTGGGATTAAATCCATGCTACAGAGATATTGCCTGCACAGTCTACTCATTCTTGTAAATGTTGAGGTTTATCTTGCTGCTTGTTGTAAACCTAGCAGTTCCATTTTTGTTCTTGGCACAACAGTCCAGCTTGCTTTGTGAAGTCATAGTAAGACATCCAGAAAAACTATCGTGTGATCTATGAACCACTACAGTATGAACCTGCATTCCAATGTCTCCTGAGAGCTTTCTTGAATTACATGAGTTTTTCATCTAGCAGTCCTTACTCATGGGAGTAAAGAGAGGTCCAGGGGGGTCAAGCCTAGATACTCTAGCAAATTGAAGGGCCCATTCTCAGCATCTTAAAGCCCTATCTTTAAACTGTGCCTGCTGTTTCTTCCTCTGTTAATTTTTCTTGCCCAGGGGCAAGAACCCCCTGTTCTTTTATTTTTGCATTTAGACAAGGAAATGTTATGTGGCATTTCTTTTAGGCAGCCCTACTCCCTGCCACTCTGACTGTCACCATGCCGGTGGGAGGCACACATGAAAGAACCAGCCTTAAAGAAAATGAGCTGCTACTGTTGTACATTTTGAAATTGAACACATTTTAAAGCTCAGAGTCTCATGAAAAAAGAAACATGCTTTCATTTTAGCCCCTACCCCCACTGGAGCTCTGACAAGCAGTGACATTCATCTAGGTTGAATCAGCTGCAGGAGGCAAAGCTGAAAGACTTTTGATTTCCCTATTTACAAAATTACAAACAGTAGCATGGGGTTTCTCAGTGCATTCTTTGTTTGGCTCTGGAGAAGTACAAGCTGGCTGGATACAGGTGAAATTTCAGCTTTCACTGATCCTATAGCACAAGGATTAGCCAATGCTTGTTTTTACACATTTCATTTAAAATAAATAAATATCATCCCTGGGAGAAGTCTCCAGCCACATGAGCCCATTCCAGCTCTAGGGAAAAGTGCTCAAGCAAACTCCCCCTCCCCCGGGGTCTAAAACAGCCAAGGGACTTTTGTGCATACCTTGCCTCTGAAAATCACTTATCCCTATTGCTGTTGAACCAAATTTGTTAATCTACCACCCATATGGTAAAGCCCATTTTGTTTTCCTAAGTGTTTGGGGGTGGGATATTTTAAGGGCTATTGGTAATCTTTAAGGGTTATATGACTTTTATTATTCCAAAAGCTATATATATTGAGTGGGTTATTTGCTAACTACATTGTGAATACTGCAATTAGCATCCTAGCTGTATTGCTTACAGCCCAGGATAGGTGCTTTTAAGTCAACTAAAATAATGATAAATAAACTCATTGGACTAAAATCCCTTTTCATGTGAGCAGGCAGAATTCCTTGGAGGCCAGTGGTTTTGCATCCATGTATGGAAGTGGTGAATTGGCCCCATTATTCCCAACTGTAGGTGCACTTGTCCTAAGGCCAGAAAGAAAGATGCTATCACTATCATTACTAGAATTAATGACCAATTCAACCACAAACTAAAAACCTGGATCTAAACCAGGCTAGACATGATGTGCAGGAAGACTTTTAAAAAATTCAACCTGAATGCAAATCCATTTGCAAACAGTTCTTATTTAATAATGTGCCAAACTAAAACCTGGCGATCGAACAAGCTCAGCCATTTGGGGTGTTTGGATTCCTGATCCAATTTGAATTTTACAGCTAAGGCACATCTCTAATTAGCACTGAGATATTTTCAGAAATGCCTTGAGAAAATCTCCTCCAAAGAGTAAAACAGATAGACTTGCTGGGGCAAGAGGGCTCTGTCCAACCCATACCTAGTGTTAGCTTATGCCTGTTGGCATGCATGAGCCCTTAATGATTACTTCTTTGGAAAGAATACTTAGAATTTATTTCAGACATTTTATCCCGAAGGACCTTAAATCACCTCACAAATCTTATGTAAACAACAGCACTGAAATGCAACCATCTCTGGAATGGAGAGTGGCAGCCAGCTGGCATATATTCATCATACAAGAATAAGGGAAGGAGATATTTTTGGTCAAGGGCACCAGGGCCAACCCCTTCTGCTACAAAAAAAGTGCTTCAGAAGTTTTAAAGTACAGCTTTATTCTGAAAAGTGAAAAGTGATTGTTCCTAAATGGCAATAGACTTGTCTCTGGTACCCTAATACTCAGGCTGCCACATAGGGTGACTTAAGTAAATAAAAATAATTTTTGTTACTTTTTGTCCCTGCTAATACTGCAGAAATTACGCAGCCAAGATGGCATGAGCTGACTTCTATTCTGGTTTCTGCATCATCATCGGGCTTGTTTCTACCATAGAATCGTTATTCTTGATGATGAGAGAGCCGGAAAAAGCCAAGTGGGATTTTAATAGTTGCAGGCCCGGTAATACATGTCAAGTAAGCAAATTTGTTAGGAGTTAACCAGGAACAAAATAGTGCAACTGCACAATGCTCTGTGAAGAAGCTTTTCAGAACAGAATTCGTACTTTAATGGCCATTTATAGCAGGCAGGACCATACCTCACCCAAAATAACCTCTCAGCCAAATATAAAATACTCCATTTTGGTTGTGTCTACATGGCTGTAAACCGGACTGTATCCATGCATACAAATGATACTAATTCATTGCAACAACAGAACTGGCAAATTGCTATAGTGTTCTTAATCCTCTTGGAATCAGCAATTTCACATCTGAGTAAGTTACATTGTACTAATGGCCCCCTGGTCACATCTGTTCTCCAAGTATTTTGGCAGCTCTCCAGCTGCCTTCTCACGCTGCTTGCTTGCTGTCCTGACCAGCTGGTTTCTTTACTTGAGTGGCTTCTAGTGCTCTGGATCATGGCGACTGAACACTGCCTCCCTATTTGGATGCTGGCACACAATCCGGTTCTGCCCATTTGTGTTTGCAGGCTCCAGGAGTCAGCAGACCAGACAGTACACCTAGCATTTTTGATAGCCTTGTGTCACTCCTGGTTACTGTGCTTCTAATTGAGGTCCTTGCATTTCAAGGAGAGGCAAAAACATATACCACTGAGGGGTACGGATATAGAAACTGATGCTTT
Source organism: Alligator sinensis (assembly GCF_000455745.1). NCBI lineage: Eukaryota > Metazoa > Chordata > Crocodylia > Alligatoridae > Alligator > Alligator sinensis. The sequence goes on from NW_005841943.1 coordinate 883,663, forward strand.
TGAAGGGGCTGCTAATGGCTGGACCACCACATAGTGCCATGTTAAAACTAAGGATATGAAACTGGCTTGCAAGAGGGAAAAGGACAAACACCAGGTAGCATCCTACCTACCTGTCCAGAGTATGAGGAATTAGACAAGATTTTGACACAGGTCATCAACATCAAGCTCCTTCCCTTCAGGCATGACCAACGGACAATAGGAAACCAAAGACTGTACAACATGCAACTTCTGGCATGAAGATGTGTCTGACCATCAGAAGCTCTTCAATGCACAGGAGCTGGCCAACAACCTGTTCTAAAGCCTAAGGCCCCATCTACCTGGCCAGTGAGTCATCTGCCCCTGAGAACATGCAGGCTGCCAGAAGTCAGAATACTAGTTTAATAGCTGCCTTAAGCCATGGGTCCACAGGGCCCAGGCTTCCAGTCTAAAACAGTCACAAGACCCATCAGCCAGTTCTGAAACAAGCCATGTGAACATATGAACCACTACACAGGCATAAAATGAAAAGAGAACCAAAGCATAAGCATGCAGCATTCAAATACATGATTATACAAAACACTGAACATTCCTGCATGTGCACTGAAGCATAATCACTATGATAACTATCATGGATTAAATGCAACCAATCAGTAACAAGTCATGGTCCTCACATGAGCAATTTGTAGCATAGGAGATCTTGCTTTCAGTCAGTTGTCATTAGTTATGGTTCATACAATCTGGAATTTTTGTGTTCAGGACTCATGCATGGTGAAACATATGCAAATAGTGGAAGAGGAAAAAGAAAAAAAAGCAGCTGTAGAAAAGGAAAAGATCACCAATGTACCAAAACTGACTTCATTTTTTTCACATTAGAATTAACCACATTGGGCACATCATTTACTAGTACTACAACAGAAAAAAAATCCCTTCTGACAAAAAAAGTATATTGATTCATTAGTTACAGATGATATGCCACTTGCAGCTGTAACAGTAGTGAGTCAAGACAATGATCTTACTCTAAATGTTACAGGCACTGCTACCTTATTTATTTCCCCTAGCAGAGGTGCCCAGTCCACAGTATGTTTGATCAAGCAAACAATTTATTCAGTTTGTTAGTGTAAGTTTATTATGAGAACTAATCTTAGCAAGGTGTTTCATTATCAGTACAAATCCCAGAAAGACCTCTTTATCCATATACCAGTATATCTTTCAAAGGTATTTTATATGGTGATAATCTCAAAACTGTGGGGGGGGGGGGGGGTTATCAGTGAACATGTATTTATAAAGTAAATCATAGTAATAGGGAGGATATATATTTCACAGTGCTATGGAACTACCAAGGTTAACTCCCAACACGCAGTATATTCATTGCAAGCCAGCATTAATAACAGAGGAACTTTGAGCATGTTCACAAGGTCTATGAAATGAAAGTTTAGATGTATAAAGTACATGTCAGAGCTCATAGGTGACGGGTAGGGAAGGCACAGGGAGTGGGGCATGTGCCCCCCTGAAATTGGCCCTTGCCAACCGGGGAGTGGGGGGCAATGGCCGGTGCCCCCCTGAGATTGTGGGGGTGCTGAGAGAAGTGCTGACAGTGGTGACTGGCTGCTGGGGACCCCCCCAATTGGAGATCAGCTGCTGGTGACCCCCCAGTATCAGGAGGCACCAGTCACCTATGACAGAGCTCAAACATTGCAAGGCTGGGCTGTCTTCTTCCTGGCTCCCCAACAGGTGGTTTAAAGAGTCTGCAGCTCAGGCACACAAACCTCGAAGTACACCAGCTTTAATCATGACCAGCATCCAGAGAAATGAGGGAGGGTAAATGAGGAGCAGGGGGTGTCTCTCTAGGAGGAGAAACAAAAGGAGAGAGAGAGGCTGAGGGGGAAGTTCTCTCCATGACCAAGGTACTAGTGGAGAAGGCAATGCAGTAGCAGGGGAAGTGGGGGAACAATTGGGGTGAGTGCCCCGGGACCTGAAGTAAAGGGGCACCAACAGGCATTGCCCAGCTGGGGTGGGGCATGGGTTGGAGCTGCTAGCAGCTCATTTTGTGGGGCTGCAGGGACAGGGGAAGGGTGGCTCCAGCCACTGCATGCACTCCTGGGCAAGCATGGGGGGGGCGTGTGCCCCCCAGCACTGTGCGCGGGGCAAGGGTGGGTTGCCGCTGGGGGCTTTGCTCCAGGTGCCAAATTTTGTTGCTATGGCACTGGGAGAAGGAGCCCACTGTGACAAGGCAGCTGGCACAAAAGGGTCTCATAGATGCAGAACAGGGCCTTGCTGTGATTGAGCAGACTGTACAAATGGAGAAGGAGGTACAGCTGCTGCAGATAATGAACAGAAAAACACTGTAGGAGACCATGCTGTATTACAGCTGCTGCCCCCTGTTCACCTGCCCCCTGTGACACTCCTCTGCACTCATATCAGCTCCAGGTTTCCCAGGTCCAGTTCTACAGACCCTGGAAATTACCTCCTCTTAGGAGTGCTTGTTCACTACTAGAAGTCCTTGCCATAGCTCCTTACAGCCCAGCAGTGAAAGCAGCTTGTGGTGGGAACTTGACTCCTCTGATCCTTCCAACTGAAACATGGGGTTGGTGCCACCATGCCACTCCAGCTCCCACAATTCATGAGTGGCACCAAGGGAAAAGGCCGCAAGGGTGACTGCACATTTTCCTGCAGTGAGGCAAAAATTCAAAGTTTTATGAACTGAAACATTCCTGGTTCTTTCATTCTAACCCTTTATTTCAGTGTGCTTTGCACAACCTTTAAATACTAGCACCTATGTGGAAATAAAGATTTTCTTTTATTTTTGAAGGTTTGATTCTTGCCAAAATGTTCCTTCTTCCTCTGCATGTAGAATTCAGAGAGATCTACAAAGGCTCTACAAAGCAGGTGCAACAACTTCTGCTGAGAAAGAGAAACCCTGTGCAGACCAGTAGGCCCAGGGACTCCAATTGGCTAGGCACTGAAAGCAAAAGCTCCACAACTTTATGAAAGCACTAACCAACTGCCTGTCAAGAATGGCGGGGGGCTGAGGGGGCTGGGATGGAGTGCTGCCACCTAACACCCCATGCTGCTGCTGTTCTGCCTCTTGCAGGGAGCAGGGTCCAGTCCTTGGGGCTACTTGCAGGGAGTGGGGTGGGGGAGCCAAGGCCAGCAGCTCCCCCACCCTCTGTCCCTGTGTCCCCACCATCATAGTTCCACTCCACTGCTGCCAGCTCCTGTTGGAATGCTTGTTTGCACTCTGATTGGCTGTTTTGTCAGCCAATCAGCGTGTGAATAAAGCATTATAGACAGACAGACAGACAGACTTAGGTTTTTATAATATTAGAATGGAGGCACAAAGAACATGCAAAAGCAAACCCTGCATGGCAATAATATACACTGAGTAATGAGCCATGATAGTCTGAAGTCAAGCAGAAGGCAGGGTAGATTTGCATCATAGGTGAACTAAATCAGAGATGTATAGCACAAGGTTTTGATGTAATCTTTTTATGTAATCTTTTTTATGGTATATCTAGCTTTTGCAAACTATATCTAACTGAATACTTAAGGCAACTTACTGATGCTGGGAGGGGTGTGGCATGTGTGTGTTAAGAGATGCTTGCAGAGCACAGCATGTGGGATGCGGAGGATTCCTGGAATGCCTCCTTAACACCAGCAGGATAATGTCTCCCTGACACTTGTAAGATAACAAGAAGTTCAAAAAAAGGTCTCATTATAATGCTAAAAATCACACCCCTGGGCAGGGCAAAAGTATGTTAATGAAACATATATGTATGTAAATGAATTACATGGCTAAAACATAGGTATAGAGACATGCTCAGTAGAGAACGTCTTATGTCAGTGGCTTGTAACCAATCACTGAGCGATACACTTGCAAACATATGTATAAAAGGTACCCAAAGGTAGAAACCGGTGGTGCTTGCTTTGCAAACGATTGCCAAGCACCCCTCTCTGCGCAGACTGGAAACAATAAAGATTAAGTTGGATCCTCCACCCATGTGTGTTCATTGGCAATAGCGCACCGGGCACGAACTCACACTGTCCGTTGGGACAACAATTCAAGTACCTGGTTAGGTTAGGTTAGGTTAGGTTAATATGTAATAATGTGCAAGCCTTCCAGCACTCTGCAGGAAGATGCCTCTGCTACTGCCAGAGTGATATACTGAGGGATCTGGACCTCTTCAGCCTCTGCAGGAGAAGGCTGAGAGGTGATCTTGTGGCCACCTACAAATCCATTAGGGGGATGCAGCAAGGGATTGGAGATGCTCTGTTCACCAGGGCACCTCTTGGGGTAACAAGGAACAATGGCCACAAACTGACAGAGGGCAGTTTGTGGCTAGATATCAGGAAAAACTTCTTCACAGTAGGGGTGGCCAAAATTTGGAATGGGCTTCCAAGGGAGGGGGTGCTCTCCCCTACCTTGGGGGTCTTTAAGAGAAGGCTGGTCGGTCTGGCATCACCTGACCCCACCACTCTTCCCTGCCTAGGCAGGGGGTCGGATCTGTTGAGGTCCCTTCCGACCCTAGCATCTATGAATCTATGAATCTATGATATTACATTGTCATTCTATGTAAAATGAATGAAGGGGTATAGAGTCTGTTTATAGAATCCTAGAGCTAAAAGGGAGTTTGAAGGTCAAGTAGGCCTATGTAAAGGTTAGATTCACTTTCCTAAACTATCCCAGACAGATACTTATTCACTCTCTTAAAAACCTCCAATGAGAGACATGCTATATAACCTTCTTAAGTGACTTGTTCTATTGTCCAACTGTTCTTACAGTTCGGAAGTTTTTTCTGTGATTTAATCTGCCCTACCCTTTGTAGCAATTTTTCTTCAACTTCTTTATGGCAGCCTTTCAAATATTTGAAAACTGCTATCACATCTCCCATTAATTACCTTTCCTCCTAACTCAACATACCAAGTTTCCTTAATTTTCTTCATATGGTTTGCATTCCGACCCTTTTAATGTCTTCTCATCACCTATTTCTGTACTTTCTCCAATTTCTCTACCCCCTTCTTCAAATGCAGTACTCTAGATTGGACAAAAGTGGATAGTGCTCTAGCAGAGGCTTTATGACTCCCACACAGAATGGTACTACCACCTCCGGTGTCTGACAAAAAATGCTTCTTTTAATGCATTCCAAAACTACATCACAGCTATGACACTGACATCTCCCCTATAGTTAACTGACATGCTATAAAATGTTTAATTTAAAATGAATAAAGATATGAAAAGTACTCAAAACTAGACCTTTGAGCAGAAAACACTCCCATAGCCCAGGAGGCTGTGACATTGCTAGTAGTGTCATGTGCCACAAACCAAGTGACAGAAAGCTGTAATCAAGCTATGTAATCAAACCATAAGGCTCTTTACACAAAAAAAGTTGTACAAAATGTCCTGAATGATGTGCTCCTATGCAACTGTCATCAAGGTGGGGGCATCTCACAAGCTCCTCATTGTGCCCTGAAAGTCTCTTAAGCAGTCTCCCAGCCCTCCCTTATTGCCATAGGTGTTGTGAGAACATAGCGCACAGTTTTAGGTTGAGGGAGGGATTGTCAGCTGTTTCAAGCCTTCCAATTAGTGACTGCCATCTGCTCTTCAGTCTCCTAAAGTCACATTCTACTGGCTTTCTGCCTCTGCTATGGCAGTAGCTAAACTGTTCTTTTCTGTCATCTAAATGTCCAGTAAAAGCCTTCATCAGCCATAACAGTTGAGGGCAAGCAGGCTTTCCCCGAATATGTTAAGAAACACTGATACCTTTAACATCCAAACGATTTTGCTAGCAAAACTGGCAAGAGTTCCTAAAAATTCCATCATGAACTTTTTCAGACCAACTTGTATTATCATGGGCAAACTTGCCATGCTTATTGACCAGACCTTAGAGCACAATAGAGATATTGGTTATAGGTTTCTATGAATACCAAGGGACAAATAATAGGAATTTGGGTTCCATCAACTGCACCGTTGCAAATGGAGAACCACATGCATGTAAAGCTATCAGTAGACCCCTGAGCATTGGTAAGCTGGATAACAGAGTGACGGTGCCTATTTTATGTGGTGTCCACCACCATAACACCAGCCCAACAGTCAATCTGTTCATGCCAAATCAATTAGCAAAGAGCTAACAGCAGCTGCTCAAGGATTGAACTGTCATGTAGTAATAGCTACACACTTCTGAATGACTAAACACTGTTTCACGCTGGTGTGCTACCTCTGCAACTCTGGGATCAGCTCTATGCAGATCTCCAGGAAAGTGCCCTTTTTCATTCTGAAGCCACTGCTAGTTATCCCAGATCAGCAACATAATCCTTTCCCACCAGGTGATGTTCTTTTTGTGATCCCAGAAATGACTCCGCACAGAGTGAATCTCCTGAAACAGATGCATGGTCTCACTTTCCTCCTCCTCTTCCCTGCCCTCAGTCATAGCTATCCAGTGGCACAAACGTGGCTTCATACACCCACCTACCAGCATGACAGCACAAAGCTGTTTCATTCATAACAAGCTGTTAGGAGTTTGCAAACAGTGCCAGCTACCTAAAAAGAAGCATGCCATTGGATGGTGAGATAACAACCATGAGATTTTTAGAATTTGATTCCCCAGACATGGCATGCTGTGGCTTCAGCTCTTTTTAGCTACCATGTACCAGGGGAACAATCCCACAGTCCTTAGAGCCTGTTAGCAGCTCTGTAGAGCATGAGATACCCACTCACGATGCTGAGCACATGGTTTGGAAATTCTCCCTGTTGAAGCAATGACTGGAGTGAGGTAAAGCTCCCTATTCATTGGGATGTGGCTGCTGAGTGTCACTTTACACAAAGCAGTTAAGATGAAGCATCTCACTTCAAAGTAAATCCCCTCAATCAAAGAAACCTTGACAAGGAAAAAAGTCTAAATTGACCCTTCAGAGATTTTAATCTGTGATTGTAAGAAAGTTACAAGCTACTTAGTAAGACCTTGAAAAGGGCATGGAAGCCTACCCCAAAGCCTGTCTCACAGCCACTCAGTTTTCTGTTTCCAGTCTTTTTTTGGGTTATCTTACTCCAGACAAACAGTGCTAGTTAAAATATTAATCCCAAGTACATATGGTGCCTCATTTATCATCTCAACACCCCTGTGAGGAAGAAAGTACTGTTATTCCTCTTTTATAGATAGGGAGATGCATCTTAGAGAGGGCGTGTTTGCCAATAACACACAATAAATCAGAGGAGTGGAGAATGAACTTGGATCTGTCTCCCAGGTGGTAGGCCATACACCTTACACTGGAATGTCTTCTCTTTCTGGCCCTGACAGAGTGTCATTTATTAGAAAATCAGTAAATATCCTTAAAAGGAAATAATATGCAGAGACTCTAAAAGTTCAGAAGGAAGAGCAGAGGGAAAGTTTATGAATGAAGTGCTTGCTATACCCAGTAACACTGGGCACGTCTACACAAGATGCTACTGCACAATCATTACTGTGCATTTTTTTAGTATTTGTATTAGTAAGTACTAAATAAATGCTCAGCAACAGGAGTTACTGTACAGTAGCACCAGTGAACATCTTTTAGATGACACTACTGCGCAGTAGCGTAATAATAGTGCACAGTAGCATATTAGGACTGTCCGTGCTGTGATATGCAACTGCACCATATTTTTTGGCTACTGCACAGTCAGCGTCTCGTGTTGAGACGTTCACTGGCGCCATTAATGAGGAGAGGCAGAAGACCAGCAACAGCCAGTCCTGAGGATTAGAGTATCAGAAGAAAATATTTCACCTGCGGCTGCTATTTTAATGTGAACTCCATAATGAGTGGAAAGACAGCAATTTTGACTGAGATGATATTGTTTAAAACTGACTGCATTCTCAGATGGTGATAGTCCTTTTCTTAGTCAAACAATAGACATCAGACACAATGTGACAGGGAATCAGAGGATTAATGAAATGCAAAGTTTTTCCCTATATATTTAATAACTACAAATAAAGAACAGCACCTAAACCTCTATAAAATAGGATAAAAATGGTAAAGAATGTAAATGTTTGCACTTCAGGGCATAAGCCAACCACTACAATGAAGGTATTCCAAAACTAACCCTTATGAGGGTTCATGAATCTTCCTTTACAGAATCTAACATTGGTTACTGTCAGAGACAGGATACCAGCCAAGATGAATCATGGGCTGGAAGAGACCTTGAGAATCCAGTCAGGGCCAACCTTTTTTGGCAGGCGTGCCACAAATTAGCCCGGCATGCTTACAAAGTGCCACTCTGATTGCCTTACCCTGCCCAATCTGATTTCCTGCTTTCTGTTGTGTGTACCCTGATGGGGCAGAATCCAGGACTGCTGTCTCAATGATGAACACAGGGATAGAGGGCTTTCCTATGCAATCAAAATAAGTGTCCCTTTGTTCCGAGTAAACTGAGATAGATTAACTTGGCCTACTTCTCAGCATTTAATACAAAGTGAGCCGATCTGATCTGTGTCAGTGTTCACCTCAGTGAGAGTGAGGGGAGGCACAAGGGTCACTTTGCCCTTCCCTATTTCCTGAAGCCTTGGGAGGGTTTCAGGCTGGATCTACACGTGGGACTGTACCAGTGTAACCAAGTGTAATGTTATCCCAGTTTAGTTAAACTGGTGCAACTGTATGTTTGGACACTCCTAGACATAATTGTCTATTATGGGGTTTCTAATTTCTGGGTTCAAACCTATATGATGCTTTATTAGGGTTACCATGCATCCAGGTTTTCCCAAACATATCGTCTTTTTGAGTCCTCCAATCTCTGTCCAGGAGGTTTTTTGAAATATGAACAAATGTCCAGGATTTTGCAAGTAGAACTGCATTTCCCAGCTTGTCCTAGCAGCACGCATGTTCACCAGGGATCCGGGTTCTCTGCTTGCTGTGGAAAAATGCAGATTTTCCTCTTTAAAAGAGGAAACCATGGGTTTCCCCTTGCAGGCTAGCAGCCTTCCAGCCTAGAAGGAGCTGCTTGGGGTGACTGGAGGCAGGGGGATTATGTGTGTTTGTGCGTGCACACTCACATGGCCAGCATACAGCTAGGCAGAGTGGTGGGAGCAGCCCCAGAAGCTGGATGCAGGTAAGTCTATAGGGGGCAGCGGGTGGAGGGTCAGAGCTTGGGGACTGTTCAGGGATGTGTGGATGTGGATGTGTGTGTGTGTGTGTGCAGGAAATGGGGAACAGGGGGGAAGCACCTGCCTCTGCAGCAGGCAAAGCGGGTGGAGGAAGTCTTAAAGGGGGCAGTGGGGAGCTGCATGGCTGGGCTAGCAGTACTGGGGCTGGTGCCATGCTCACAGGTATGGGGCAGCTGGGAGACATTGTCCAAGGGGGAGAGGGACAGGCCATAGTCAGGATCCCCAGTTTGGGGTGGGGGTGCTACAGGCCTCCCTTCCTCCTCCCTTTAGCCCATGCCGAGGCCAGACTTACTCCCCCACCACCCACCTGAGGGATGTGGGCAGCTGGGTGTCCCCTGCACCAGGGCTGGGGGGAGGGGAGAGGGCAGGGGGCTGTGGGTTGGGAGTGAGGGACACCATCTGGGACAGGGGGCTGTGGGTTGGGAGTGAAGGGCACCAGTAGGGCCAGAAGTCAGTGGGTCAGGAGTGAGGGGCACTGGAAGGGCCAGAGGGCTGCGGGTGGGAAGTGAGAGGCACTGGTAGGGCCAGGGAGCTGTGGGTTGGGAGTGAGGGGCACCAGCAGAGATGTGGGGGAGAGGGCTGTGGCTTCATTTTTGTTTTACGTTTAATTTCTGAGGCAATAACACTTTTATTTACTGTAACAGTTAGAAACTGCCCTGCCCCTGACAGGTATCCTGTTTTTTAGAACTGGAAATATGGTAACCCTAGCTTTATGCATGTGCTGCCTGGCTTAAAGGGACATGTTGAGGCTACTGAATCAGCACAACAGCTAGCCAGCATCAGTTCAAATTAGATCTTTGCCATAAAGCTGGGGGAGAAGGTGGCTGCAGTTGTCCTTGCATAAAAGGGCTTTTAAATTGGAGGAAATATGCTCCTAGCAATAAGAGCCCTAGACAGAGACAGGTTGCCCTTGGCTGGGTCACCTTGTACAAGCCACTTCTCTTCTCTGTGTCATATTTTCCCTATCTGCACAATGGGGATGATGCTATTGTCCCCCATTGCAAGGCACTTTGGGATCAACTGGTAGAAAGCACTGTATAAGAAGTAGCGTGTGAACATACATAACATTTAGACCATTTTAAATGTAATTTAAACTGCTAGTGTACAGACATGGGAGCCAGTTTAGAATGATGTAAACCTCCTGAAACATTTCAAAAGCATATCTGGATAATCCATTAACTGGTTCAGTGTTATGTGTGGACACCAAGCTCTCTGTGACTTGCGTCTGGTCAGCTTTCCAGGTATCCTACACTGGTCCTTGCTCCATGACCCCAACCCCTACAGGGCAGCTAGCTGCTTTGGTAATGTTCACTGTTCAGGTGGGCTGGGAGAGTAACAATTAATGGGCCAGTTCTCATTGACCAGTACAGAACTGCCAGCCTTTTGGTGGTATTAAGTGCCCATTGTGCAGTGGCTCAGTTTTCCCTCACTCAGCAGTTAACAGGTGTTTACCATTAAAAGGGACTCGCCCATCCACCAAAACCTTCCACTGTGTGAGGGGGGTGAACTGAAATTAATTGTGTCTTTTTAAAGCTGCAATTGACTATGTCAATTGTGGATCTATGTACAACATGGTGTATAGATTCATGATTTGATTTATTACTATCTTTATACTAATAATGTTTATATAATGGTTGGCTCTATGTTATTATTATAGTTGTATTTCTGTTATTTGTGCTTAGATGTATTTATATTATGGTTGTATATTTTTCATGTTGTTTCTGGGAGCATGGCTTTCAGCCAGAATCCTTAATAAACTGAACCGAACTAAAGCTGCAGTTGAGGCAAGAGACCTTAAGCAGCCTCTGGGATACCCAACCCTTTTTAAACTCTACATCTGTGCCCACCTAGCTGCGGGGGCACAGGCTGGTCAATAAAGTTTGGCACTGTCTCCTGCCTCCCTGTGTGCTGTGTAGGGGAACCCAGGGCCAGGGGAGTGCGGGCAGGCCAGGCTGGGGGTGGGGGCAGGTCGAGGTGGGGAGAGGGGGGTTACCACATGGCTGGGGCTGGCATCTCTGCATGGTCACGGCTGTCGGCAATGGAGCGCAGCTCTAGATGTTGTCTTCAGATGACAAGGCATGGTGGGTGGGTGCCAGGCCTGGGCCCGTCCTGGGGAGGAGCTGGCGCTGCTGACAACTGGTAGTGTCATGGCCGGCCGCACTTTGTGGCAGGGTTGGGGCTGCAGAGCTGGCATGGCAAGCGCTGGCCCGGGCTCCCTGAGCTGCTGGTGGAGGGTGCAGCTGGGGAGCTCAGTGGGATGCGCTGCTGGACACCTGAGGGGTCCTCCCCCATGATGTGTCACCAGGGGTGCCAGGCTGGGGTGGGGGCTCGGGCAGGCTGCCTGTACGGCTATAGACAGCATGACTGGAGCCTGGATCTCAGGGTGCAAGTATGTCCATGCATAAGGAGCATGGTCTTGCGGGCACTCCCCAACTGATAACTGTAGTTGGTGATGGCCAGGCCTGGCTGGAGCCTGCAGAAGTCTGGAGCAGCCTGCAGGCTTGGACGCTGTGGACCTGGCAGCTGCACAGGAGTGCAACTTCACAGCCATTATGTCAGAGGTGCCAGGGTGCAAGCAGGTTAGGGCAGCTGGCCTGTGGCCTGCCCAGGGGGACACAGGGGCCTGGAGTGGCCTCAGGCTCCCAGCTGGTGTGCCCCAGGGCTCTCAGTGCCTGCAGGCTTTTAAAGTCTTGAGGCAGGGGGGGGCCCCGAGGGAGGCGGCCCCCCCGGTGCCATAGAGGCAGCCCAGCCCTGGGGCAGGAGAGGCACCCAGCCCAGAGCCCTGGGACTAGCCTCAGGCTGGTCCTTTAGTGGCAGGGCAAACTTACTTCTGGCTTGTGTCTAGACATGCGTAACTGTGCAGTGACTAATCATGAGTAAATTTATTCACAATTAAGCATTTTTACTGTGCAGTAAGCATGCACACATGTAGATGCATGCACTTACTGCTCAGTAAACTACGCTACTGCGCAGCTAAGCATTTTGTGTAGACGTGCCCACTAAGTAAAAAATCTACTATAATTGCTAGTACTAGTACACAGGGCTCTGCGTCAATTTAACCAAATTTGTTTTAAAATGTATTTAAATTCAGATTCTGTGTATAGCCTATCCCTATAATCTGTCAGCTACTTAAACCCTGTAGGAGCCAGTACTCTGGGCCAAAATGCTCTGACCACACCTCTCATCTTACCCCTCTTACACACAAGAGGGTGGCCTAAGAGGTGATAGTGTAGAGCAGGGGTGGGCAAAATGTGGCCCGGGGGCTGGATGCGGCCTGCCAGGCCATTCTATCTGGCCCGTGGGGCCCCTAAAAAATTTAGAAAATTAATGTTTAGCTGCCCCGGCTGCCCATTGTGCAGCCCTCGATGGCTTGCCAAAACTCAGTAAGCGGCCCTCCGCCCAAAATAATTACCCACCCCGGTGTAGAGCCAGCATTGCTGCTTCTGATTCCATTGCAAAAAAATTGGTTTCCAACCTTGGGGTGCAACCCAAATCAGGGTCGCAGGGGGTCCTCAGTAGGGTTGTGAAAGGCTCGCACATACACGCACACTCATGCGCGCAGCCCAGGAGTGGAGGGTGGGTGGGCAGGTGGGGTGGGACCACTGCACACAAAGCGGGCAATAGTGGCTCCCCCACCCCCGGGCCTCTGCTACACTCCACTCCCAGCAGCCCCTGCGGTGCCAGGTCGGGAGGTCCTGTTGGTGCCCAATTTAGGGTCACAGAAAAAAAAGGTTGGGAACCACTGCATTAAAGGAGAACTCAGGTGCTCCATTATGGCCACTTTCTAGCCCCTTTGCACAGCCAAACTAGTGCAATGGGCCAGGGGAGAAACTAAAATCCAACTCAGCAGTCTAAGAATTCAGGTTATTTCCAAAATAAACTGCAAGACGAATCCTAACAATTCCCTGAAGGGTAACATCATCATCCATTATTAGCTGTGCCACTTGCAGTTATTTCCTTCCTACATTTCCTTTCAGATGTCAGTCTGGAATGATTTTTCTTCTCTTCCTGAGAACACTATTTTTAAAGCCAGAGAACTGAATGCTATTAATATAGTAGATGTTGCACTGTACAGTCTATTATATAATGGACTGTTTATAGTTGAGATGTTGAGATGCAGCCTATTTGTAATCAGAAGTAACAGTAATAGTACCACTTTGCTACTAGCTCTGCTTGAGGAAGCTGCGATAAATTCAGTGGAGACATTACCACATTGCAGCTGCTGTGTGACGTAAAAGCTTTGTGCATTTTTACTTCTGTAATTGCCATAATGCTTTCACATTATGGAAATATTGCCAGTCAAGCCATTGAGATATCACGAATCAGTTCTCAAAATTTACCAGATTTTACAAAGCTAATAAATTTGAGGTTATACTTAGTCATTGTCAGTTGTTTGAGGCTTTGAAGTACTCCTGGATCTATAAGCAACTTAAGTTACAAAAAATGAAAGCTGAGATTCTCAAATAAAGAATTTGAAGAGCTGGGGCTTTAAGAAAAGTGCTGAACATCATGATGTAATTATGAATGTTGGCAATACTTCATTAAGTACCTTGCTTGCATCATGGGTCAACACAATTGGGTATAAACACTACAGCAATTTAATTGAAAGCATATACAGTATGTATATGCTGGAATGCATTAAAAATATCCTGGAATGTGTTAATATGTGCCATTAATCACAGACCTGGTTAAAACTGATGGGTGTTTATAAATTCCCTTCATTCCAGCAAAATGGAAGGAGTAATTAGTGCCCTTTTGTCAGGCGATAATGAAAACTATGGAGCCTTTAACCAGTTCTAACACCTGGGTTCCTGCTATTTTTTACTCCCTTCCTATACTGCCCTTGGTTGTTGATTCTGTTATATACCTATCTCTCCTAACATTGAACATCACAACTAATATGTATGAACTATCTATGTGCTACTATCAATGTATTATCTATGTGTTTTCTTCTCCTTCCCTCTCACCCCCTCAAATTATCAATCTGCCCCTTTACCTTTGTTATTCCCATAACCTCTTCTTCCCCTTCACTTTTGCTTCAATGAATCCCTCTGCCTGTAACATTAATTTAAATAATATATAATCTGATGCATTAAAATAGAATTAACAAATGTATAAAAAATGTGTAAGGGAAGGGATGGAGTGGTTATGCATGTGCGGGCCGACTCCCAATCCCGCCTGGATTGCCATGTGCGAGCTCTCTCCCGATCCCCTTGCTGAGAGCATAGCTAAATTATGCTATATATTCATATTAGGAACCTTGTCGTGAGTTGTCCAACGAGCAAACAAGCAGACAAACAAATAAACAAACATAAAATGCGCTGTCCTGGAATTGAGCTATAGAACAATCAAAACACAATACAAACACACAATCAAAACTTCAGATTGGATATCCCCCCTCGTTGAAATATAAGGAGTTTGTCCTCTAAAGATCAGACCAAACAATAACCAACACAAATATACATATATACAACTAAATTTATAACGGAAAACTGCACGATCAGGGCGTCAATGGGCATCATGGCGAAGTCACACGTCAGGCCCTCACTTCCTTCAATGATGTTATCTCTCTCAGGGCCTCTCTTCGCCACGCACTCTGAGTTCCGGATCTGTAAATAAAACTTACAGTACGAGACGCCGACGAGCGCTAGCATGAGATGCTCTGCACCGGTATACTCCGGTCGTCCCGCATGCCATACGTGGGCCTTTTGACTAATCAGTCCTGCAACAAGCGCTGGCAGTGGAATAGGCCAGTGAGTATTAGCTGTTATCATGTTGATGTTGGTAACATGTCCTCTACTCCACGAGGCTTGTCTAACTAGGAAGCTTGCTTCTTCCTGGTTTAGCAGGTCAGATCCAAGTTCTATGACTAAACGTCCTAACCACACAGCTAAAGTCTCTTCAGGTCGGATCCTTGATGCTCTACACAAAT
>NW_005841943.1:899447-899798 GCF_000455745.1 Alligator sinensis
TTCTCACTTGGCGTTGGTTATCGCGCCAAGGGCAATTCCTAACCAATTCTAGCTCTAGCATATCTTCTCCCAATTTCGATCCCAATTCCGATCCCATTTCCGATCCCATCCTCGTCGCCATGTGCGGGCCGACTCCCGATCCCGCCTGGATCGCCATGTGCAAGCTCTCTCCCGATCCCATTTGGGTCGCCATGTGCGAGCCGGGGTGAGCTGGGGATCCGTCTTTGTGTGTACACGGGCTGTGGCTGGTAGCCCAGGTACACGGGGTTGGAAAAGACCGCGGTGCGGTATGACACGCTCTAGCTAGAATCAGTCACGGAGGCGTAATGGTTGATTGAAAAGATTATTTAC
>NW_005841943.1:899997-918583 GCF_000455745.1 Alligator sinensis
TGGGCTCGACAATTGGGTCCTTAGGATAGGGATACGTCTGGGCTGCGATCGGCGACGGGGAGAGGCTAGAGGTTAGTTGCCTCGGAGTCATTAAGGCTCCGAGGGGACGGTAAATAAGTCCTGCGGAGTTGTTGAAGCTCCGTGGGTTCGATAAATTAAACCTCCGTTGCCTTCTTAAGGAAAAAGCTGGGTTCGTATGGATCAGCAGCGCTTAGAGATCTTCACGCTCCTTTCCCAAACTCCACATGCTTTCTCTCTCTCCGACTTGGGCGGAAACTACCCAAGCCTTTTGTACGGCTAGCAAGCCAATAGCTAGCCGCCACGCGTGCTTACGTTAAGACTGGCCAATAATGTGGCGCGAATCTTAATACAAATGGCAGTGACTCCTTGCATCACGCATTGCTATAATGCAAAAGAAATGCACTATGCAAAGAAAGCTACAGAACTGGCGGGAAAAGCTCCTGCACGCGGGTTCTCTGTTGCAGCAGAACACTCCACAGTGCAAAAGAGCTGCAATTTGGCGGGAACATGATTTAGCAATGCCGAAGCACACTCAAATAAAAAAACCCACAACTTTGGGTTGTGACAATGCACATACACAAGGCTGCCTGCTATCACCCTCTATATACCTTCCCACTACACTTCACCACCTGTCTTTCTAAATTCTCTCTTTGGGGCAGGGACTACATCTTCCGATAGAGATATGCATGTTTTCCAGCATATTTTGGCCAGTACTACAAAACTAATATAGTGCAGTACTAGTGATACACAGAGCATACATAACCAGCCCTCTTGAAACCTCTGCAGTTGTGCAACTCACAAGGACTTATAATAATATTCCACTTATGTAACAGCTTTCAGGCAAGGATCCCAAAGCATTTTACGAAGGTGAGTAAGTACAGTGTTATTACAGCAGAGGAGAAACTGAGTCAGAGAGAGACTACTTCCCTCAGGTCACATGGTAGGGAAGAGAACCAGTCACTTGGCTTCCAATCCTCCACGCTAACCACTCAATCTCTATCTTCCTTCACATGTGGCCATGCGAACCTAAACACAGTTTCGCAGTAGAATGGAACCCAAAGAAAATATTAGACCGGTAGTTCTCAAACTTTTTGGACCTGAGGCACCCCTTATTGGACTTGAGGCACCCCTTCCATATTTTTGTAAATTGAGCAGCACCCAATTTCAAAAACTAGTTTAGAATTACAGTGCTTCTCTGCAGAGGTGCTGCGCAGTAAGCATAAGGGATGGCCAGTAGGGGTGTGTGAAGCGGGCCCTATTCAATTCGGATTCAGCCAAATCAAGGACAGTGATTCAATTCGTTGATTCAGATCACTGTCCCTGATTTGATTCAGCCAAATCTGAATCTGAAGATTTGATGCTGATTCAGAGAATCAGCAATTCGGAGATAGACACAGCTTTATAAGTTTTTTCTACATACCTTGGGGTAGCAGGCGTGGCTCGTGTTCGCTGCGATGCTGGGGTGCATGGAGCATCCCACAGGAGTGCAGGGGGCCCCTCCATGTGCTCGGTAGCAAACCCAGAAGTGGACTGGAAGTACTTCCCAGGAGTACTCCCCAGACCCAGGAGGCACCAGTCACCAAGTCAGGGATGGAACGTGGGGAGGGGGCCCCCACCGTGCGCTCCCCGGCAGACCCAGAAGCAGACTGGAAGTGTTTCTGGTCCACTTCTGGGTTTGCTGCCGAATGTACTGGGGAGCCCCTTGTGCTTCTGTGGGACGCTTCATGTGCCCCAGCATCACAGTGATCACAAGCCCCTGCTACCTAGAGGTATGGAGAAAAAACATTTAAAGCTGTCTCTGTGTCCAAATCTCTGAATCTTTCTGAATCTCTCTGAATCAATTCAGAGGGCTCGGATTCAATTCGGAGAGATTAAAGGGTCCTCTGATTCAATTCGGATTTGGAAATTAGGTCATCGAATCTGGCCGAATCTCCACCAAATCGAATCAGGGACCGAAGCTTCGCACAGCCGTAATGGCCAGGTAAGAGCAATCCTGAGTTCATGCATGTCTGCTTATCTCCTCACACCTTGTGGCACCCATCAAAGGATTTGCAAAATGCAACATACCACAGCACCCTGGTTGAGAAGCACTGTCTTAGATGAAATTCTGTCAAGAGTTATATGATGCAATCCCAGTTCAGTCAAGGGATTGCCTGGGTGTTATTCTCTACTTATTTTGTAAAAAAATGCTTTGACTCTCGGGAAGCGTCTGGCCCCTGATATTTATTGTTGCCACTTTATCCTGGAAATTGTGTTGCAAAATTTCATAACAACACATTTCCCTGGGTGTTTATCAATACTACTTCTGTGTGATCAAGTTATTGATATTTCACCTAAACTGCTCTGGTTATTTTTCAGCTAATACCAGGAAGCTCTGGCATACAGGCAGCTGTGAGGTTCAGGTGCTACTAGGCTAAGATTTGTGGCTGTTCTTATAATTGAACCACTTCACCCATTCCCAGTAAATGTGTGATATTACAGTTTGTTTAAAGCAAGTATCATGCACTTATTGCTGTACCATGTAATTGTGTAATTTTGTTGACTCATGGGAGTCCTATTGGGACATCTAGGTTGTTCCTTCTACCATTGTGATGTAGTACTAAACACTCATATACTATAGTACTTTACAAACACCAACTAATTAAACTTTACAATACCCCTGTGAAGTAAAGAAGTACTATTATCTTTGTTTTACAGCTGGAGACACATGAACATATCCTGATTCCATTGAAACCAGCATCAAAACTTCCCCTGATTTCAGTAAGCCAGATCTGCATAGCCGATGTTGAGCTTGATTCTGCCTAGTGCAGAGTACTCTTGTGAAGAGTCAAATGCTTTCAGTTCCTACTGAAGTAGGAGTCATCACTTCACAAGTCTGAGCCAAGAGTTCAGAGCCAAACTTGCATTTTCAGTCTCAGCCAAGTCTGGAATGATGCTGCTGTAGAACAGACAACTCCATTGAACAGAGTCACAAACTTTGGCAAACAATTGAGGAAATAGAAACATCTTTGAACTACTACCCAGATGTCTATTCAGTATTTATTCCAGCTGCACTGAGAAGAGGGCTCTAAATAGCAAACTCAAAAGCAGCTTGCAAAAAGCATTAAAGATGCTGGGGTTAACAGAAAAACTCTCATTGGTTTTGATGAGATTATTCTTTAAAGCCTGACTTCACAGCCATTACGTCAAAGGAAAGCACTTCATTAATCTCCATGGGTTTTAGAGCAAGGCTTGGCCTGTATTACCTGTACAAGGCACACATTCATGTCTGTGGGTGTCCTCATTCTTAACACCTGCAGATCTGATTCACATCTACATCAAAACCAAAGAAAGTGTGTCAGAAGAACAATGATTAATGTAATTAATCTCTGTCAGGATCATTATAGTGGTATTTTGGTTAGCTATACTGCTCCATCACAACACAAAAATCCAGAGAGGTCTTCCTCAGGCTTGCTGATCTCTCAGACTTCATGTGAATGTGCTTTGTATTCCCTTCCCTTTTTAAATAAAAACCAAACATGCAACATGCAAAATTCCTAGCCTTTGGAATCTTACCCTATTCCAAAATAGCTTAGGTTTTTTTTCCCTTCTTTTAAAAAACAATTTGTCCTTTGTGACTTTGAATGCCAAATTTAACCAGAGAAAATATTTACAGCTGTGTTATATAAACTAACAAAAACAATTTTTAAAGTGAAAGTGCTGGCACAACTTTTATGTCTAGCAACAGCAGAAATAACAACACTGTCATAAATAGACTGCCTACTACTGGTTTACTATTTAACTGATAACCAACTATTAGGAACTCAAGTTTACCTTTGCAAAGATTTGCAAAGGTAAAGGTCAATGGAGTCAAAGGGTCTCTGAGTCATTTACATTATGCACACCAAAAATTAATGCTTTCAGAGTTAGTGGGTAGCTTTGAACATGTCTTAAAATAGAATAGTTAAATGAAGAACAAATACATTCATTAGGGCAGGGTCTATGTTTATTTTTGTGTGCTACATAGCACAGAGTACATGGGAGGAAAAAACCTGGATTTCTAGTGTAAATAACAAGCAAACTTTTGGGGACAGTTTTTTCACCTTTGCAGGTTTCCTTTAAAGAAAGACTTTATAGGATTGCAAAAATTGATTTTATCATGTGAAACTGTGATATTCTCATATTCATCTCCTATTATGTGAAAATATATTTATATAACAGACAAAACAATTCTTTTTTATGTCTATCACTGTCATGTATTAACCAGAGTTGTAATCTAGATAAATCTGCTTTATAATATGCTGAAAATCCTTAATGGAAGATAATGTTGTATGCTATCTGTTGGGGAGGGGGAGGAGGGAGAGGCATTAAACCCATTTCCAAAGGAAAACTATAAAAACTGCATTCAAGAGAGTAACACAATCGCACACTGGGATTATATCACATGACAGCAACAATGCCTGTTCTTGGTCTAACTACGGCTTCTACTGTTTCCACTAGTGGAGTTGTACTGATATGATACTACTGATGGGAAAAGTGCTAGTGCTCATAATGGACATGGTAAGCTATCCACATGGTTAGGATTCAGGAATACTAATCAATTATATGTTAATAATTACAGAAATGTAATAAAGATAAACTGCCGTAGTGTGTAATGGACTACCGTAAATTCTGAGAATTTTTACGTGCACTTACGTTTGGCAATTGATAAGAGATGTGGATAATTCTGTTTATGTTTTTTTACAATGATTTCTTTGTCCAACTCTTTCATGAAGTAATTTACACAAGTGGACATACAATCTCTTCAGTTGACGGATATGAGTGATTTTAATTTACTTATGTAAATGAATTTATTTATGTAAGCATAGTTATGTATGTAAACATAGTTCTTGTGACGATCCCAGACACTTATCAAACTGGACATGCTACTACAATACTGGGTGTGTACATACATTCAGGGAAGTTAGATGGATTTTAGATCAAGTTAAAAATGGCTGCCTGATCTAAGGTAAGTCGGGATGGGAAGCTTGGGGGGAAGGGGGGGAATCAAGGTCAAGTGGAGTCCATGGGGGGAACAGGGAAAAGTGGAGTCTGTGGGAGGAATTGGGGGGCAAACAGAGTCTATAGGGGGGATTGAGGGAATATGGGGGGCAGCAGGGTCTGTGGAGGGGCATGGAGGGATGGGAGGGCTCTCTCCACCCCCCCAGGACCAGGGGCTATTTTTAGCCCCCCAAATTGTCTCCCCTACAAACATCCTGGTTAACCTACCCGCTTCATCCTGCCTGCCCTTCCCCCTACTTCAGCTTACTTCAGTTGGTTCCCAACACCAGTGAATGCTGGGTAAAACCAGCACTACGAGCAGCTTGCAGGATGGGGGTTTTGGTTGAGGGGGAGGGACGGTGGCTGGTCTGCAGGGGGTGTTGTCTGTCTGGGGCAGGAGAGGGAAGCTAAAAAGTAGCCCAGTACCAGAGGGGAAAAGTGCAGCTCCAGGGCTGGGGCCAGTGGCTGGGCTTTCCAGCTCCAGGGCTACTCTGGGAACTGTACAGAAGTTCAGTTAGACTGGTCTCACTAGACCGGATCTAAATTAGACTGCCTCCAAAGTACAGTTAACTTGGACTGGGTTAGACATTTTTAGACAGTTCTGAACTTTCTGAGCTTCTGTACAGTTTGCACCTAGATCCCTATTTAAGTCAATCTAAGTGTAAGGTCTGCACCTGGGTGAACTAAGTTTGGGTGGACTTTTTAAAACAATCTAACCTCCCCCTAACCTCCCCAAACATCTATACCTACCCTTAGATTCAGATCTGGAGTTCAAGCACTGAAAAGATGGAATATAGCAGCCTTCAGCAAGCCGTTGTCAAACACATACGGTCAAAGTGAATATATAATAGAAAGTTGGAACATCAGGTAAATGTTAGACCTATGTGACAAAAGATGGCTAGAAGGTCAGTGGAAGTAGGTGCTGAGGCACTTTTGAAAATTCTACTGGGTGACTATGTGCATGTTTAAATGCCTTGAAAAATCTGATCCAAAATCTCTTGGGAAAATGGATTTTAAACACCTATGTTGCTTAGGTGGTTTTGGAGGTTTTATTCTAGGTTTTACAGATAACTGTAACAGGCCCCTGCCTGGTTCACCTCAGCTCCATGGCTCAGATAGCTGCGTTGCAATCAAGCTGGCTGGTGCTGTGTTGACCAGAAGAGCCCTGCTGATTGGCCCAGGGTCCAGGGGCAACGGGGTAAGAGCAGGTCTGGAGATGGAGCACCAGAACTCTGGAAATGAGTCTGGATGCTCTCCCTGCTCCTGGAAGGGATCTGGTGGCTTTCCCCAAGGCCAGCATGCCCAGGGAAGTGTTGGACGCTCATCCTGCTGCTGAAGCGTCCAGGAAAAAATGGACAATTGCCTTGCCAACAGAAGGAGTCTGGCCGCTTCCCCCAAGACACCTGGGGAAGCACCAGGAAGCACTGGGGACCCAGCTGGACACTTTCCCTTCCGACAGAGCCAATGAGTGGGTCAGCCCAGATGCAGCAGGACCCTGACACATGCACAGAAGCCCACTCAGAAGCTCCTAGGTCAAGTGGGGCTGGGAGAGGGCAGCCCAGGGGGCCCTGAAGGGAAAAACAGGTGGAAAAACCCAGCAAGGATGCTTTCAACATTGCATACCCAGCTGGTACACCTGCGGGCTTGGAGTGCCCCAATGGGAGCCGCCAGTAAGAAAGCGAGCTTTACTTAGGCATGGCGGTGGCCATGATGAAATGGTACCACATCTGGCCTAGTGCCAGGATGGAAAGAACTTGTCTGAGAATGGCAATCTGCCAGGGGGTATAGGGGACTAACGGTGGGTGAGTGAGAGGTACACTAAGCACCAAGATCCTAGATCTTGATCCCAAGATCCCTAGACCAACCCACACCCAAGAAAGGGATCGCTCAGTGCAGAGGCATTGTTGCCCTGCCTGGCCACCCAATCTGAGCCATTTAAGTTACATTACTTGTCTAGTTGTGATTTTGAAGATAAAAGGCAGTAGCAGGATCCTCATGGTCTCAATTCTCACTAGACACCTAGCATAGAAGAAAAGGCCACATTGTCACACCGAGATGTCACCAGGGCTAATTACAACACCTGAGTAGAAAAGGGTGGGGAGCAGTGGGGAAGGAGCCCCACAGAAGTCACACCAATGCAGTAGTACCTGGGATCTCAAGGAACCATGGATCACCACCTCCAGGCAAGTAAATGTTCACTCAGTGGAAACAACAAAGTCAAGATCAGTGGATAGGCCCAAGTGCAACATGATCCAAGGGAGAGGGACACGCCTGTGGCCCGTCGGCAACTGTGCAGGCTGTGAGCCTGTCATAATAACCTTATACTTTCTGCTTAAGAGACACAGGTAGCAAGAGTTCTGTATCTCTACTGCCTTGTCCCTTTCATAGTCAGGGTTTGTCTGAATTTAGGAAAGCTTGCCAGGAAAGCTTCACCCACCAGCTTATACTGGCAAAAAAATTTTCAGCTAAGCTGTGGGTCTTGCTGGCAAAACACTGACACCTCTGACACTTGTGTAGAGAGAAGGTACAATGCCACACCATCAAAAACCTCCACTCATTTACCTTGGGAGTAACATTTAACACACACTTTGCACAAGCATAAATGGCTAAACCAGGCACAAGGCAGTGAAGAATAACCCCAAACTATAAGCGTTGATAACTTCCCATCATCCCCCAGGAGGTAATTTGTGCAGCAGTTAAATAAAGCAGACTTAGTCAGAAGTTAACAAATAATACAAACAAATAACAGAGGGAGCCATTCTCTATCATCTGGATGAGATATAAATTGTTCCATTGCCATTCCTATAGGAGAGAGTGCTTGAAATAAATAAAATGTTTTAATTAAAATAAAATGTAAATAATAAAGGAGGAGGGTAATGATCATCTTCTTACTGCCTTCTCCAGAGTGATAAGAAAGCACTGCCTGGAGAGTGTTGAGCAGAGCTCATCCTGGGAAAATGAAAGGTAGGTAAGAAGGGGTTATAAAGATAATGGGTGAAATCCTTGTCGGTGAGAGCAATATTTTACCCAGAGGCAGGTTTTTTAAATTGTTTTGATTCCAGCTGACTGTTTTGTCAATAACTTGCTGGGCTGTATGACATTAACATGTACATGCGCCTACCTAGTCTTGGCAGTGACTAAGGCATGGAGGTGTCGTTCACAACACTTTTCCTCCTTAACTAGAAAGGGTCAGAAATTTGGGCCCTGTTTTTCCAGAAATGTCATAAAAATGAGAAACAGGCAGAGGTGAAAGAGAGTCATTGATGCAGCAGTTGCTGCAGTCATTGATGTAGTCATTGATGCAGGATGAAGTTCCAGCTGCCTGGACACAACTGCTGGATAAAGACCATGTTCTTTGGCTGAGTAGTAGAGAGTAATGCAGGATCAGCTAGACAATATAACAAAATGGTGGGGTAGGGATCTATATGCTCAGGCATAAAACAGAGCACAATGAAGAGTTATAGAGCAACATGTAGCTGTGAGAAAGAGGAGGAACAGGAAAAAATTAAGGGCCCAAAATCAGTTGAGGGGGAATTTTTGAGAATTTGGGCATTAACTTCCTAGGTCCTGATCTGGTTCCCATTAAACTCTATAAAAAGTTTTTCCCTGACTCCAATGGGAATATATTTGGATCCTTAGATAGATAAGCAGATACTATGAAGGGGAGCAAAATAAACACTGCATAAATTAGGTAAATTTATGAAGACAGGGTAGATTTGCAGTTTATAGATTAACTAAATCATAAATATATCTAGCATAAGTGTTCATGAGCCCAAGCTCATTTCATCAGCAGCTGTGAAAAGACAAGCATAAAGCAGCGTATCTCTTGTTCTACAATTTCACACACTTTACCTTCCCTGGACATCAGTGACCTCATGGCAACTGTTCTTAGACAGCAAAACTTTAAAATTTTTGAACAGACTGGATTGTATTTAGTACTGTTTAAACAGGGACTATAGATATAGAATCCATATAGACTATCTTATACCCGGATCAGATTTTGTGACCCCTTTGTTCCTATGGGTTTACTCCTTGTTTGTTTGCCTCTCCCAGCACTGCCCTGCCCCCATTCCCCTCCCTCCACCTCACTCCCTGCCCTTTGTATTCAAATACATCTTTCCATTGTATAAACTGCTCTGAGCTTTTCCTTTCACAGGATCTGATGAAGTGAGCTTGGGCTCACAAAAGCTTGTGCTATATATATATTTCTGACTTAGTCTGTAAACTGCAAATCTACCCTGCTTTCATAAACTAGATTATGTTTTTTTTACTGTAGAGGGGATCTTCACTGTGTTCCCTTCTTAAGCTAAAAAGCATGCCCAGGACATTAGATCATGAAGGGATATGAATCTGAAATTACATTTAAAATAAAAATTCTATATAAAAGAATATTAAAGTTACCAAGTAAACACTCAAGTTAGGAAGTGCCAGAATTCAGGCATTCTGCCTCTTGGTAATGATTAACACCCTCTTGGCATAGGTATAAATAACTGTATGATATACAAGACAACAGAAAACTAAATTTAGGGTATTGGACTTTCAATTAAATCTGTAAAATCCACCATTTCTACATCCAAAACGTATGTGTATTTTCCAAGGAAACATTAGTACTTTACATCAAATAATCGGCCCCTCAATTGTTGAGGAAATGATTTCTAAAATAACAAAGCTCTGAGAAAATAAAGACATCAATGCTAGAAATTAGCAATAAGAAAATGGATTCTGAAGAAACTACTGACAAATAGAAAAAAAAAACCCGAGGAGGATTGTTAGCTATAAATCATAATATGATCCACCAAAGCTTGGATCACCTTACAAAGACCAGTGAGTAGAGAGAGGAATGGTAAGGGCAGATGGCAGTGCCTCTCACAGTGATATAACCATAAATGAATGCAAACCATCTCTGAATACTGTATATGTCCCTGCCACTCTCAACAACAGATATAACTGGAAAGAACATTAATACATTTCTTGGGAAAGACAATTAATCGCTTTGCTGTTTGGAATCAGTGTTTGAATCTGAGTTTGTTTTATGTGACTAGACTCAAGTATTCTATATTATGGCAAATATGAAGTTGTATTAGTCCAGTGCATTGCATTAGAGAATGGGAATGCTTTTACTTGCTAAGATCTGAGTTTCATGTTTATGTTTACCCTGCAACTGCTGATGACACAGCTACAGTGAATGCAGAGCTGCAGGAAGCCACATACTATACATACTTCTACTTGCCTATTACCTCTGAACTGTGGTTGGGGACACAGGCTCCTGAAGCAAGTACAGAACAAAATAAACACTATGTTAACACTAACAGCAGCAACATCTTTGTCTCAAAGGATCTCAAAATGAAGCCAAAGTATTGTCATGCTATCTTTTCATATTACACTATACATATATATGTCACTTTATTTGTGCATTATTACTGATTTGAGATCTTAAACATCTATTATTTTGTTTTATAAACTATTTTTCAGTTCAATCTTAAATTAAAACTTTCATATCTCAAGATGTAAAAGAAACAGTCAATTTAAAAACTAGTCAAATGGAAGAAGCAAAAAACCTAGTTTTGAAATTAAGCTTCATCAATGTATAAGGGATTATATAACATGGTTATCTGTGAGACCAAGAGTCTGGATTCATTGACCCAGGAAGTCTCTTACAGTCTTTTGTTTTTATCTTTCTAAAAGCATAGGACCCACTGGTTCCACTGTTGCATCTAGTATTCCCTTCCTTTCTTGTGCTTTTTATGGGAATATTTCCGTATGTTGTTCAAACATTTTTCTCTTCTGTTGCTGTGTGAACAATCTATACACAAAGGGAAACTGATTCACAATTAATACCACTGGAATAAATGTCAATCTGATTATACAGAATATACTGTAAAATGCACAAAATAAACTGAAAACTAAAGAAAATGCATTATTATTATCCTCCTCAATCAGTAATTTTTTGATTTACTTATAACAAATATTGGACTATTTTCAGTGATGCAGTTTTTAGGTTCACAGGGTCCCGCTGAATTTGATCTGCTCTGTTCAAAAAATAAATAGTGTATCCATACATGTAAATGCAGCCAACATTACATTTCCCTATACTATTAACTCCCATATTTCCTTACAATTCTTTAAAAAAAATATTTTAATCTTTTTATATTTAATTTTCATTTTCTCATAATTCTACTGTAAAACAAAGCTAATATCTCCAGATGGCAAATATAAACATCAAAATATGGACTGTCATTTAAAGAGATGGGAGACATTTTTTTTAAATGAATTGTCAATTGCAGAGTAAAAATTCTTTTGAATATGCTATTAATATGGAAAGAGCAGATCTGACTGATGTACTATAGGTGGTACATCTATAGTGTTAGATTATTCACCTACACACAAAATGTTACTTATTTCTCGATTGTTATATTGCAGGAAATTATTCAATAAGTCAACATGATACATTTCTACAATCCATGCTATGAAATGCAACAGGTCTTCAATGACATATATGGAACCCATATGTGTATACACAACTATGAGAGTGTGCATGAGACTTAACTGTTTTGCTAAATGCATATGAGGTAGCTGCATTTTTTCACATTTTTGTTGGTCCAAGGAGCAGTATATGTAAAAATCAGTGCAAAAAGCAAACAGCTTGCACCATATCTGTTTTGTATTATATTATCAGAACTCAAAAATACATATAGACGGAAAACCTCTTCCTTACTCTAGGCCAGTACATCTCAAAAGTACCCAGGTACCCTGGGTTGTTGCAAGGTCCTTCCAAGGGTGCCACGGTGCCTGGCCACTATGCCAGGAAGTAAGCAGTTGCTTACCTCTTGCCAGAAGCTCCAGAATCCCACAGACAAGCAGCATCCATGACTGCTTCTCACCTCCTTCCCCCCCACCCCCATCCCGCATAGCACCAGTGCTCCCAGAAGCATGCTTTACCATGTGCACAGGCAGGTGGGCAGCTGTGGGGCCCCTTTCAGTCTGGCTTGTTTCTTCCCACTCCATGCCTCCCATGCTCCAAGGGCTAACAAGAGGGGTCATAGGTACATGTGGCTCCAGTAGCTGGTACGTGAGTTGCTGGAGGAGCAGCTGTGGCAGCAGACATGCATTTGCCCCTTCAGGTACAGATCGGGGGCAAGGAGGGGACAGATGGTAGAGAAAGCAGGGCACGGTGGCGGTTCCCGCCTCCCTCACCAGGACCCAGCTAGATTCTAGCTCAGTAATTCTCAACGAGGGTGTTTCTAAATTCCAAAAAGTGTTGGGAGGACGCCTTCAAGCTAAAATGGTTGAGAATACTGCTTTAGGCTTTTACATACCTTTTGGAAGTCTTGCTACTTATAGTTTCTCACATACCCTAATAATAAATGTTGTCTAAAAATATTAAGTATGACACATGCAATTCCAAACTGCTACAGATATAATACCTGATTTATTCATAAAGAGAATTAAACTGAACTTTCCTATATCCCTCAAACCAAACTTCTTTTACATATAAAAATATCTGGTCACAGCCCAAGGATCCAATATAACCTTTATTTCCTGAGCAGCAGAAATCCATCTATCAGCCAGGATATGCCTATGCCTAACGGCACCAACTCCTCAAGTTGTCTGACTACATCAAAACCCTTGCCTTTTTTTTTACAATGGACTTGTCCATATACAAATAGATAACAAAATAATGAAACAAGTTGCAATTCACACCTATACTATTTGGGTGTAAGACTGCATGTAGGCACTCTTATTTTGGTTTAAATCAATTTTGCTTTGTTTAAGCCTCGTCTGCACTACAACTAAGTGTATTGTACCATTAAAATGTGAAAGGGACCTAATGGTGTCTCCATAATAAGGGGAAAGATTTGGACTCTACTTCCACATTTTCTGCCAAAATTATATGCATTTCTGTCAATTCTGTAAAGGAGTATCTCTGTTTTCTACCTCTTTTACAATACTTTATAAGCATGATGCTATAATATAAAAATTAAGTTTATTAAGTGATACTGTGGGTCATTCTATACATGGGCTTTGATCCAGTATCAGGATTTATGGCTATATTGATGTACCATTTTGGAAAACCTAGCTACAACTTGGCTTTTCTCCAATAGGGTTATTCCATGAATTTTCTCTATAGTCTCCAAACTAAACCATGATTAAAGAACTAAATTTGTTCCCTGATCTAAGGTAATCAGAACTCAGCAAGGGCAGGAAGGGACCCTTGGAGGCCATCTAGTCTAACTGCCTGATCAAGGCAGATCAACCCTGCCTGCACTGGATAAATGTTTGTCTAACCTGCATGTACAAGCTTTCAGTGACACAGATTCCACAGCCTCTTGGTATTCTGTTCCAGTGCTTAACCACCCTCTCACAAAGCATGATCTTGAAGAGGAATCCTATAATCCATAAAAGTTAAGTAATGATAACAACAATGGTATTTTACCCTTGTGGGAGATCTGCAGTTCCTATCAGCATTGCAAGACAGAAACATGCACAGCTATGGTGTCATGCACAAACATGAAATAAATAAAATCATTATAATGTTTAGCCATGCTAGAGTGAGCTGTGTGTTAATTGGGGCTCCTATCAAAATGTTTTCTACAGTGAAAACAGGCCCTAGTGTTTTAGCTATCCTTGTCATGGCTTTGTTGAAATGAATAGCCTCAGAGGAATTTGAGTATTAATTGGTCTCTGAATGCCTTCAGGAGTGTGACCCTCTCAGATCCTCAGCGATATGTTGATGACACGTTCTTCTAGTGTGAATTGATCTTTTCCATTAAGAATTAATTACTTCTGAGTCACACAAACTACCATACAACTCCTTAAAAGCTGAGGTACCTTGAAATATAAAATATTTATGTGGTCACCCACTTCAGTTTGCTATTGTTAAAGAGAGATGAAATGAACAGTCATCTTTTGATGTCTCAGACAAATTCTTCCTCCGGGCTTTTGGGATCATACGGTTTCTTTCTACTAAGATGATTTTATGTAGGAAGAGCAATCTGCGCTCACTTCAAGAAAAGCAGTCTTCAATTTAATATTCCACCTACTTCAGTTGCAACAGCATCAGTGCACACAGAATGGAGACTGCTGCAGTTGAATGATGGCAGCAGTGACAATAAGAGTGCACATGGGAATCCCAGGAAAAACCTTAATCATCATCATTAACATTTTATTTTTTGTAATGCAATTCCTGTACCACAATTTGCCATACCAGACTGAACAGTGCCCAAGGAAGACAGAAATCTGCATAAATATGAATAGAGGAATGGTGGGAGGAGAAGAATCACAAATCTGGAACTGCAGGAGAGACTTTCCCTGTTTTATTTTAATTTTGTTTTGCCTGCACTTCCGTTTTAATGGCAGGTATGAGTCTAAGGCACAAGAAGTGTAGCAAGGTTGTGTCTGTCGCTCTGCTCCCACAGGCCATGTTCTTATTTACAGGAAGTTTACTTTTCAACAACCCCTTGCTGAGACCTGCTTATTATAGCACTAAACTAAATAGTAAATGGAAGGTAGAAACATCACCAGTGGACCATGTTAGAAAAATATTGTTGGAAATTAATGTGACCTTTGTATGACCTTTGGTCACTGCTGGCTGATGCAACCTTGCAGTAAGATTGCCATGGTCTGTCAATATAGGCGGGCAAGCAAAGTGATTGGGCCCAACCATGTGGGGTGAGCAAAGCCAAGCCATCTTGGTAAATTTCCGCTGAGTTTTGCGCATGCCTTATGAAGGAGCTTATGTAACCAGAGTTTATAAAATATATGTGTTGAGTTGCAGTCGGGGTCTCTCTGCCCTTACGAGGACAGGGGACCTTCGGCTGAATAAACTGAAAAGACCACACCCTCGTCTCCTGCTTATTCGAGTCTCAGCTGGGAAACGAGCCCTGTTCGGGTTAAGAGAGTCTGCAGGTGTTCCCTTACCGGATTGGGAGCCTGATCAGACAATTTCTCTCACAACCATTTTAAAACTAGATAAGTTGGTGGAGCCGTTTTTCTCCCAAAGTACAAAGATATGTTAGCCTTAATGTTCTTTTCTGCACTGCAGATATAACAGTATCAGCAAATCCATTTCAATGAACTGTAAATCCATTTGTTAACAGTCTTAGACTGCAAGCTCTTTGGGCTTGCTTTCAATACAAAGTTAACATGATTTATAACTTGATTGAAGCCCCAGCCTGAATTCCCTCTCTATACAGAAAAGCCCTTAACTCAAATGCTCTAATACTCCTGACTTGAGCTGGCTAGCCTAAGAGGAGGGAATAGGCTAGATAGTGCCGCTTGAGTGTCATTAGTCTCCAGTGTTTTTCCGATAATTTCCCTTCCCATGCATCTAGAAATGACAGACAAGTTTTCAAAATAATTTACAGAATAGTTCATGTTATAGGGCTAAAAACCATAGTACTGACTCATGGAAATCTTAGTCCCACACATGAGACTGCTTTGGTAGCATAGATACAGAATATCAATGTATTTTGAACCGAGGTGGCTCTCACTTGAGTTAAGCTTACTCAGGTTAAATCTGCAGTAAAGACATACCCATTATGTCTGTATGGTTACTGTATGGTTGTGACAACAGTTAGTTCAGACTCATGGAGCTACCATGAAATCAACAGCAAATGGATTACTTGTAAAATCTCAGATACAGTTGGTCCAATAGAAGAAACCCTTGCTGCTTGTTTATTTCAATATTACTAACAGGAAGGAACAAGATTCAGGATTACTCAACCCCCCCCCGTTGTTTATCCAAAGGAGAGAGAAGGAGACTGTACGCTTATCTGTAGCAATAATGCTGCAAGAGGAGAAACAGCTTGAACCAGATCTTGTTTTCTAAAGCACTTCAGACATCTACATGAAACCCAGCTGCACAAGGCCTCAGTCATCTGATCTCTGTTCTGCAGAGCTTCAGTTGAAAGCAGTCCTCAGACTATGCATCTTTGAAGGGGATAAGTAATATGCCTTTGAACATTACTATTAGCTGTAAATAAGTTTATATTACACGAAAACTTAGACAATGCCAGTTAGGACTGAGTCCCCATTTTGCTCAGCAGAGTATGAATGAAGAGGAGACAATTGCTTCATTGAAGGGTTTATTATTTAAAGAACTATTTCTTGTTATATACTAACAGTGAACTTAGCGCCACATAAAACACGCACAAAGGTGTTGTTGCCTCTGTTGCAAATGGAAGTATTCTGTAATAAATTAAGAGTACTGTATGTTCACTGTGTTATTAGGACATTTATTTACTAATATCCTGGTGCGGTTTAAAAGAAGAATCAGACTGGCATAATAGGAGATCTGTAAGGAAAAGCAGGCTGGTCAAAGAAGGACTCATTTCTCCACAAATACTTGAAGGCTGTTAAAAGAAAATGCCAAGACAAGAAAAGACTTGGGAGAACAAGATGACCAAAAGGACTACATTAGGTTAGAAAGGGTCACTTTCTCTTAAAGTAGGGAGATCTGTGAAGGAACCAGACTGAGACACATATTCACTGCAGCCATTGGAAGAAACTATTTCTGCCAACCTTGCCATCAATAACATTTTAGGTAAGATAAATGTATGTAGTTGTGTTGTTTCAAAATCTTTTTGTTCCTAATGCACTGGTCCAACTGCTAAAATAAATAATTATTACAAATAAATGCACTGGTCTGCTGGTCACAGACTCCCAGCAGAAGAATGAGCAAACCCAGTTGCACCTGCTAAACAAGAACAGTTGATAGGGTACAGTCCAGGCTTGGTCTAAGAGTGGAAAAAATATGGAATTCATGCTGGAGTAGCTAAAAACATGAAGCCAGACATTTAAAGAGGTTAACTTAGAAAGACCAGGAAAGAGGTAAGGGATGTTGCTAATTGCGATATGGTAGAATTTTATAATCTAAGGGTTTGATCATGCTTCCATGAGTGTGACTAGGAGCTGATGCATGCCCTACATTAAACAAACAACATAGTTCAGATACAAAATGCACCATGTGGTAATCAGATTTTAAATGGTGTAATACTCCTTTAATATCTTTCTTCTGTCCATTAATGTTAAATGTTGGAAATGTGTTTTGAGGTATGATTAAAATAAAGCGGTATCCAAGTTTGTTGATTCAGTGAAGTTGCATCCAACTGTCTGTGCACAAGTGCTACCTTAATTTGAGACAAATCTAATACATTTGCAAATTGAAAGAAGTTTGTTGTTTTACCTAAATGTTGAGAGAAAGAGAGATTACTAGTCATCTCTATAAACTGGTTAATTGATTGAGAGTCTTATATATTCATTGTAGATAGGCTTTTTAACAAAACTGTCAAGAGAAATGTTTAGTTAACAAATAATTACTGATTGAAAGTATGGCAATAAATGTCAGATATTTATTAAGGAATTTTGATAACACCCAGGTGGAATTTTCTCTCTAATCTGTGGGATTCTACCAGTGATTGCTGCAAAAGCCTATTTCCAGGGAATTAATGACTGATGTAATGTTAACTTTTAATTTTACTTAGTCACATTCCGGTATTGTAACATAAAACATGTTAAGACACAGAGAAAATAATTCACAACAGTATAAAGTTAGTAAGCCAAAAAAGCAGAAGATTCTTTTCCCAGCCCTGGTCTCTCATTCCTAGACTAGTAAGAACTAGTGATGTTGCACAAGGCAACCTGACAAACCTTGTGAAACAGGTACCTTCACGTGTCATCTGAAATGATCTCTATAGCTCAGCCAGACCAAGACGAATAGGGTGGTCATGGAATATTATCCTTTTACTATTAAAGGCTGGTGGAGAATTTTGGAAACTCAGTACATGGGTTAGATACATGAAAGGGTTTCAGCTTCTGGTGGATCAGGTTTGGGGAGGGGTTTCTTTGCAGGTGAGGGAAGATTCCTAGACCTGAATCCCTAGAGGGTAGAGAGAGTTTTATTCTAAGAGTATGAAAGACCTTGGATGTGGAAGGGCTGACCTCGGAGACCCTAGAAGAAGATTGGACGAGCCAGAGGGCATAGGTAATGGAACTACCATACACTGTAGGTCCAAGAAACAGCAATTACTTTAACAAAATATAGAAAAGTCCATTATTAACTGATAAATATTAGGCCTATGCAAAGTGGCTAGTATTCGCTTTGGATTCAAATTCGGCTGATTCGGGGGACAGTGATTCGATTCGGTTGCTGCTGAATCTCTGACTCTCTGAATCAACCAGGCCCATCCCCTGCCCCTCTTCCAGCCTGGCAATGGCTGCCCGAGCTTCCGGCACTTGTTAAAAAAAAAAGCCCTGGATCACCGGGTGCTGCCAGGCCGGGGGCAATCCCCACTGCCCCATGCTGCATGAGGGGCTCTGCACAAGCCCCCTGACCCCCCCCTCATTCCCCCATGGGTGCCCCCCCCACCCCGGGCCAGCTGCGGCCTTTTAAGAAAAAGAAACTAAGCAAACACTGGGACTCACCACTCCTGCCAGAGGGGAGGGTCAATCCCTGCTGCCCCCCATTGCCCCATGCCACGTGGGGAACTCTACACGAGCCGTCGAAGCCCCGAACCTGCTGCAGGCCCAGAGTCCCGGGACATTTCTC
>NW_005841943.1:919205-923327 GCF_000455745.1 Alligator sinensis
AGAGGTGGTAGTGGCAGACACTGCCCGGCTCCAGGCTTGCCCACTGGGGCTGCACTGCGGCGGCAGCAGCTGTGGCCTCCCCCACCAGTTTGCCATGCCGGGCAGTGTTTTCCACCACCACCTCTGGGCTGCCCAGCGCATGAGCTCCAGGTGGGTGCGGCAATCGGGGCAGGGGGGCCACAGCTGCTGCCGCTGTGGCACAGCCCTGACGGGTAAGCCCAGAGCCGGTGTGGGGCCCAGGCTGGCAGCAGGGGCAGGTTACAAGATGGTGCTGAGCGCGAGGCGGTGGGGGAGGAAGGGGAAGCAGCTGCTCCTCCGCCCCATGGCCAGCACCCTGTGCTGCAGCCACTCACAGCCTGCATGGGCTGCGAGTGGCTGCAGCAGGGAGAACCAGCCACGGGGCAGGCGAGGGGCTGTTTTTCGCCGGGCTCAGCTTTTCCCCGGGCTCCTTCCCTACCCGAGGTCCCCCCCACCCATACCTGAGTTTCTGGTATGGTGCACTCACATGGTCCCAGGCCAGGAGCCCCCGCTGGGGCTTGTGGCTGGGGGGCAGGGCCAGGCAGGCCCTGCTGTTGTGGGAGTCCTCTGAGCTTCCCATGGATCCTACTACCCTGGTTCCTGTCATTTTTGACAGGAACCAAGGACAGATCAATATTAATTTTCTAAAATTTTTAGGGGCCCCGTAGGCTGGATAGAATGGCCTTGCAGGCCAGATCTGGCCTGTGGGCCATATTTTGCCCACCCCTGACTTACCAGTTTGAAGTCAGCTGCAGCTCCCTGCTGCAGCCACCAGGGACTGTCTGAACCATCAAAGCTGTCCGAATCTTTTCTGAAGATTCGGAGAGCTTTGAATCGATTCGGACTTTTAAATTGGTCCCCTGATTCAATTTGGATTTGGAGATTCAGCCACCAAATCAAGCTGAGTCTCCTCCTAATCGAATCACCACCCAAAGCTTTGCAAAGCCCAATAAATATATAACAGGAGTTCTTTCCAGGTGACATCTTAAAAGAATATATTTGGTTGCCAAAAAACAATACATTTGAAATAAATCAATTCATTTTCAAGGTTCATATGTTGTGAGGAAATAGGCATTTCTTCGTATTTGCTATGAAATAAGATTTAATTTTTCTAGAGTTACTAAGGTCTTTAAGGGCACATCTACACATGTATATTAATTTGATACAATAAACTCCGACACACATTGGGCCAAAGTTTATTGTTCCTGGGCACCGTGTTTATGTGTGTGCCCAGGACTGCAGCATATTGAGCTGGGTTGGAGTAGCCCTGGCTGGCAGGGTACTCGGGGGGCCAGCCTGCCAGCCTGGGGCTGCTCCAACTCAGCTCACTGTGCTGCAGAAGGGCTGGCTGGGACACGAAGGTGCTCCAGTGTGGGGCTAGCCAGCAGGCAGCCTCCACACTGAAGCACTCTCATGCCCCAGCCACATCAGCATCTACACGTGTTGTGCTGTGGAGTAAAACATTCTGCATTTACAAGTACTACCCTGCTGTGGAGTTTATTCCAGCCTAATAGCCCTACACGTGTAGATGCCAAGATGTTTACTGTGGAGCTAATTAATCTATTCCTCAGGAAATGTCTCACGGAAATGTGCCCGAGATTGCTCATTTAGGTCCCTTTACCGTGTCTCAATTTGGACATCCAAAACCATTAATTACAGTTAAAGCTTTAGCCCAATTTTTATAGAGAGTTTTGGGGTAACATCATAGATAAATACATTATTGCCACTTAGCAACCTTATCTGTTTTTTTAAAGGAATATCTTCTGTTCTTGGAATTCAAGTGCAGATGTTGGATTAGTAAAGCAGTTGTTAGAAAAATCTTAGCTCATCTTATTCTTTTGTAAGGATATCCTGATCTCTCTTTATTCTAAATGCAAAATGTAAGTAAGTGTGGGTAGGAGATTAATTTACCTTATATAAGCAACATTACACAACATCATCTATTGTGAAGAGGAGAATCATTGTATATAGCATCTTGGTGAGAAAAAGTATGATAGAAGTTTCTGAAACGTGAACACAATGGATATGAAACAATTAATTTAGAGATGTAGAAAGAAAGAACTGGGAAGGGACTTCCTGGCTTAGTGAGCTCAGTCCTCTGCTATCACAGAGACCATGCCATGTAATCCTGTTCATAACCTATCAATCTGATTATTTAATAATAGTAATAATAATAATAGAAAGAAAAAGTAGAAACAGTTTCCAGGCTTTAGATCATCTAGTTCCAGGAATTGTACAGGGTTTAGGAAATGTTAAGTCCCTTTCAATTTCTAAGTGTTATTACTCAGTTTCTTCTGGAGCAGTTCTTGTTTCCACACACAGGTTTAGAAAGCTACCTTACACTTACGAAGGGCTAAGAGTGTTCACACATGGAACTCTGCCAGCCTGCAAGGGAAAAGCCACAGTTTCCCACATTTGTCTCCTTTAAAGGAGAATCCATTTTTAAAGCTTGTTGATTCATTTTTTTAATTTAAAGTTTGCAACCCATTCATATATTCTTGAGACCCACTTTTGGGTCACGACCTACGGGTTGAGAAATGCCGCCTTAGACTGACTTGTTCAGAGGTGCATGAGCTTTCATAGGCTACAGCAGATTTTGTCAGAGGTTATGAATGGACTTGCAGAGTGCAGTGGTACTAAACAGAAAAGAATAAAGTGCCTCTCCACCCCTGCTTCCCTATCCTTTTTAATTTCTTTATTCTTTTCTATTTGGTACCCCTGCTCTCTTCAACTCCACTCATAGGATCCAGCAAAATAGCCTAAAGAAGCTCATGTCTCTCAGAAGGAGTTAGTTTAAGGTGCCACCCCTCCCCTGCCTTTTGCTTAACATCAGATTAATATGACTTACTAGTGGTACCTTGTCAGTTGTACAAGTAGCTGCATTGGTTTTGATGGGATTTTATCATAGTTTCTTATATGCAGAATCATGCTCCTATGTGCGGTTTTTGAAGACCAGAAAGTACCTTTTTAAAATGTATATCCCAAGAACCTCAGTAGGGTGAAAACTGCAGCCTAAAAGGAGGATTTGAATATAAAAGAAATGAGAATATAAATATAAATTAATACAAAAGAATGGAGAGTGAGAATAAGTCTTGATGCTGGGCTATTATCACAGGTGGAAAACCAGAGGAAGTAAGAGCACAGACATGCTTCACTTCTGATAATTCCAACAATGGGAAAGAAGATTGCAAAGGTATGTGCCTGCCATGCAAGAAAATGTTAAAAAAATCAGTACAATACTGGATACAAGGACACTGTGTGCATATGAAACAGGAGAATTATGATCACTGAATGTGAAAGGCCCAAACAGTCTGCAGGACTAATAAGAACTCAAAATTAAATCTTGAGGTATGCTGCCAGGCGGGGAATCACCATGCAATCATGCACTCTTGAAAGTGCAGCTGCATAAATGTGAGTCCCCACCTAGAACCGTGTAAACAAGTCTAAATGTGAATATTAAGCACATTGTTAAAACGTTTATACTGGATGTTTCAGTGGACGGTGAATTCAGTAAGACAGCAGCTGTAGGGGCCATTATTTGGCTATTCACATATAGCAGCATTAATACTATTATGAAATACTAGCGAATTGCCCATCAAGAATGGAGGGGGGGGGGCAGGCAGGAAGGAGCCGCCTCCCAGGAGCAGGGGGGGAAGCTTGCCCCGCCAGCCCCCCCCTGCCCGTTTCTACAGGGGTGTGCATGTGATCCACGGGTGTGACTGTCTCCACACGCGTTTCTTGTGCAGGGGATCTATATGCGAGTCCCCACATGTCTGCCCACGGGATCCCTAGGCGTGGCTGCACTGACTCTGCTCCCAAAACGGACGGGCCGACAGCCCAGGGAGACCGGCCGATGGGTTATCCCCATTTCACAGCTCAGCAAAGCAGCCCTGTCACCCGCCGGGCGCGGAGCCTGGGCTGCGGCCCGCCCCCCGCGGGCCCGCCCCCTGTCCTCAGTGCGGGGTTTGAAAGCGGGCGAGCCCATGTGACGAGCAGACGGGGGGGGACGGCGGCACTTGGGCTGTTCCTGTCGCCGCAGAGGAGGGTTCATCTGGGGATCCCGGCGGCCCGGGCGCTACCATTCGCCGCGGTCGTCCGCTCGCG
>NW_005841943.1:923923-936574 GCF_000455745.1 Alligator sinensis
CCCTGCGGGGCCGGGAGCGCGGAGGAGGCGCCGGCTTGTTGTTGTGCTTTTTTTCCCCCCTGCCTTTCCAGGAGGGCCGCGCCGCGCCGCGGAGGGCTCCCTCCCGCGCCCCTTCCCCGCCCGGCTGGCCCGAGCCGTTGGCAGCAATCCTCCGTCCCCCTCAGGGAGGAGGCGCGGGGTGCCTCTTTGGAGAGGGCTTGTTTTCCATTGTGACTGAGGAGCGGGTTGACCTGGGAATCTCCCCGCGGGGAAGCGGCTGGACTGAGCCTGGCCAAGAGCCGCCAGCAAACCACGTCCGAGGCGCGCTGGACACCGGAGGTAGCGCCTGAGACACCTGCCCGCAAGCAGACACATGCTCACGCATCCACAGACTCACGCACACGTGTGCCAGAGAGATGCTGTTTTTTGTTGGTCTTTTTTTTAATGAAAGAAAGAAAGGAAGAAAAACAGACCTTCCCAATGGCTGGCTGACAAGCAGCTGTTGATTAAAAATCTCTACGCTTCGTACCGGAGTGTCCAAACTGTGTTCCTGGGTCACAGGATTCCTTTGTCTAAATGAAAATGTCTGTATTGAATAAACATGGTCTTGTTTTTATGCGGGAGTCTCATGTCTTCTTGGCATCCAAGGGGAAGGGAGCCCTCATCCCTATGAGGCAAGCTCCAGGGATGACCCTCTTGGAGAAACAACACCGAAACCCGAGTCTTCCCATTCTGGTGAGAGCTCCATTTTGCAGACAAAGCCCCCTCCCATCTGCATAGTCTGAGGCAGTGGGACACCAGTTATTAATGCAGGGAGATGCAATTGAGCCCCTTTGTTTGCCAAGCAGCCTTCTTAACTAAGCCCACAGACACCCCTTTGTGTCGTCTGCAACGTTGCCATAGGAATTTTTAAGTCAAATCACACTTGACACCACCGTTAACAATGTATGATGGCATTAGTGGGAGGAATGCTGCTGAAGTTGGCTATTTATTCATGCTTCCTGTTTCTGCAGAAAAGCCTACAAATATTTTGGAGACCCAGAGCGGTATGGGT
Source organism: Alligator sinensis (assembly GCF_000455745.1). Lineage (NCBI taxonomy): Eukaryota > Metazoa > Chordata > Crocodylia > Alligatoridae > Alligator > Alligator sinensis. The sequence goes on from NW_005841943.1 coordinate 924,957, forward strand.
TTCCACTGGGCCACGGGAAAAGAATAAAAATATGTTTAGTATTCAATAGGATCTGATACTGATCAAAGACTGTGTGTGTATACACATTGTATTCCGGTTACCAGGTACACTTCTGTTTGATTCTAAGAGCCAGAGAGCATTTTAAGATCAGGGTTTGAACACACCCGACAGGCTGGAACACCACAGTTTCCCCTCCCCTATTCAATTTAAGGTAAAAGCTGCTCCTTTGAAGAAGGTAGCAATCCTCCTACGTGAAAGAAAATGGAAGATGTTTGCTTTTGCCTGAAAAGGCAGTTTGAGCATTTGGATGTACGTGAACAATTAGTTCTTTTGAAGGTCAAATCTGATCCAGAAATAAGCATATTTTATTATTTTTATTCTGCATCTAATTCTGGGACCATTTAATGGCTTACATAATATATAGCACACATATATGTTTTTAATGTCCTTCTGAAGTGGTAGTAAATTTTATAAGCAGAATATATTTTCAACTAGCTGTATCTTGTTCTAATGATTTGTGTGTCCATATTTGTTTTTTGAGAAACCTGTAACTCAAAGAAACAGGTGAAGTGGAATTTTAGAAACACTAATGTCTTCAATTTTACTTCTTGAAAAATATAACTGAATGTTTCCTGGTTACCTCTCTGCATTTTACACAGTCTAGAAATTATTTGGGTTTGCTGTCTCCTTCTCTTAATAAGTACCAATGCTGCATGTGTGGATTGGGAATAATACAGAGGATTATTTTTAAGTTCCTCTTTTTTTTTTTTTAATGTTGAAACAAGTTGATAACAGGTAAAGCTTTCTGAATTTCAACCATAACGACCTGCCAGTGTGTCTTTCAAAAGCTAATTAGTTTTCATGTTTGACTTGTAGAGCCAGAATTGCGCCTGCTATGCCACCACTATACTGTGTGGTGAATTTGAACCCTTGGTTGAACCATTTAATTTAGTATATGCTCAGTTAGTTCATACTAAGCCTGCCCATTTAGTATAATGCTACGTCTAAGTTATGTATTAGCTAATGCACAGTCAATAGTTACACAAGTTTGGCTAATTCTGTAACTAAAATAAAAGCCATCTAGAATGTTCCCATATGTATGTGAAAGCTTATGTGGATAATTTAACCTGAATTTTCTACCAGTGCTCTTGATGTCCCCTCTCCCTTCCCCCCCCAGCCCCCAATAAATATCAGGTATGTATAGTCTAAGGACAACTAACTATTTAATGTGCCCTTTGTAGTCCTTGAAAGACATGGGGCATTCCTTCCAGGGACTTAACTAGATTTGTCACTTTTCTTAGAAAAGGTATTGACCACCTGTTTTTTTTAAGCATCCTAAATTACTTCTGACCGCCCTTACTTTCCTTTGTGAAAGGCTGGGATAACTATATATGAAAAGACTATCTTGAGTGTAGAAGGTTTTGGCACTTGTTTTGGATAACTTGAATAACTCACTGATATGCCTTCAACACTTGTAACGTGAACATCCTAAACTCATGCCAATAACCTTTAGCACACCACCATATCTTCCTTATATGTCTTAAGAAAATTTATCTTATTCAAAATAGAGCTTGCCTCACTTTTTCATAAAGAAACAGATCGAATTCTGCCTATCATCTTGGCTTTAGAAAACATGTTTTTACAAAACTGGACCATTTTGAAATGTACATAAGCTTTCTTTTTAATATATTCATTTTGAAAATTAAAACATTAAAAAAAAATCAATTTTATCTTGCAAACTTTGCTGCACATCTTTGTACTACTAGAAAGTGAAAGTATAAAGTTACTATTCTAATTCAGAAGTGTATGTGTATAGTTTTTACAGCAGAGAATATAGATAGTGAAGTAAAGTATAAACTTCTTCATACTTTGCTAAAGGAAGGCAGGATTTGTTTAATCCATTTAACCTGAACTAGTCCTTAACTGTCAATTTGTTGATTTTTGTCCATCTAGAAATCAGCTACAGGTATATTTAAACTTGCTTGGCGGGCATTTGTCCTTCAGAGTATGCTTCGACTGACTTCAGTTTGGAAAGATAAGATCGTTTGTGTTTCAACTGTTTTTAATTTAGCTGTTATGAAGCTAAAATAAGTCAAATGAGGGTGCCTACAACTTTCCTAGTTGCTGTTTGATTATTGTTAAGGCTTCATCTCTTTTTTTTTTTCTTGTCAGCTCAGCCAGCAAACTGTCAAAGCAGGATCCTTGAGCAAATACGCTGATTTCCATGCTTGAAATAAAACAAAATATCTGCATAGATGTTAGCTAAAGAGTGTTACAGTAATAAGTGTTTTGAGGCTGCTTGCTTTTTTCATTGTACTTAAAGGTCCTAGGTTTTTTTCCTTGAACCTTGATTTTAAGTATTTTGTGGAAAAAAAAAAGAGTTAACATTTTGCCACCCTGTGAAGTTACATTAGTATGAAGCAAAGTTACCCGTTTCATTTAATAGTCTAGATTCTGGCTTTATACTCCTTGAATTGTTTTTGTATGACAACTATATTAATGAATGTTTGCTCCAAACCCTTCTTTACATCATGAGTTCATCTAATTTGTTCTGCTGTAGTCTCTTTTTAGATCTTGAGGAATATATCAATGTAGCATATATTGAGCAGCTATAAAAACCTGCATAGTCTCACCTTGTAATTTCCCACTCTGAACTGTATATGTCCCCTCATGGCACTCCCTATGGCATTCTTCTTCCTGTATTTTAAATATCTTTATTATCAAATTCTGTTTTAAAATCCACTTATTTTACCTCACTTCCTCCTTTGGCTTCTAATTTTGCTTTAGCTCAATCTTTACAAGTATCAGAGATCAGACATGACATTACATAGTTTTTCTATTGTCTTTTTGTACTTGTTTATTTTAAAAGACTAATTCAAACTGGGGCAAGAACCACGTTTCAAACCCTAGCCCAGGGGTGTCCAACCTTTTTGAACATGGGGCCGGATCATGAACTTCTTATCACCCAGTGGGCAGTGAGCCATATTCAAAGACCTCACAGGAAGCAGTATCACATCAGTACAGTGTTTACTTTCGTTTCCTGTCGCAACACCTCGGGCCTCAGAAAACAGCTTGGAGGGCCGTATGTTGGACAAGCCTTCCCTAGCCCTACTGAAGTCAATAGCTAAAGTCATTGATCTCTGGGATTTTCGCCCCGTCTTCAAAACCAAAAAAATCACTTTAACTAGTAATAAATACATATGCAGGTACAAGAGAGTGACATATTTCTCATGACGAAATAGCCTGTATACATAACTTGATAGGAAGTTTTAGGGTTGTGTAGTACATTTGACTAAGGATCCAATTCTTTTGAGTGGAAACCAAGTATAATTGAACTGAGAAATTAGTGATCAAAAACAACTAGAACACAACAGACAAACCATCCCTCTACACATGCAAGGGAACTGAAGTGATAAATCTTTTTAATTAAAGAGCTGTTAAGGCAAGGGTGTTGCTTCTGATGTTAGTTTCCAACCTCAGCAGTTTTACTGTAGAAACAGTCTTAAAGGTAAGAACATACTACTTTCTTTTTTGTATGAAGTGAAACTAGGAAACTATACTGCAAACAGCCTTGTTCATTTTCCTCACAGATGGGTAGTCTCAGTCCTCAAATATCTTAAAAGAAACTTCAGTTTCCCTCTGAGTGTACTCAGTCTTATTTAATCAATTCATAGTTAAGAGCATGGCTGCTGATAAAATTATCTAGAGAGGCTGCTGTTTCACAGCTCAATGTAATATTTTTTATAGCAGTATTACAACAAAAATCAAAACCATTACTTCATTGCATGTTCTTTGTTCTGTGGCAAGACAGCTTTGAGAGGTAGTACAGCAGGCAAATGTTTTAATTGTTAGAAATGGATTCAAATGACCTGATATTAAATATTTTGCTGCTTTCAGCAGTTTACCACTATAGGTACATTTTTGTTCTACCTATATCATTGTGATTGCCCTAATTTAAATGCTTAACTCTAAAGGCAAAGATTCAGAGTTAAAACTACTAATCCATACTTTTGCCTTCTTAATGCACATTATCATGCCTTTTCATCTCTTTTCCCCACTATCAACCAAAAGGATCTTGAGAAAGGTGTGTGAAACTGTGTTCATATACAAATAATATTATCAAAAAATGATTATGGAAGGTTTTAATTCCTTGGCTCTTGGAGCTAGGTATCATTAATTACAGGCAAAGTGGAAATAGCTTGGCTAATTTGATTGTGTAAATAATACCAAATAGTATGAGGTTTTTTCCCCTAAAAGTCCTTGTTAGGCAACTACAAATATAATCTTTATCTGTTCATCTCTCTACAAGATTCTTTTCTCACTAATATCTTTTGTACTCAGTCAGCTTCTCTCATTTGAAGGCCTGTTCCCCTTCATGATCCCTTTATCTGTGCTCTTATCAATTGGAAATGAAGGGGCTTACATGCAATTTCTACGGCCCTTCTGCTGGACCACAGTACAAGAAAAGTTTGATTCATGTAGCAAGAAACATTCCATAACATGAAGTGTTACAGCTTGGGACTGAAAGAAAAGACTGGTTCCCTCTTCTTTCATAATTTACTTCGTCCGAAATGAGGGAATCTTGTGATATTTATTAAGTGCTTTGAGGCTTTTGGAAGAAATATTCCACAGATACACAAGATATTTCATGGATTTCAGTTCTTGATTTTATGGTGTTACATTGGACCTTTATTTTTGTTGCATCTTTCATGAAAGCTGTAAATTATTGATGTGCCAACTATTTACTTTGTACTGCATACGTTATAGTAAAAATATGAGGCTGGATGCCTAAATTCAGGATACGTAGCTAACTTAAGGATCATAGATAGGTATCTTCATAGTTGTCTTATATACGTATATGCAGTTTTAGTTAAAGCCCATATCTTTGTGGGAGCTGCAGCTGTCAAGCCTCTCAAAAAGTCAAACCACTTCAATGGGTTTTGGAAGAGGTCTGAATTCCCATCTTTTCGTTTTTGCTGCTGTTTAGTAGATTCATAGATGCTAGGGTCGGAAGGGACCTCAATAGATCATCGAGTCCGACCCCCTGCATAGGCAGGGAAGAGGGCTGGGGTCAGATGACCCCAGCTAGATGCTTATCTAGCCTCCTCTTGAAGACCCCCAGGGTAGGGGAGAGCACCACCTCCCTTGGGAGCCCATTCCAGACTTTGGCCACTCTAACTGTGAAGGAGTTCTTCCTAATGTCTAGTCTAAATCTGCTCTCTGCTAGCTTGTGGCCATTATTTCTTGTAACCCCCGGGGGCGCCTTGGTGCATAAAACCTCACCAATTCCCTTCTGTGCCCCCGTGATGAACTTATAGGCAGCCACAAGGTCGCCTCTCAACCTTCTCTTGCGGAGGCTGAAGAGGTCCAGGTGCCCCAGTCTCTCCTCATAGGGCTTGGCCTGCAAGCCCTTAACCACACAAGTGGCCCTTCTCTGGACTCTCTCCAGGTTATTCACATCCCTTTTGAAGCATGGCACCCAAAACTGCACGCAGTATTCTAACTGTACAGAACTTGTTTTCCAAAGCAAGGTTAAAAGGATAGTCCATTATAAATAAATAGTAAATTGTTATCTTTTTATTGATAGGCAAGATGTTTTAAAAAGAAGCAATGCTATTGTTTCAGTGCAACACTAGTTATGCTCTACATGCAAATTGTCCCAACAGTCATTCCTGGACAGGCCTATCAAGAAGCAATGTGTTGTTATGGAGTTTAGCAGATGCTATTGACTAAGCTAGGAAGTGAGATTTCAGTCACATACTGCAAGTATATACTGGGAGTTTGACTTAAGTGGGGAGAGCCTGACAATTTGGAGGTTACTCACAGAAGAGGACAGATAAGTTACTACTATAGGCACCAAGAAGTGTGGCACACTGAGAACTGTCTGCTTGCCGCAGTTTGCCAGGAATAAGTTTTGTGACTGGGGAAGATTGTGTCACTGAGAGCTACGTGTACATACAGGGGAATTGAAGTCTGGGGTCAGAGTGTCTGAGAAACCTTTAAGAGGAACAGTTTTCCAAGGAACTGCCCAGATGTTAGAGTACAAGGTGAAAGAGAAAGAATGCTCTTAGGAAGAGGTGAAGTAGCAAACAGCAGAGAGGGAATGAGGGTCTCTGTGCTAGACCCCAAAGGAGTTGATGGGCCTGGATTTCCCTATTGACAACAGCAGATGATCCTATCAAAAACAGAGAGAGAGTGTGGGGTACAAGCCTGAAGTGGGTGGGAGACTCAGGGCTCATCGTCTCCAAGGCAGGGGCATGTCTCACTAGCCAGATTCCAAGCATGCAAACACCACTCAGTCATATACAGTACCTTTTCTGTTACCCAAAGTGGCAAGCTTTTATTTATTTATTTATTTATGTATTTATTTTTATGAACCTGTAACTGTTGGTATTATACAACAAACTTTTTCTGAGCTTTAATACAATACTATATGCCTACTTTGTGGTAAAGTATTTTGTAACTCACTTATCCAAACAGGTTTTCAGCAGGTACTTTCTAAAGAGGTTCAGATAACTGAAGACATACTGTCCTCTAAACCAAGAAATAAACTGGTGTTGGTCTTCCTAGATTGTCCCCAAAAGTTGCCCCCAAACATGCCAGAGACTTTGCCACGTCTTTTATTTGTTCACCAGTAGACTTCATCCCCTGTTGCTGAACATCCCCTCTCCCCTCCAAAAATTGCTATAGTTCAAACATTGCTCTTCATGGGATGCAGCTTTTCTGCTTGGTCATGAGCACAGAAGATGCCTGTTCCATTTGAGTGAGATAGAAATTAAAAAACAAAACTCTTTTGGTCTTTTTTCTTAAAAAAACACAAGCCAAGTGAGAGAGGCTCCTGAATCAGTTGATCACATGCCATAGCATGCTCTACTGCCCCCACTAGCAGGACCGGGCCCCAAGGACAGCCATGATGCCCCCTGGTGGCCCAAAAGCTACTGCCCTGCACTAGCTCCAGGTGGCTCCCTTTACATTCATCTGCCATGCCTTGATGTAATAATTGATTTTTCAAAGGGAAGCTGCCCCAGGGGCCTAGAGTTTCCCCTCATCCTACCTTTGCTAGTAGCCCCTTCCTGGACCCTGCTAGCTCAAATTCAGTCCTTCACTAGATGAGTCCTCCTGGCCTATACATACTCCAGGACACCTGTTGCCTTTTGGGCTACTTATGGCCTGTAACCTTCCCTACAGCCACGATCATACCTTGCAGGTTTTTCTTAATTATATAATTCTGTCCCTTGTAGAGGCCTCAGCCTTCTCAGCTTCTGCCTCCCTTTTCTCTGGCTGCAAGCCTACAGCCCTAGCCCACTGATTCAGGTTCAGCCTTCCTGGCTTCAGCCCCATCAGTCAACAGTGTGTCTGTCCTTCATCTCTCTCATCCTGGGCCCTGGCCCCAGAATTTGGCCTTATGGGCTGCTAGGCCCCTGATTTCTGCCCTTCTGGGCTGATCTTGCCCCTCCTGGGGGGGGGGGGGGGGGGGGGGCGGGAGCCGACTGACCCTGATTCTCACCTGTCCCAGGCACTTGTTTCACCCTTCTTGGGCTGTGGGTCCTTGACTCTGGTTCATGTACTGTTTGGGCAGTAGGTCCTCCAGCAGGTTAGTTTGTGCCCTGCTCAGGCACTGGGCCCTTGGCTCTGTTTCTGCTGGTCTCACACTTGGAGTCTTACCCTGGCAGGGCTTAAGGCAGTCTAGCTACAACCCAGAGCGAGCCCCTCCTGACTCTTAACAATGGTTCTAACAAAGGGTCTCAGCATAGATGGATACAACCCAGAGCCAGGTTTTAAGTTCTCAGCATCTTAGTTATAGCTCCCAGGCAGCTCAGTAGTCAACAAGGCATTGCCTTACAAGCTCCCTGGCCAGGAACTCCTTCCTCTGCAGCATGCAGCATCAGACTCACTGCCTGCTCTCATGCACTGGCTTAATGTGCCTTGTCCAGTCATGTGAGCCTGCAGCTTCGCCACGCGTGTTCTTTTCCTGTGTCTGATGACCTGCCTGCTTTCTCAGCTCAGGCTTAGCAAAGCAGCCTGCAGTCCCTTGCTTGGCTGCAAATGTTCCTCATTTCTTTAATACAGCTCCATGCCTGCCCTCTTGCAGCTAACCTCTATTCAGGTGCTCTGGGTCCTAACTGCAGAATTCTTTTTCCTTTAAGTCAGAGGTGCCCAACCTTTCTTATATTGCAGACCAGCAAACTCACTCAAAGAATTTTGGCAGACCGGGCATAGAAACAATCTAATTTACATATTTAAATTTGCGAATGTTCAAATATGTAAATTTGTAAATATTTAAGTTTGTACCTGGGTGCGGGGTAGGGCATTACAGCCATGGGTACCAGGGAACCCTGCAAGGGAGGGGGCTGCACAGGTGGTGGCCCAGGGGGAGACTCAGCTAGGGCTGCCTGGGAAGAAGGGGCTCCGCTGCCTTCCTTAGGAGCAAGCAGTGGAGTTGCCACCCCACCCTCTGCCCCAGGCATTTCCCTTCCCACATCCCCCCTGCTCCCAGCCACAGGTGGGGCTGGGGGTCCTGTCCAGCCTGGGCCCTGGTACTTGCTGTGCAGGCAGTGTCTCATTGGGTGCAGCCATGGCAGCAGGAGTGGGACAGGATGCATGGACTGCCCTGCTACCCAGCTTTAACTCCACATCCGACTGCTGGGGGAGGAAGCTGGTCACCAGGGCAGACAGATGGGGGTCCGAACTGGGGGCTTGTGCCACAACGTGGCAGCCAGCTCTTCATGGCCTGGTACCAGGCTGCGGCCTGGTGGTTGGGAACCTCTGCTTTAAGTGACAGGAGCTTCTAGGCTTCCTATCACACCCTGCTTTTGACAAGCAGTCCTCTGAAAGCATTTCTTCTTCTAAGTCCTATTAGCTAAGAGGAATAGTATCAAGAGCTCCATCTGAGGAATCTGTCAGAGACATACATCTCCTCATGGTCTCTCTCATGAGTGTAGCAGAAGGCCCAACTGAGCTCCCCCACTTGCATCCATAAATATTCTATTCTCTCTGAGTTAGTACCATCCAGGGAGCATCCGCACATGTTCTCCATTTTGCCTTGGCAGCACTGCCTGTTAGGCATGAAGTCCTGATACCAACTTTGGTTCCAAGGGAAGTGGTATGAAGCACAGTCTCAGGACTGGAGAAGCTTGTCAACAATTGCCACTAAAATTCTACTCATAACACCAATAGCTTTGCTACTAAGATTCACAGAATGGTGAGACATAAAAGTGTCTGCTTTCCCTGTGTCAGCACTATTATAGTGATAAGCATTTGCACTGCACTACTGACTACAAGTATTTCTTTGGCACAGAACGTTTCTGCAGTACTGATTAAACAATTTACCAGATAAAGACTTGTGACCCCCACGACATCTCCACTGGAGGATGCATATTCCCTCTTCATGTAAATGAGACCATAGTAAGGGAGGGTTCACCTACTTACTCCTTGAAATCACCCCTCTTATGATGCCTACATATTTAGCAGGGAATCTAGGGTTCCATATCTCTAGAGCAAAGATAGAAGAGCGTGAGAGAGAGCAGTTCTCTAAGGTTGCCCATGGTAGTTATATGAATGTGTAAACCACTTTTTACCACCCGTAGTGGCTAGATTCCTTAAAATAATTCCACCATGGCAGGAAACATTCCCCTCAGCAACCTCAGCCAGGCTGAATACCCCTCCTTTTGAGCCATTAGCATCCTACTGTTTACTACATCTGTCCATGAAGACAGCTTAGTAGCAGTCACTTCAGCCCACAGAACTGCGAAATTGCAAGCATATTTCATGGCAGGCCCTCCCTACACTGTTTTTCTACAAAGATAAAAGTCACCTTAGACCCGATCTGAAATTTATTCCCACAGTGTTTCAGACTTCCACCTACATGAGATGATCCATCTACCAGTGTACTTTGCTAAATATCTTTCCAGAGAATGTTAAGACTGCTCTTTAGACATGCCGTTTTACTGGGCAGAAGAGCAGCATTTAAGACCTCTCCTATATTGTTAGTTTTGTGGAGGGAATGAAGGACTGGACCATTTTATTTGAGGCTAGGGACAGAATTAACAAAAAAACCAGTTTAAGTGATCAAAACCTGTTTTAAACCTGTAACAGAATAGAAGTTTAGTGCACATAAGCCAGTTTCAAGATGGCTGAAACTGGTTTAAGATAAACCTGGTTGGATGTAGTATCAGATTTAACTGATTTAGGTCAAACCGGTTTATGAAACTTCTGTCCCAGACCCCTTCCTGGTTCAAGTTAAATCACAGTCTCCCACCATCCCAGCATTTTCCAGCCCTGGGCTGGATTGTACTGTCTGCTCCAGAGAGCAGGACTGGCCTCACGCCTCTGCTCCCTAGCTGGAGCAGTGAGGGCTGGCTCACTGGACTCATTGTCCCCCTCACCCTCAGCAATCCCCTGCTAGGGTCTGGGGCCAGGGACGGGGGTTAAGCTTTCCTTCCCCTGAGTAGGGAGCTGCCCTGCCCTGCTTGCTTATTCTTGGTTGTGACGGGACTACAAATCCCAGAGGTACCTGGAATCAGGAAGAAGAAGCGATGAGAAACCCTGCAGAGTCCTGTTCCTGTGATTCTGGACTGCAAATCCCAGAGACCCCAGGGGCAGCAGGAAGAGGAAGCAAACACACAGCCCATGCTCACTACATGCCAAAGAGGCTCTAGTGCCTTCTGGCTTGAGCCACTGCAGGCATATGGCTTCATTTCCGGACTCAAAAGCGAATGTTTGTTCATTTGCTTATTGGTTCAATCTTTGCAGTTCGGATTAACCTGCAAAAACTGAATCAATTCAGCGTCAGGCTTTTTGACATTCTGTACTTAGCCTGAAGGGCTATTTAGATGGGTTTCAAACTGCATACAGCTATATTACTGATTAGCTAGGTGACAGCCTTCCTGGTTAAGCATGGTTCATTCCACCCAAACCTAGGCAGCTTCTTTTAGACGTGTTCTCCTTGTAGAACAACTACTAGGGATCAATCCACAAATTTACAACACTCAATTCCATGATAGAACATCTAGGAAAGGATATTTTATACTCTGTCAACCCATTTTGCTCTTTGGGTGGGGCATATGAGCACTCAGGGAGCAGGTGTAGCCCTAAGATATTTCTTGCCCAAAGATGCTGATTTCAATGTCATGGGGCATATGCATTCCAAGAGCAGAATGCACATGCACAAGTTACTGTAAAGCAAGTCACTGTTCTTTCTCAATTCATTATTTTCTGTACCTTTATCATGTACCTTCTCATTCATCTTCATTTAAAAGCAAACAATCAAAACCTATACAACTCCCTGGCACAAATGTTCCCCCCACAAGCTTTTAATCATTTTTGTGCTCTTTGCTGAGCCACCTCTATTTCAGCAGAGTTCTTCACCAACCTGTCTACAATGATGCCCAGTTATTCTGTCCTAGTATATTGGTAACACACACAAAATGACAACCCATGATATAGCATACAAGTGTCAAATATACAGTCTGTGAAGTCACTATCTGGCCCACTGGGCTACTGGCCAGCTACCAGAAGTTGGGGGATATGGTAAGGGGGTATGACTTATCATGGAATCCAGGGCCCTTAGGCCCAGATAGACATGGCTATTGGCAGCCTGCCCCCACCGCCCCCGTCCC
>NW_005841943.1:936605-947324 GCF_000455745.1 Alligator sinensis
CCTCTCTGTTTGGCAGCCTCCTGTGTGTGCCCTGTGCTGGAACTAGACTTGAAGATGCTGACATGGCAACAGCTCTGGCTCTGACACAAGGCATGCAGCAGGGTCAGAGAGGGAGCTGCTGCCGCCACCACCACCACAACCATCACTGCCACATGCTCTAGGTCAGAGCTGCTGCTGCTGCCTTTTGCTCCAGGCTGGATTTGGCCTGCAAGGAGGTTCACAGTTTGGATCCAGCCTGCAGAAGCGGGTGAGTTTGCCCCCCTTTATATAGTACATCCAAAGCTGGGATCTTGAATGCACTCATGGCTAGAGAGCCGACACGTTTGTTCAAAATACTGAACACAATAAGTGTCACTGTTGACAAACATCCCTGGCCTCATTCTAAGAAAAAATAGGCATTGGGAGTCTTAGGGGTTCCACTAAAATCAGTGATAAAAATCCCACTGATTTCAAAGATGGAGGATCAGGTTCTGAGAGCATTGATGCACATCTCAATCTCTCTCACATGTACAATTTGCCTCCACTGTAGTGACTGAGCAAGTGTGATGAATTGCTATGTGGCAGGAAGCATTCCACTGCCTTTGGCATTGTTACAGGATGCTATTATGTCATTTATCAGTATTCATTAGCATTTTCCCTAATCTATGTGTTTTCTCAGTTGATAGCCTTGCACCTCCCCCTTGTGTGAAACAGATGAAGATCTGGTGTTCTGGAACTGAAGATTTGAGTTATAGTGATTGGAATGTATGCCAAAAGCTTATGTCGAGTTTGATCTGACATTTCCAGAGCAGTCTGTGACAATGTAAGTAGGTTTTTCCGGTAGATACTTAGATGTACTGAAAATAAGATGCCTCAACCACTGTAGTAAGTTAGCTGACTTTACTGATAAGGATAGTCTCACTAGCTCGCTTACATACTAGCCATCATGTCACATCTTTCATTTTCTCTGTCAGATACTGATGGTAACTTCATTTGTCCACATCAAACTCTTTTATTGTATCCTCTCTCTTGGAGACTGGATATTTAGTTTTCTTTGCCTTACCTTTTAACACTATAAAACTCAGCGCATGCATGTGCACACACACACAGTCTCTATATACGCTAGGATGTCTCTTCCACTGGTTTTAAGGATACACATCTGCTAGTACTAAAAATAGGTCCTTGTCAGCAGCTTGGTAATTTTAGGCTCAATGAGAACCGATCCCCATGGTAACTGTACAGTTGTTGAATCATTTATTATTTGAGTTACAAACCCATAACAGATCTGGGAATTTTCAGCTTCTGAGAATTTTTTAATGACACTTTACTATTTTGCACTGCATACTATTCCACATCATTAATATTTATCAAACACTAGCCCCTGGTTTACCTGCCTCTCTGTTATCTGTACTTTAGCAACTCCTGTACAGAGGTATGAAGTAACAGTATAGCAGGTCCTTTCCCTTTTGGGCCCAATTTTAAAATTGAAATTTAGTCTTTCATTCACAAGGTTGTAGCATCCAGAAATCTGGTTAATGCAGTAGGTCCAGAATTGCTTTCATGATTGTCAAGCACAGAGGAGGCTTTCAGGGTTCTATCCTGAATTTTCCTAGGTGGCATGGCTAGTACCTTCTTCCTGAGAACTGGGCAGTCCCCTAACCATTTAACTGCTCTAGACCTGTGCTGTAAAGCAGAGCTATCTGCACCATAGCCTTTGAAACCATAACAAGAGCAGATTGGTTCTAAATGAGATTCCTGTCCAGTACTGTCGGTGACTGTCTTGCAATCTGCTTGGACTTAGAAACAGCTGTTCATATTCAAGATTCTGTACTCACTTCCTCTGCATTCTGCAGAGGAAGTAAGTATTAATTTTGTTCCCACAGAAAAAAAATGCAGAAGAAAGTGTGCTTCGATTTCAAATCTCCTGTCATTCCTTCAAGGGAAAAAACATCTCTACAGGGCACTTATCTGCCACATAACCTATATACTATGGAAAAAAAATCAAGCAGGCAGGCTTGCTGCTCTGAACTCCCTGACCAGAATCTCTCAGCACAACAGAGCTTATTATTGTCACAACTTTGAGAACTCCCAGCAGGGAATGTTTTTTTGTTTAATACCAGTACTTGTCTTGTGTATATTTTAAGTGCTTAACTTAGAGCTTAAGCTTTTTAAAACATTTAAAAACACAATGCCTATTAAACAAAGGCCAATTTGTTAGACTATTTTCTGTGTCTACAGACAGGACAAGACATAGGGGTCTTAAATTACAAGGAAAATTGAGGTTGGATATTAGAAAAAAATTTCTAGCTATAAAGGTGGTTAAACACTGGAACAGATTACCTAGAGTAGCTGTGGAAGATTTAGGAGCAGGTTATGTAGGCTTGGGTACAATGCAGCCTAGACAGAGGGATGAACTAGTGAGACTACCCTTACAGTCAGCTACCTTGCTACTCCGGGTAAAGCATCCTATTTCAGTACATCTGTGTATCTACTGGAAGAGCCTATTTACATTGTCACAGAATTGCCTGTGCTTCCTCTCCCAGAAATATTTCTAGCAGTGGAAATTTCTCAGAAACCCCTCTGCTAGAAATGAATGCCTGTTCATGGCCTAGCTGACGCACAACATCTAGTAAGTGACCTGTCTCTTTGGGAAAGAAGAAAAGAAGATTATGTAATTTCAGTGCTCTACATATTGCATTGATTCTTTTATCAGTGGTAGATTCATTTCATGGCCAGGGACCTACTCATAGTCCTAAAATGGGTGTAGACTGGGGTGGGCAAAATCTGTACCGTGGGCCAGATCCAGCTTGTGGAGGGACTGTGATTGGCCCGCAGTGGGTCCCTTGCCCATGGCACATCCTGCTACTCCCGGGCACACAGCAGGGCTGGGGTGGCTCTTTCCGGTTGCCGCTGCCAGCCCTGGCCCCATGGAGGCCGGTGGGGACCCGTATGCACAGCCCCAACCCTGGCCCACCCCACACCTGCTCCAGCCACAGTGAACCAGCTTCAGACCAGGCAGGACCCACATGCACAGCCCCAACCCCAACCTGCCCCATGCCTGCTCCGGACCAGCCTGCCCATCCTGAGCAGCGGCAGCAGCAACAGCACTCAAGCAGAAGCTGTGCTGGGCACAGGGGAAAAGCAGCTACCTCCCCCTTGCAGCTGCTGGACTCTTCTTGCTGTGGCCACCCAGAGTCCAAGCCTGGGCTGCCTTGCAGCTCCACTCCACTACTGTCACCAGTGCCACCTCTGGTCTACCCAGTGGGGCAGTGGTGGCAGTGGAGAGGAGCCAGAGGGCAGCCTGGGAATGGGCTCTGGGCAGTCACAGCAAGAAGGGCCCAGTAGTGGCAGCTGCTTTTCCCTTGTACCCAGCAGAAGTTTCTGCCTGGCTGGTGCTGCTTATCATGGGCAGCCCAGTCCAGAGCAGGCACAGGGTAGGCCAGTGCTGTGGGCATGCGTCTTGACCTGGTTCACTGCAGCCAGGGCAGGTCCAGAGCAGGCACAGGTTAGGCCAGGCTGGGGTTGGGAATGGGGCTGTGTGCTTGGGTTCCAACTGATCCAGAGCTGGTCCACTCTGGTCAGGGCAAGTTCAGAGTAGGTGTGGGATGGGCTGGAGCCAGGTGCTCAGCTGCTATTGGGCACTGGTGGTGGCATCAGTGGCAGAGAGGAGCCATAGAGCCTGCAGTCTCCAGATTTGGTAAGCTGTTGTCCCGGGGGTGGGAGGAGATTTTTCGGCCCACAACAGCTCCCCAAAACTGCCTGTGGGCCCAAATAATTGCCCATGCCTGGTGTAGCAGCAAAAGATCTAATATTGTTGACTCCAAAGCTATATTATGACAGTTTAAAAGTTAATTTTCCATTCAAATCTTCGTCTTTGTTGCGTCTCCAAACCAACCATTCTATATGGTCTGCTCCCAATATTCTGCACAGGCCACTGCTTCTGGTGTTTGTGTTGATATGGCTAGATCTTGTGGGGTGCACTGTGGTGCTACAGGGCATCTCAGGAGATTATCCGTGGTTTGCTTTTCCCAACAAAGACATTGGTTGGTTACATAGAAGCCCCATGATTTCATGAAAGAGGTGCATCTTCCAAGACTCACTCTCAATCTGTTGAAGCTCCTCCATGCATGCCATTTGTAGTTTAAGTCAGCTGCCAACTCATTGCGGGTAATTCCTTGCCAGCTTAATTCAATAGCTTTGGCACCTAGTTTCTCCCATTGTTTTTGCCAAGGGTAGTTCTGGCTGATTTTGGTGATGTGGTCAACCGTGTGGCAGAGGACAAAAAACGATTTTTCAATGAGAGATGATGGTGCACTGGTTGATGTCCATATAGCAGGTGATGGTCATCTGATTTCATTCAAATGAAGTTCAGCAATTCACACCTATGAACTACTATTTCAAGGCTACAAGTAGGTAGGTTCCTTTGGCTCGCAATTTGTTCTATTTTCACACCTTTAGCTAGTATAGCTTTTTCCTTTTTGAGAACTATTTAAAGGCATAGGTTTTGCTAATATAACTTCATCATCTGCACTAGGGTTCCTCATCTAGCTATGCCTACAGTTACAGCTATGCCTACAGTTAGGCATATTATGTTTTTTTCTAACCAGTATAAACTACGCTACTACATTGTGCTGAGAACTACCCGTGTCTGTTATCTAATTTACAGCTAATACAAATTAGTCATTGAGCTATGAAGACAAACCTTCTTTTAATGCCAATTTAGTCTAGGGGTAAAACCAGATGTTGCTGAGAAAGCCTTTCATCATGGGAGCCTATAAACCCACTAAGCACCTGTGAAAATATGCTAATGCTTCTGCACACAGCACTGTGCTGTTTTGTTTTGTGGTTTGTTTGGTTTTTTGGTTGTTTTTTTTTTTTTGGGGGGGGGGGGGGGGGGGGGGGGGGGGTGTTGGGGAAAGGAGGCTTATTCTAGTTGATTGCCTAAGGGACAGGGTGTGTAAAGGGTGTGTCACTCTTTTGTCCCAGGTTTTAACTAGATCCATCAGGACCACCTCAAATGAGAAGTCTGTTTATACCCTAAATGGTTAATATAAATTACGGTGACATTCAGAGGCTGGAGGCAGGGCTTCCTTAAGATGGGGGAGAGGTGCAGGGGGGGGCAGAGGCTGCGTGAGGTGGTTCTATCAGGCCAAGATGAGCAAAATGTATTGGCAATAGCTCTCTGGATGATTAAGCAAACAACAGAAATAATCCATAGATCTGTGTGTCAGTTCATAGAAGTGCCATGGAAAGGAAAAGATGAAGACTGAGATGTCAGGTGGTATAATATCATGCATACCCAACCTCTTTCTTAAGTCCCACTCCAATAAGCAGCAAACCTGAATGGTTAGTATTACTGAAAGCGCGTGCCTTTGCCCTCTAGTAAACAGAGTAGGAAGCCCAAGCTCTTGTCAGTACATTTTAGGGCAGAAGTGATCTGAAGTGCCTTTCAGAGGCAAACAGACTAGAATCTGAAAGAATGGTAGAGAAACGGTAAAGACAGCAGCCCCTTGTTCAAATAATTGTGAAACGATACACTTAATGCAGCTGAAGCTGCAGAGATTAAATGCTACTACTATTGTACAGAGTCTTGATTGGTGCTACCTTTTCAGTCTAAATACACTTTCACTGTGTGAGCTTTTAAGAAGCTCCAAGGCAAATCTAATCTGGAGGGTGCTTTAAAAGTGGCTTTTGCATTATTAGTTCAGTGAATCAAAGTACTCACACATCCTCATCTTGCTTTTTTCATGTCTGGAGTGCAGGTGCTAGTTACTGTAAGCAGCTTTCTGTAAATCTGTCAGAATCCAAATCATGGCATCATTAGTGCAGGATTTGTCAGGTTATCACAACACATGTTTGGTGACAATCACAACCTTGCACCTAATTCTCCTTTCCATGCATGTACATGATCACTATTAAGATGGTTAAGAGATATGTGCACACAGGCAGGGGAAAAAGAGCACTGTTCCCCTTTGAGACAATGTCAATTGTGTTAAATATCCAGCCTGCGAAAATCATATTCTAGTATAAGAGTTCTTCTACTAGAGATACGCCAACTCCAGACCATTCTTCTCTTTAAACTGTTCATTATGGGTGGCAAAGATTTATGAGATGGTTTTGCTGCTATTTAGCTCATTATCCTGTCAAACACAGGCAGATTTTTAGGTCTCCTTCCATGTTTCATTAAGAGCCTTTCTGATGCATTGACTGCACTCTGATCTTAAAGCCATTGCTCATACCGCAGTGCACCGAACATACAAATTGCTTTATACATTAACACGCAGAGTGGATGAAGAACTCTGAACACAAATGGAGCTCTCTTATTGGCTGTCAGTGATGTCATATCCACATTGCTAGTATTCAGTGAATGGACAAACCTGCTTTTCTTCCCATTATTAATACATTTATACTATCAAAGAGATGCTGTAGCTTGTACAGTGCTAGACAACATCTTTACATCTGAATCCCTGAACAACCACCTTTGATGCATGTCATAACAGCCTAGAAGTTGCTGGATGTTTTTATTGTTATGATTTATTGCTGTTCTGTAATTTCAGTATTTAATTTCTGTTTTACTTATTTTCAGTTCTGAGTCTGTTACCTCAAAAATAAAACTATTTTGACAGCTGGATCCAAATTTTCATTGAATAAATTTGTATAGATTTGCTTAATAAAACAGGTTTCTTCTGATTCCATGAGGAATCAAAAGAATAGAAAAATATAAGTTTTTAAAGCATGTTTGATTCTGGTTTTCATGTTACATTTCCATTCTTGGTGTAAGCACAGAGGAGCAATGCAGAACCTGAATATGAGAAATTAGGCCTCTGCCTCCCACAGCAACAGTCTTCATGTCTGTATTCCCTTCCAAGGGAAAGAATGAGGTGGCAGAGAGACCTTCCCTCTTCATAAACAAAAATTGGATATGAAGAGAGCAAGAACAGACTTACGTTGCTCTGGATGCTTTGTTACTTCTCTTTTGGTTTGAAAGCAAACAAGCCCCAGCCATATACATTTACACTGAAATTCTTCTCAATTTTTCCAAAACATTAAAAAAAAAAAAAAAAAGAAACAAGCATCTGCTTGCTCATTCTGCTCACTTAATTACAGCAGCCATTTCCTTCCTTATAGTCATTTTAGCCTCTATACATTTGTTCCAGTATTTCTTTACATACATATTTAGAGACATGGAAAAAAAACATTCACTTATTTTGAACAAAATACCAGTACCATGCTCAGGATGAAAATATGCAATGCTGGCACACCCAGCACTGCATCTGACAGCTGAGGCCAATATTGTTATTTACTAAACTAGAATCGAAATATTCCAGCAGAGAAATCACTTCTGTGTGATACTGAGAACACTGATCACCAGCCAGATCCCCAGCACTGTCGTTGTAACCACAGAGAAATACAAAGGTTTTGAAATTGGTAAAACACTCACCTACGTAATAAACCAAAGACAAGTAGCATCTACCTCAAAAATCAGTTGTTGCTGCTAGGAAGGAGTCATAGCCAGAACTTGTTGTACACTGCCTTGTAATCTTTTCTAGCTTTTATCCTATGATTTTCTGTTGTCCAAAATCAGAGGCCAGGCAGTTGTACCAAAGCCCCATGGCTATTTCCCAACAGGAGTTCAACTCTGCTGAGGAAGATAAAAATGGTAGCTGTGCTCCATAGACCTGCTCTTTGTTATTATAATATCATGGCTACCAACAGTAGTGCCCCAAATACATTTTTACTGTGTCATTTTTTAATCCAGTTAGCACTGCAGAGTTAACAGAGCTAAGAGACAACGGGCATGTCTACATGAGATGCTTAATGTGCAAGAAACTAATTCTACTGTGCATAAGCATGGCGGGCAAAGCCTGTGCTAGTGCGTAGTAGATTTAGTCTAATGTGCAGTAGTGTCACAAATATTCATCTGCACTAATGTGCAGTAGCACTGATTATGGTGCATGAAGTTAGTACTTGGCATTACAGGTACTAAACTTAATGTGCCATAACTATGGCACATTAATGAACATGTAGATGTGACCAAGGAGGTGTATTCTAGTCTTTTTTGTGAATCAGCACAATTACAAGGCAATCAATCACACATGTGCAACACCATTAGCCCACTGAGATGTAAAGGGGGAGCTAAGGACATAAATCACCAGACCTAAAACAGGTGTCACTGGGCATGTCTACATGTTCATTAAGGCACTGTAATTATGGCACATTAAGTTTAGTACCTGTAATAATTGATACTAACTTAATGCACCACAATTGGTGCTACTGTGCATTAGCACAGATGAATGCTTTTTAAAGTAACACTTAATGCCCATTAGACTAATCTAATGCACATTAGATGGTTTTTGCCAGCTGTGCTAATGTGCAGTAGAATTAATCCAATGGGCATTAGAAGTTGCACATAAACCGGTTTAAGTGATCAAAAAATTGGTTTAAACCTGTAACAGAACAAAAGCTCAGTGCACATAAATCAGTTTCAAAATGGATGAAACTGGTTTAAGATACACCTGGTTGAATGTAGTGTCAGACTTAAATGATTTGGGTCAAACTGGTTTATGCAACTTCTGTCCCAGGCCCCTTCCTGGTTCAGGTTAAATCAGAGTCCTCCAGCATCCCCCCAGCATGCTCTTCAGCCCTGGGCTGGGCTGTCAGTTCCAGCCAAGCAGGGTTAGCCCTGCACCTCTCTTCCCTAGCTGGAACACTCTCTCTGCTGTGGCTGACTGAGAAAAGGGCTTGGATGGAAAGCCCTGCTCTGGAGTGCTGCCAAGGGTAGCAGCCCTTGCCAGGAATCCCCAGCCCCCACCCTCCTCACTGCTCCAGCAGCAGGAGTGCAGGTGAAGCCAGACCTGGTACCCTGACAGGAAGCAGGGGTATAATCCCCATATTGCAGGGGGTGGGGCGTGGCATGGGCACCAATAGGCTCTGCTTGTGCACCTGGGGCCATGCACCCAGGGATGCAGGGGCCAGATGCCAGTAGCCTGAGGGGAAGAAAGGGGGTTAATTCCCCCTCCACATTGCAAGCAGCATTGGCAGGGGCGGGCACTGACATGGTGCCCTGGGCCGAGGACCTCTGAGGAACAGCCAGTCAGTTGCAGGGAAGGGGATGTGGCCTGGCTGCAGGAAAAGGGTGCGGGGGGAACTAAGGTTAGGTACAAAGACCCATTCACTGCTGCCTCCTGCTGTGGCAGTGCGGCCCAGGTTGGGGCGGCCCCTGCTGCCTCCCATCTCCAGCTCCACATGGGAGCCACAGTTTGCAGGTGGGCTGCAGCTGCATCATGGCTCCCTACCCTTCTCTGTCTGCTGGCAGCGGCAAAGCAAACAAACACAGTGGGTGCAGGTGAAGTATCTGTCACCTGCTCACGGCAGCACCGGGCAGGCTGCTGCAGGCCAGGGTCATGGGCAGTGGCAGAGGGAGGTAATGGACTGCTGCAGCCCAGGCTGGCCTGGCCCCACAGCCCGGAGGCCTAGGCAGTAACTGGCCTGTGGCAGCCTGCCACAACCAGGCAGTGGGTGACAGGTGTCTCACCTCTGCCCACCATGATGGTTCCCTCTGCCATCTCTGCCAGGAGAGGGAGGGGCGGGCTGCCACGGGCCAGTCACTGCCTATGCTCCTGGCCCACGGGGGCAGGCTGGACCAAGCTGCACTCTTGGGCACTTGGGGTGGGCTTCTGCACCATGGTGGTGCCCCTCCCGCTGCTGCTGCCTGAAATGGGGGGATTAAACACCCCCTTCCCCTCAGGCTACTGGCATCTGTCCCCCAAAGCCCCGGGTACACAAGCAGAGCCTACTGCTGCCTGAGTTGCCCCCGTCCTGCAATGGGGGGGGTGGATTAAACCCCCACTTTCCCTCAGGCTGCCGGGGCCTGGCCCCACCCCCACTCCTGCTGCCAGCCAGTGAGTAAGTGGGGCTGGGGACCCCTAACAAGGGCTGCTTCCCCCTCCCTCTCCAAGCAGACGCTGGCAGGGGTCCCTGCAGACCAGGGCTAGAGTTTAAGCCCCTCCCCAGTAATACTCAGGCCTGGCCACACCCCACCTCAGCTTAGTTTCCCTCCAGCCAAGGGCTCACTCTAGCACCTCCCAGCTTCTGGCCTGAGCCACTACAGGCATGTGCCTGCATTTCCAGAGTCAAAAGTGAATGCCTATTAACTTGCACATTGATTCAATCTATGCAGGTTAGTCTAACCTGCAAAGATTGAATCAATTCAGGCTCCAGCTTTTTGAAAGTCTGTCTTTAAGTGTCTCTTGTAGGTGCACACACTGAGGATGATTTAATCCACAACACATTTATTACCAGTGAAGATGGGTAAGGAGAAAAATAACCCAGCTTTTCCATGCTTAGTGAGCAGGTTTATTTATGCATAAGAGTAGTGACCAGAAGCCCTTAAGTTGGATTTGATCTATTTCGCATTAGGTGCTGTAGAAATAACGCTTTTGCTTTTCAAAAAAGCATCTATTCCATACCAAGTTGTCAACAGCAGAGGCAAAGCCATGCCACTGACATGTCTTAAAATGGCTTCCTAATCCAGAATGCCACAAGCTGGGCCCTAAAGACAGATAGGTGGGTAAGTAGTATGGTGTTTCATATGCTTCAATATGCTAGAACATGACTCTGTCCCAGTGCTGAAAGCTGGTTGAACTAGGTGTTTAGGGATTTCTTAGCATTAAAAGGAGGCCTCGTAAGTCTGTCAAAAAGACTTATGAGGCTTATACCACCTCTCTCTGGTCCTGCTGA
>NW_005841943.1:947356-952305 GCF_000455745.1 Alligator sinensis
GCTGAACGGGGTCTAACAGGAGCCATGCTAGAAGGCGAAACAGTTCCTTTGTACTTCAGCAAGCCTTGCTTGCCAGAAAAATTCCACAGGGACAAATGAAAATGGTACAATTAGAAGAGCCCTGAGTGTTCTGAGTTGCTCCTTGAGACTGGATTAATTACTAGCTACATAAGTATCACAGCAGTCTTTGTGCTTTCATTCCCCAAACTGCATGAGGGACAGAATATCAGGTATCCAGGATCTGGTGCTGTACTTCTAAGAATGCACTGCCAAATGAAAGGCTATTTGTATTCATTTACATGGATGTCACGTATTCCCTATACGAACCCAAACGTACAAAACTGGGTATAGGCAAACTACAACTGTTAAGTGAAGTAGGCAGTCTTTAAATTTTCTTTGGGTTGAGAAAGATGCCTTATTTTTGTAGGACACTATTACATCTTTGCTCCTCAAAGCTCCACCCCTAGTCTGTCCACCCACCCTGATCAGCTCAAAGAAATTACACACAGGATTTTAAAGATTTTCTCTTTTCTCATAGTAAATCTTTCAGGATTTGGGTTCATTTACATGTGCTAAAAGTGATGGAAGATTACTTGGAACAAGTCGGCCAATGCCCTGCAATTGCTGTGGAGAGCTCTAGATGGCAGAAGTAGCAAAATATTGGAGAATCAGAATCAGAATTTAAAGCCCAGCAGTAACTATGTTGTGCTACATTGTGAAGTTCTCTTTCACCCGGTAGGATTTCACATGGAAAAAAAAAAATCTCTCTCTACAGCAGTATTGTGGTTAAAGGAAAATGGTAACTTGAAGAAATAGAATGAAGGATAATCTAGGCTTTCTAATCTAGGGAAAGAATCATTTTCTGAAGAGAAAGAATCTAGGGAATCATTTTCTGACATTTGTTGAATTAGAATATAAAACAAACAAAAAATAGTGTTGAAACTATCATTAGAAAGCAAGGGCTTAGACATTAGAAAATGTGGAGTTAGTGTACATAAATGCTTCCTCTCATACCAGCATCCTACCCCTGCTCAGGTACTGGGAGGAGGAATTGAAGGGAAGAACCCAACTAGAATGGTCAGAATACTGCATAGTCCCACATCCTTACCTGTACAGCATTTGCACAGCTGCAGGCATGGTTTGTGTACACCAGTGGATCTAGGATTTTGAAGAGCTGGGGGAGGGAGTTGTGAAGAGTAGGGTGGAACAAAACAGGAACGGGATGCTGCTGTGAGAAAACATTTCACTACCAAGAGCCAGGTTAATCCCTCCCTTTTGATCCTTCAGTGATCAAAAGCCCTTAAATTCAGTGGCAGCTGCAGAGCCAGGGAAGAGGGAGAAAAAAGATGTGCAATCACACCCAACACTCCTTCCTGGGTCCACCTTTGTTTGTGTACGTTGTACAGTGGAGTCTTTTTTTTTGATGCTATGAGGTTTTACCTGTCTATGTACTATAAGTCTTTGTGAATTTTAAATAATTGATCTGTATCAGTCACCTGAAGTTTTAATGGTAGAATGGGTTGTGCACACTTTTTGTACATTCATGAATTTCAAACATCATGTACCTTTAGCTTTAAGCCAAACCAAGTGCCTCCCCTTGGGGAAGTCACTGTCTAACAGTTTGCTGTGACTGCTTTGTGGACCATTTTTAGAATTGTACAGGTAAGGCAACAACACTTTGGGTGTGGGGCAAAAATAACATACAGTGAAATCTGGTTAATTAGTTACTGGGCTAGCTCATCACTGTTATGCTGAAATCCCATCAGTTCCATTGGATTTGTACGCAAAATATTCTGGCTAATTTATCTTCTATTAAAGCATACTTAGTTATTTCTAAATGTACACACTTACTGAATCACAATGACATTTATGCCTAATATTTAATTAGTCAGCTTTAAAAGGTACTGACCTAGGCCCTCCATAGCACCCGTCAAGCCAGCTGATGCTTGCAAAGCATTGGATACTCTTCAACTTTTCTTGGCTCAACAAGACAGATTTCATAGATTTCATAGACATCAGGGCTGGAAGGGACCTCGGAAGATCATCGAGTCCAGCCCCCCGCCCAAAGGGCAGGAAGTCAGCTGGGGTCATAGGATCCCAGCAAGATAAGCATCCAGTTTCATCTTGAAGGTGTTCAATGAAGGCGCTTGAACCACCTCCGGTGGCAGGCTGTTCCAGACCTTGGGGGCTCGGACAGTAAAGAAGTTCTTCCTTATGTCCAGCCTGAAACGATCTTTAAGTAGTTTGTGACCATTCGACCTCGTCATCCCTTGGGGCGCTCTGGTGAACAAACGTTCCCCCAGATACTGGTGGTCACCCTTGATAAACTTGTAGGTGGCCATCAGATCACCCCTGAGCCTGCGCTTTTTCAGGCTAAAGAGCCCCAGGGCTCTCAGCCTGTCGTCGTAGGGTCTGCTTCCCTGACCTCTGATCATGCGCGTGGCTCTTCTCTGGACTCTCTCAAGCTTCTCCACATCCTTTTTGAATTGTGGAGCCCAAAACTGGACACAGTACTCCAGCTGCGGCCTCACTAAGGCCGAGTACAGGGGGAGAATGACGTCCCGGGATTTGCTTGAGAAGCATCTATGGATGCAAGCCAGCATTTTGGTCACTTTACTAGCTGCCGCATCACATTGCAGGCTCATGTTCATCTTGTGGTCAACGATGACCCCCAAGTTACTACCTTATAAGCTAGATGTGAGAGTTGACAGTGGATAAATTATTCATTTACTTTGTTGAACAGTCAGAACAAGGCAGTGGAGATGCTAAAAGGGATTGAATGGTATTTAGTGATGGTGCAGAAAAGATAACAGAGCACTACTCAGCATGCTTATCTTGGGTTTGCATCAGTTTGGAAGGTGTTTCCTTCAGGGTACTGTATAAGGAAAATAAAGACCAAGTAATACATATTCTACAGTTTCAACATAGTTCTGGGTATTTTCAGTACAGTCAAATACAAGGAAAGTACATTTTTCTGGCAGTAGCCAATACTTGTCACATTAAGGACTGTCTTAGAACTAGGGATTACGTCTGCATCTGGCAGTATTTAATCTGTATGCAGTAAATTACTGTAGTCTGGGAAGACACAAAACAATTGAAGTTCTTAAAGGGTGGAAACTTATCACTGGTGAGTGTGCATCAGTTGACCTGTTTATGTGTCGTGTGTTGGTTTCTACTTTGTGTGCTAGAAACACTGTTGAAAAGATTCCTTTTCCTTAGGAATATGTTAAAGAGTGTTCTGTATTTTAAAACTCTTTCTACAGGGTTCGGCATAAGCAAAATAAGTATCCGGTGTTGTTTCTGACCCAAGGAAAATCTGACATTTATCCAGACCTTATGGATCTCAGGAGTCGTACAACTTCTATTGCAATGAGTTTTGCACAATTTGAAAATTTGCTGGTAAGTTGTTACATTTCTTTATTCGTCAGTGAAATGGAACTAGTTTATTACTGTATTCTATAATTGCTGATATTGATGACTGGATACAGAAACTGAATTCTAAAATGAGATGATCAGCAAATTATTAGTACAGGAAAGTGTTGAGAGTCTGCTAAAGTGATACATTTTCTTGGGTGCAAAGTAGGCCGGCTGACACGTGAAGCCGCCCCAGCTCCCATGCAGTGCGCAGTGCCCTGCTGAGCTACACTGCACCCTTTAGCCTCAGGAGATCTGCTAGGTCCCTGGAGAGCCAGGGGGGCTGCTGTGCCCTCTTGCTGCCTTTCCTCCGAGATGGAATAGACTTAGTTTGTGCATTGAGGATCGCTCCCTTGAGGAGCAACCACTCCTCTTGAACTCCCCTCTCCCTGTGGTCACGGTCCCTTAGGGCCTCACTGACAAGCCTCCTGAGCTTGTCAAAGTCGACTTTCCTGAAGTCAAGGACTTGCGCGTTGCTGACCGACTTGCCAGCTTTTCGGCGGATGGTGAAGGTGATCAGCTCGTGGTCGCTGTCACCCAGCTTCCCATCGATCACTAGGTCGCCGACTAGGTCATCCCCAGTAGCCAGTACCAGGTCGAGCAGCACTTTGCCTCTCGTTGGCCCATAGACTTCTTGAGTCAGGTAGAGGTCATCCACGCACAAGAGGAAGCTCTGCGACCGCTCAGATTTTGCTGAGCGATCCTCCCACGACATGTCTGGGTAATTGAAGTCACCCATGACAACCATGGTCCTGGAGCAAGCTGCCTCAGCCAGTTCCTGGGCAAACTCCTGGTCAAGCTCAGGACTTTGGGTGGGAGGTCTGTAATATGATCTTGATAATTTGCAGAATTATTTTGTTTTGTCTATAAAGGCATGAAGAGTGTAAAGCAAGAATTCTCATTAGTTTACTCCCTCAATCATGCAATTCTCATGTAACAAGCACTCTGCATTTGTAGTGACAAACTGTACTTCAAAACATTTATCTGTATAATCATATAGCTCTTATATAGTGAGCCAGAGTGAATACAGTTTACACTCCTTTTTCTTTTTACTTCATTAAAAATATCAACATCCATTTTTTGCTTTGTTTCGATATGACATACAAAAATACATTGCACAGAATATCAAAGTTGGCTAACTGAGGGGGACTGAGGGGGTAATCTGCCGCCCCGACCCCTTAGCCCAGGAAGTTTGCTGCTTCCCAGGGGCCCACATCCGAGACATTGCGGAGATGAGAGGGGTAGGGGTTGTAGAGAGGCAGCAGCAAGGCGCCAGACTTCCAAGCGTAGACCCTGAGATGGTGCAGAGTCACTTGGAAGAACTGGATGCCTTTAAGTCGGCAGGCCCGGATGAGCTCCATCCGAGGGTGCTGAAGGCACTGGCTGACATCATTGCAGAGCCACTGGCGGGAATATTTGAAAGCTCATGGCGCACGGGCCAAGTCCCGGAGGACTGGAAAAGGGCCAATGTGGTCCCCATTTTCAAAAAGGGGAGGAAGGAGGACCCAGGCAACTATAGGACAGTCAGTCTCACC
>NW_005841943.1:953897-959603 GCF_000455745.1 Alligator sinensis
AGACGGGCTGACCTGCTCCACCGGGCTTTAAACTAAGCCCGCTGGGGGACAGGGAGACTACCGCCACTGCTGGCCTGCTGAGCAACCCTTGGAAAGCCAGCAGGCCAAGGCACTTAAGGGAGCTCACCCCTGCCCCAGCCCTGGTACAGTCTGTGGGCAAGGCAAGAAGCTACTCCCAGAAGCCTGTACACAAATGCCAGGAGCTTGGGAAATAAGTAGGAGGAACTGGTCCTCCTGCTTAACACAAATAATTATGATGTCATAGGGATAACGGAGACCTGGTGGGACTCCACCCATGACTGGACCACAAGTATAGATAGCTATACCTTGTACAGGAGAAATCGAGTAAGGGGCAAGGGTGTAGCTCTCTATGTTAAGGAAAGCTATGCATCCCTGCAAGCTGATGTTGGTGACCAGGATGAGTGGAAACCCTCTGGGTTAAAATCCATGGGGAACATGGCACAGGGAACAACGGTGGGAGTCTACTACAGACCTCCCACCCAAAGTCAAGAGCTTGACCAGGATTTCACCCAGGAACTGGCTGAGGCTCCAGGACCATCGTTGTCATGGGCGACTTCAACTACCCAGACATCTCATGGGAGGATCACTCAGCAAAATCCGAGTGGTCGTACAGCTTCCTATCATGCATGGATGACCTCTACCTGACTCAAGAAGTCTTTGGGCCAACGAGAGGTAAAGCACTGCTCGACCTGGTACTGGCTACTGGGGATGACCTAAACAGCAACCTAGTGATCGATGGGAAGCTGGACGACAGCAACCATGAGCTGATCACCTTCACCATCCGCCATAAAGCTGGCAAGTCAGTCAGCAACACTGAAGTCTTTGACTTCAGGAAAGCCTACTTTGACAAGCTCAGGAGGCTTGTCAGTGAGGCCCTAAGAGACCACGATCCCAGGGGGAGGGGAGTCCTGGAAGAGTGGTTGCTCCTCAAGGGAGCGATCCTCAATGCACAAGCTAATTCTATTCCATCTCGGAGGAAAGGCAGCAAGAGGGCACAGTAGCCACCTTGGCTCTCCAGGGACCTAGCAGATCTCCTGAGGCTAAAAAGAAAGGCCTACAAAGGATGGAGGATGGGATTCACCTCCAAGGAGGAATATTCTGCACTGGTCCGGTCCTGCAGGGAGCAAGCCAGGAAAGCCAAGGCTGTGATGGAACTCCAACTAGCTTCGAGTATCAAGGACAATAAAAAGTCCTTTTTCAGATATGTAGGGAGCCAGAGGAAAAGCAAGGGTAACATTGGATCCCTGCTAAACCAGATGGGACAACTGATGCCCAGGAAAAAGCCAACCTATTAAATGGGTACTTTGCATTAGTCTTTCATCAGTCCCATGGGACGCCCATGTCCACTATGGGACAGGGAGGTCTGGGTGAGGGAGATCCCCTGCCCTCCATCAATGCTGACCTTGTGAAGAAACACCTTGAGAGGCTGGATACCTTCAAGTCAGCCAGCCCTGACAATCTACACCCCAGGGTACTCAAGGAGCTGATAAGCATCATAGCCCAGCGCCTGACACAGATCTTTGAGAACTCCTGGCACTCTGGTGTAGTGTCCGAAGACTGGAAGAAGGCCAATGTGGTGCCTATCTTCAAGAAAGGGAGGAAAGTGGATCCAGCAAACTACAGGCACATCAGCCTGATCTCTATCCCGGGGAAGGTCTTAGAAAAGTTTACTAAAGAGGCCATCCTTAATGGACTGGCTGACACCAACATCCTGAGGGATAGCTAGTGTGGGTTTGTTGCGGGTAGGTCTTACTTGACCAATCTCATTTCCTTTTACAACCAGGTGACTTATCACCTGGACAAAGGGAGAAGAGATTGATGTCATATATCTTGACTTCAAAAAAGCCTTCGATCTGGTATCCCATGATCACCTCTTGGAAAAACTGGCCAATTGTGGCCTTGGGTCCACCCATATCCACTGGCTGGGAAATTGGCTCCATGGTTGGCCCCAGAGGGTGGTGGTTGACGGAAGTCAATCGTCATGGTGCCCTGTGACCAGTAGGGTCCCCCAAGGCTCTGTCCTTGGACCCATATTGTTCAACATCTTCATTAATGATGTGGACACTGGAGTCAGAAGCGGACTGGCCAAGTTCGCCGATGACACCAAACTTTGGGGTAAAGCACCCACATCTGAGAACAGGAGGGCGATCCAGGCTGACCTGGACAGGCTCAGATTGACCACAAGATGAACATGAGCCTTCAATGCGATGCTGCGGCTAGTAAAGTGACCAAAACGCTGGCGTGCATCCATACATGATTCTCAAGCAAATCCCGGGACATCATTCTCCCATTGTACTCAGCCTTGGTGAGGCCTCAGCTGGAGTACTGTGTCCAGTTTTGGGCCCCACAATTCAAAAAGGACGTGGAGAAGCTTGAGAGAGTCCAGAGAAGAGCCATGCGCATGATCAGAGGTCAGGAAAACAGACCCTACAATGACAGGCTGAGAGCTATGGGGCTCTAGCCTGGAAAAGCGCAGGCTCAGGGGTGATCTGATGGCCACCTACAAGTTTATCAGGGGTGACCACCAGTATCTGGGGGAATGTTTGTTCACCAGAGCGCCCCAAGGGATGATGAGGTCGAACGGTTATAAACCAATGCAAGACCGTTTCAGGCTGGACATAAGGAAGAATTTCTTTACTGTCCGAGCCCCCAAAGTCTGGAATAGCCTGCCATCAGAGGTGGTTCAAGCACCTACATTGAACACCTTCAAGAGTAAATTGGATGCTTATCTTGTTGGGATCCTATGACCCCAGCTGACTTCCTGCCCTTTGGGCAGGGGGCTGGACTCGATGATCTTCCGAGGTCCCTTCCAGCCCTAACGGCTATAAAATCTACGAAATCTAAATCTATGAACTGAACATTTAGTTGCTCCTGGATAATTAGTCATCATCACCAATCCCCTTGGAGTGACTGATTAACCAGATTTTACTATATTCCTACATTTTACAAAATGAGACTTTTATTCCCTTAGGGTTGGATCACAGAGAAGGTTCAGAACTGTGGAAACAGTAGGCTTAGATGATAAAGAACAATAATTGAGCGCCAAATAAACACTTGGTGCAGGAAGGAAGCTTTGTCTTTTGAGAGATTCTCAGAAATATGAGGGCTGGAGTGGCACAGCAACAGAGATTCAGAAAGACTAGGAGCATGAAGGAACTCAGGTGTTTGTTTGTTTGTTTTGTTTTGTTGTGTTTTTAAGTGAGCTGTTTTCCATCAGGCAGGGTCCTGCTAAGGAACAGCTGCTTTATGTAGAACAAATTCTGATGCATCTGCAGAACCGAAGTTGGGGATCTTGTGGAGATCTTTAATGGAGCGTGCTCTGCCCTGTTTGCTTGGTCATTATCTCCCAGAAGCATGATAGGGCAACGATGATGCACTGACTTTCAGCTGCAGGAGCAGCTATTATTTTTCTATACCCTTGCTGCCCTAGTTGCCCTCACTTCAGTTACATTGCTGTTATGTCCATCAGCTGCTGCATGATAACCTCTCCCTGTAAAAGCCACTCAATCACAGCAAGACTTTGCTCCAACATTGAGAACCCCTTTTCTGCCAGAAACTGAACCCCTTCTTTTCCTGTTCTTTTGGTTACCTCAATGTCCTATTCTTGGGCTTCCATTACATTTTCTTTTGTTGTTTTCCTTCTTATGCCTCACATACCCTCTATTCCTGAGTTTCCATCTTTTTCCCTCAAAGCCTTCCTGAGCTTTCCACATACCTTTTTAACCCCTAACATTTTATTTGCATTTTTGATGGGTGCTGAGAACTGAGCTGATATTTTTAACAAACTGCCCACAATGACTCCCAGATCTCTTTCCTGTGTGGTAACAGCTAATGTGAGTCATGGTTTCCCTTTGATAAAGCAATGTTGATTCCTTCCCAGCGAGTCATGTTCATCAATGTGCTGAACAACATTATTATTATCAAGCAGCAGCAGCAGGAGGGATCTGGGTTTTCTGTTTCCCATGGAAAAACAGAGAAAACCATGGATTTCCCTTTTTTAAAATCAGAGAAAACATAGATTTCTCCTTTTAGCAGAGAAACCCACAGATTGATTCCCTGCTTTTGCAAACAGCTCTGTAGGCTGGTTGAGCTCCAGCCTGCAAGAGCTGTTTGCAAACAGGGTGGGAAACTCCTCCTCTGGGCAGAGCTGGGGAAGATTGGGCCTGAGGCTCAGTCAGCCACAGCTCTGGGCTCAGTTCAGGTATACTCTTCGCTCCTGGAGCCTGAGGTAAGTGTGGCTTGCAGACTCGGGTCCCTGGCCCCATAGCCCTGGCAGCTGGGGGCCCCCTCTGGGAGGCCTGGGGGTCAGGGGCTGTGGGGCAAGAGGCACTATTAGGGCAGGGGGGCTGTTGTGGGGGCAGTGAGAGGCACCAGCAGGGTTGGGGGTGCTGCAGGGGTCTTTTAATTTTAATAATGGATTTGGGGGGTTGTCAGAGAATTTCTGATTTTATCAGAGAAAACCAGGATCCTTGATCATCAGTTTTCCAGGAACAGAAGTTAGGCTCACTGGCCTGTAGCTCTCCATGTCCCCACTAGAGTCTTTTTTATACACTAGAGCAGGGTTGGGCAATTACTTTGGGTGGAGGGCCGCTTACTGAATTTTGGCAAGCCAGTGAGGGCCACATGACAGGCAGCCCAGGGCAGATTAATATTAATTTTCTAAATTTTTAGGGGCCCATGGGCCAGATAGAATGGCAGGCCGCATCCAGCCCACGGGCCGCATTTTGCCCACCCCGACAGTAGATTCACACACTGGCAACCCTGCTGTCCTCAGTCCTGAGGCTATTTTTAGGGATAGGTTGCATATTAGTTAAGACCTCAGCAGTTTCTGATCCAAGATCCTTCAGGACCCTTATAGTGAATGCCATAAGGTTACTTGCTACTGTCTAATTTACCAAATTTGGGTTGCTGCAAATGTTTAAAAAAAAAGTTACAGGGGTATAGGTTGTAGCCATGTTGGTCTAAGGACATAGGCAGACAAGGTTCCTTGGGTGAATCTGATATCTTTTATTAGACCAACCCAAATAGTTGGAAAATAATTATTAAGCAAGCTTTCGGGTTCAAAAACCCTTCGTCAGGCTAAGGAAGTTTCAGCAGTTGGTATGTGCTCTTCCTGGATGGAATGAAAAGTAAAGAAGCCAGCAGCTGGGCTGGTATGCATACAAGACAGGTAGTCAGTGAAAATGTAGATTGAGTCGTCAATGGGTGAGAGACAGGCTTGGAGCCGGGGGGGCGGGAGCGCGAAGAGAGAGAGAAGGGGGATGAAAGTAGAGAGATACCTGGGGAGTCAGATGTCAGGCAGGTTATAATGTGTCATAAATCCAATGTCTATATTTAGTCTATGATTTTTAGTATCCAGGAGGTTGATGAAGTAGAGTTCATAGGCTCGTCTCTGGGAAGTGTTTTGTAGGTTTCCTTTGAGGATCAGGACTGAGAGATTGGAGAGAGAGTGGCCCTCCTGTGAGAACTGTGCCCCCACAGATAATTGGGCATTTCTGTCTTTGATAGATTTCCGGTGTGCATTCATTTTGGTACGCAGTTGTTGTTTGGTCTCTCCTACGTATTTTCCATCAGGGCATTTGGTGCATTGGATGAGGTATATTACATTTCTGGAGGTGCAGCTGTAAGATCCTGGGATGCTGATGGCTCTGTTGTGGGGTGTAGTAATAGTGGGGGTGGTGGAGA
>NW_005841943.1:961380-962905 GCF_000455745.1 Alligator sinensis
CTGGCTTCTTTATTTTTCATTCCATCCAGGAAGAGCACACACCAACTGCTGAAACTTCCTTAGCCTGACGAAGGGTTTTTGAACCCGAAAGCTTGCTTAATAATTATTTTCCAACTATTTGGGTTGGTCTAATAAAAGATATCAGATTCACCCAAGGAACCTTGTCCAAAAAGTGGCACTTTAAACTCAGCATGCCCTCCTGCCAAGCCTCACGCATGCCCAGAAGAGGCAGCGCCTTAGTTGGACCCAACTCCCCCGATGTCTGTAAAGACTGGGTGCTTCAGTGAGGCTTTTTTCAATGCTTTTATCTAATAAAAGATTGAAACTCCCGCAGCTATGTACATCCCCAGGGCAGGCACAGGGGGCACATGCCCCCCAAATCTGCGTGCAGGATGGAGGTGGCTGTCACTATGGACTGCACTCTGCACCCTGCTGCCGGTGCCCTAGCAGCCACACAATACCACATAACTCCTGCTCACTGGCTGCACCGCCTTCCCAGTGGTGGGAGTCATGCAGCTGCTGAGGCACTGGCAGCAGGGTGTGGAGTGCAGCCTGCAGTGGCAGCTGCCTCCACCCCACACACAGCTCAGATTTGGGGGGCATGTATCCCCTCTGCCTGCCCTGGGGGTGCAGGCAGCAGCAGGAGCCCTCCCCATGCTCCTGGATGAGCCACCCAGGCAGCAAGCATCCCACAACTTTTCCTGGGGCCCCATTCACACCCCCCACCCAGTAGGGGCCTCAATTTGCCCCTCCCCTCCCATGCCCCTTCCTGTCCACACATTTGCCTGCTCAGCTAGGCACTGCAAGAGCTGCCTGCATTTGGGGTGGCTAAGCCCCCTTAGCCTGGGCCTCCTGCTGCCTATGCCTCTAATCTTTGTTGCTCTGTGCTGGAGTCTTTCCAATCTACCTGGCTTTTCTCTGTCCCTGGCTTCCCTGGTGATCTCCCCCAAAGAGCTCTTTCTATGGTCAGGTCCTGAGAAAAGGTGGCAGGACTTCTTCTTCAAAGAAGGGAGGGCTCATAGTGCAGACATCTCAAGCAACACAGCAGACTGTTCAGAATCAGACCAGTCTTCACTGTCCACCACAGTTCCCACTGTTCTTCCTCAGACTCTACAGCTAGGGACAAAAGTTACACATAAACCAGTTTAAGTGATCAGAAACTGGTTTCAACCTGTAACAGAACAGATGTTCAGTGCACATAAACCAGTTTGAAAATGACCAAAACTGGTTTAAGATAAACCTGATTGAATGTAGCATCAGACTCAATTGATTTGGGTCAAACAGGTTTATGCAATTTCTGTCCAAGACCCCTTCCTGGTTTAAAGTTAAGCCAGAGGCCTCTAGCATCCCAGCGCGCTCTTCAGCCCTGGGCTGGGCAGGGCTGTGCAGTCTGCTTCAGAGAGGAGGGCTGGCCCTGCCCATCTGCTCTCTAGCTCAAGCAGGGGCAGGGGCAGATGCCTTCTGGCATGGCCCCATTAAGGCAAAGTGGGCAGAGAGAGGGTTAATTCTTCCCTCTTCCCCCCCC